>NC_082729.1:3187142-3512857 GCF_030144855.1 Hypanus sabinus
ACAACAGTAGGTCAGGAACAGCTACTTCCCTCCAACCCTTCAGTTCCTGAACCAACTGACATTTCCTTGTAAAAATTGTGTCTAATTTCTGTTTTTATTGTGAATGCTGTTTATCTGACATTCTGTGTCTCTGATGCTCCTCCATGTAAACTCTGTGCACACCTGGACTTGTGCAGATGACAATAAAGTCGACTTTGATTTTGAAATTGTCCAGGACTTTCCCTTTTTGCAACTGATAGCGCAGCTCCTGTTTAGCAGCCAGGATGTCTCTGAATCATCGCTTCCTCAGAGGGAACGAGGGAATCAATTCTGCCCCCACACCTTTCTGTTTCTGTTGAGGCCTGCTGACTCATACAGTCAAGTCCTCCTTCTGAAAGGTAACATGGGAGATCGCTGTCCAAAACACATCTTTACTGCATGGTTATCGCCCTCTCTTGGTTCTTAGCAATTCGAGAGAATGGCCGGAGTGTTCACAACTTTTCAGATCAGCTTTCTTTGTCGCACGTGTCTCTAAATATATGTGGAAATACGTCCTTTGCACCAATGGCCAACAGTCGCCTTGTTTCTGATGCCAACATAGCATGGTGTACCTTGGTAAGTCAAACTCACCTTCCTTGGACGGCGGGAGGAACCTGGAGCACGAGGGTGGTTGGAGGAAAGTTCAGAGGGGATGTCAGAGGTTTATCTTTTTACAGAAAGTGCTGTGTGCATGCTGGTAAAGGCTGGTGCATTAGGGACAGTGTGAAACTCTTAGACACCTGGGTGATAGAAAAATGGAGGGAAGGGTTAGACTGATCTTAGAGTAGGCTAAAAGGTCAACACAACATTGTGGGCCGAAGAGCCTGTGGTGTTCTGTACCATTCTATTTTGTATTCTGTACGCCTTTGGAATGTGGGAGGAAACCAGAGCACCCGGAGGAAGCCCACACAGTCACAGGGAGAACGTGCAAACTCCCGACAGACAGCAGCAAGGATTGTACTCTGATTGCTGGCTGCGCTAACTCATCGAACCCAAGCAAGTTCGGAGGGTCTTTTCATTCTCATGGCGAGGAAGTTTCAGACTCAGAGCAGAGGACGGGGATCTGACAGAGGGGGACACAAGAACACAATTATGAAGGCATTAGAGTGGGTGGTGAGGGACATTTACCCATAATGCAGGCAACGAAAACCAGAGGGCATAGGCAAAGGTGAGGAATAAGAGGGTTAGGGCAGACAAAAGGCAAGAGATCTTTGTTACCCAGAAAGTGGCTGGGTCGCATTGACTGAGGAGTTGGTGGAGGCAGAGATTGGACTCAGGAGCCGACTGGCACTAACTTATAAGACCTAACATCCTGGCCTTCATGTGTGGCTTAGCTATTCCACAAATCCCAGCGTACTGAAAGGAGAGGGGGAGAAGTTGGTGCCTTAGAGCAGATACGGCTCATCAGCCACGGTTGGCAGCTCACCTAGGAGAAGGAAAACTCTGATCTCAAACCCCCGCTGCCTTGTGACCACACCCACTCATGGGGAAGGCTTTGGGAGTAAACCCCGAGGGAAAAATCTGGATCCGGAATCCCTGAGGCAGCCCTACGTTGGGTGGCAACTCCTGTGACACTGTTGGTGCCAAACTCTGCCGTTCCTCTGGGATCATCAGAGTGAAAGCTGGAAGAGGCTGGCTGGTTTGATGAGTGTGCAAGGACTGTGGTTGAGAACCGGGGGTTAGGCAGCAGGTGAATCCTATCAGCTGGCTGGAGACTGGGAGTTGCCTGCACGTGCAGGCTGGGGTATGTCAGCAGGAGCAGGAGACAGATTTAGGAGCAGAATTAGACCATTTGGCCCATCGAGTCTGCTCTGCCATTTCGTCATGGCTGATCCATTTTCCCTCTCAGCCAAAATCTCCTGCCTTCTCCCCGTATCCCTGACTACTGAGGATTCTATCAACCTCTGCTTAAATAAACCCAAAGATTCGGGCTCCACAGTCGCCTGTGGCAACAACTTCCACAGATTCACCACTCCCTGGCTAAAGAAATTCCTCCTCATCTCCGTTCTGAAAGGATGCCCCTCCATTCTGTAGCTTTGCCTTCTGGCCTTAGACTCCTCCACCACAGGAAACATCCTCTCCACGTTATCTCTAACAAGGCCTTTCAGCCTGCAATAGGTTTCAATTAGATCACTCCTCATTCTTCTGAATTTCAGTGAGTTCAGTACAGAGCCATCAAACACTAGTTAATTGGAAA
This sequence comes from Hypanus sabinus, assembly GCF_030144855.1. NCBI lineage: Eukaryota > Metazoa > Chordata > Chondrichthyes > Myliobatiformes > Dasyatidae > Hypanus > Hypanus sabinus. The sequence goes on from NC_082729.1 coordinate 3,189,358, forward strand.
TGCCAAGGTCTTAAAGCTTACAGGCCAATGCTGGTAAGTAGGCTGTTAGACTGAAGGGCTAATGAAGGGTCTCGGCCCAAAATGTCGACTGTTTATTCCTCTCCATAGATGCTGCCTGACCTGCGGAGCTCCTCCAGCGGTTTGTATGCGTTGCTAAAGATTTCCAGCACCTGCAGAATCTCTTGTTTGTTTGTAATGCTCTCCTGGGCCGGGAGGGTGTTGTGGCTGAGAGGAAACACCAGGTGGCAGTGTCTCCATGTGCCTGCAGCACTCGGTCAGGGCAGAGATGGCAGATTTGGGAAATTCTCTCAGAGCAACTGAGAGTCTTTTGCTGGCACACGTACCTCAGCCAGTGGTGAAGTGTTCCTCCCAACCTTTGAGGAGGTTTACAAAAGACGATGTCTGGGGAAGGTGACATCCATCACCTGTGACCCCCACTACCCGGGCCATGACCTCTTCTTGATGTGGCCATCAGGAACAGTTCAAAGTTGAAAGTAAATTTATTATCAAAGTACCTACATGCCCCTATATACAACCCTGAGATTAATTTTCATGAGCAGTGCACAAAAAATGCTGGAGGAATTCAGCAGGTCAGGCAGCACCTATAGAGGGGAATAAGCAGTTGATGTTTTGGGCAGAGACCCTTCATCAGGACTGGAAAGGAAGGGGGATGAATGTGGTGGTGCAGGGGTAGGGGAAAGAGTGCAAGCTAGCCAGGGGCAGGTGAGACCAGGTGAGAGGGAATGTGGGTGGCCGGGGGAAGGTGGATAATGTAAGAAGTTGGGAGGTGATAGGCCGAAGAGGTAAAGAGCTGAAGAAGGAGGAATCTGATAGGAGAGGACAGTAGACTGTGGGAGAGAGGGAAGGAAAGGAACCAAAGGGAGTGAATGGGCAGGTGAGGGGAAGAGAATGGGTGAGGAGGGAGCCAGAATGGAGGATAAATAAACAGCAAAGGAGAAAGGGAGAGAAATTGGAGAAACCTCCATTAGGTTGGAGGCAACCTAGTCAGAATAAGAAGTGTTACTCCTTCAACCTGAAGACCAATATCTCAGAGATCACAACGCCTTTTTCCCTACCTCTCGCCTAAAATTCCCTGCCGCTCTCTCGGTCTAGATTTATTTTTCTCTCTGGCAACTGTCACTAAAGTCATTATGTTTCATTTGTCCTCTGATTTATGTATAATTTATGAATAATTTATGTTTCTCTGTGTTCATCATTATTGAGCTATTGCTGCAAAAATACTTATTTTCTTGGTATCTATACCCTTGTGGTCACCCACTGCAACAAGGAAGACCCCAGATTGTGACTCCTGAGGTCGAGAGAATGGAATTGACCCAGTGCAAAGGCTTTTGCACTTTAAAAACTCTCCCCCACAGGTCACCTGTCAGCGTCAGACACGATAGAAGTCAGCATGACACCTTGGTAATGTTTGAGGTTATGCCAGGGTTTGCCATGGAGAGAGAGAGAGAGACAGAGAGAGAGAGAGACGCACGCCCTTCTGCTGACTGCTCCTGTGGCTCCTCCCACAGACCCCTGTATAAAGGCGATTGGAGGCACTGCTCCTCCCTCAGACTCCAGGATGTTGTGTGGTGCTCTCTTGCTACTAATCGTGGTCTCTTGCAGCTAATAAAAGCCTATCGTTCACCTCCCGCCTCCGAGAGTTATTGATGGTGCATCATGTATTAAATAATTAAGTTAAAACATGCAAAATAACAGAAATAAAAAAGCAGTGAGGTAGTGTTCATGAATTCAATGTCCATTTAGAAATTTGATGGCAGAGGGGAAGTAGCTGTTCCTGAATCATTTAGTGTGTGCCCTCAGGCTCCTGTACCTCCTCCCTGATGGTAGCAATGAGAAGAGGGCATGTCCTGGGTGATGGGGGTCCTTAATGATGGCTACTGCCTTCCTGAGGCACTGCTCCTTAAAGATACCTTGGATACTACCAAGGCTGGTAGTCGTGATGGAGCTGATTAATTTTACAAGTTTTGGCAACTTATTTTGATCTTGTGCAGTAGTTCCCCTCCCCCCCCCCACGATCCCGGATACCAAACAGTGATGCAGCCAGTCAGAATGCTCTCCATGGTCCATTTCTAGAAGTTTTTGAGTGTTTTAGTTGACAAACCATATCTCCTCAAACTCCTAATGCAAGATAGCCACCGTCTTGCTTCCTTTATAGCAGCATCAATATGCTGTATCTGGGTTAGGTCCTCAGAAACAGAGACACCCAGGAACTTGAAATTTCTCACTCTTTTTACTTCTGATCTCACTATGCGCATTGATTTGTGCTTCCTCGTCTACCCTTCCTGTAGGCCGCAGTCATCTCTTTGCTCTTGCTGACATTGAGTACAAGGTCACGCTGAGAAAGGGCTTTGGGTTTCCGGAGAAGAGTCACTTCCTGTAGGATTCCGAACCCTGATCTGTTTTCATGGCTGTGGTATTTATCCAGATGGTCCAGTTAAATTCTTGGTCAATGGTGAACACAGAGCGGATAATGGTATTGAACGTCAAGGGCTGATGACTAGACCCTCTCCTCTTAGAGGTTCTGACATTTTGGCATGTTCAAGGCAGGAATTTTTCTAATAAACATGAGAAGGTCTCCAGATGCTGGAAATCAGAGCAACACACACACACACAAAATGCTGGAGGAGCTCAGCAGGTCAGGCAGCATCTGTGGAAATGAATAAACAGTTGATGTTTCGCGCCAATATCCTTCTTCAGGTCAGGAGTTTTACTTGCCATTTGTCAGCTCATATTGTCTCGAGCATCCAAGCGAGGACTGTTTCACTTGTCGCGAAGTTGTGATTGGAACAACGGTTAGCATAACACTACTGCAGCACCTCCGAGCAGGGTTCAGTTCCTGCAGCTGTCTTTAAGGAGTGTGTATGTTCTCCCTGTGACCGCTTGGGTCTTCTTCGGGTGCTCTGGCTTCCCCCCACATTCCAAAGGCGTACAGTTAGGGTTAATAAATTGTGGGCATTCTATGTTGGCACGGGAAGCATGGCGGCACTTGCGGGCTGCCCCCAGCACATCCTCGGACTGTGTTGGTTGTTGATGCAAAACAATGCATTTCACTGTATGTTTTTATGTACATATGACAAATAAAGCTAATTCTTTCTCACTAATCTCATTATTTAATCTCTCTTTCTTTAACCTCATTATCTAATTTCTCTCTAATTTCGTTCCTGGGGCTGAGATGGTAGACTGTCATCACCCACCTTCTACCTTCGTGCAAGCTTTGATTCCGAGAATTGGAACGGTTTTCATTGGGTGGCCAAGAGCATCCATTCTCACCTGACTTCCAAAACTCAGCTCTTTTACTCATCAGACCAGGAGGAATTAAAGCAGAAATAGTCCATTCGGCCCATCGAGTCTGCTCCACCTTTCAATCATGGCTGATTGATTTTCACTCCCAACCCCAATTCTCCTGCCTTCTCCCTGTAGCCTTTGATGCCTTGACTAATCAGGACTCTATGAATCTCCATTTTTAAGCCAGAGGATGGTAAATCTGTGGAATTCATGCCGATGGGTAGCTGTGGAGGCAGGTCACTGGGTGTATTTAAAATGTAGTTTGATACGTTCTTGACTAATAAGGGCATCAAAGTTTCCATAAGATCCATAAGAAATAGGAGTAGAATTAGGCCATTTGGCCCACTGTTCTGCTCTATCATTATGGCTGATCCATTAACCCTCTCTGCCTTTATGGTGAGAAGACAGGAGAATCAGCTTCGATTGAAAGTCCAAGAGCCTCGATGGGCAGAATAGCCTGATTCAGCTCCTGTGTCTCATGGGCTACAGTTGTGAGGTAATGCACTTGCAGAGGTCAAATTCTGCAGGAATATCTGCAGTGAATGGTAGGAGCCTCAGGAACGTGGACATACAGGGGGATCTTGGGGCGCAAGTCCGCAGCTCTCTGAAGGTGACATCAGAGTTGGATAGGGTAGCGATGAAGGCATTCAGCATGAGCATTGAATACTAGAGCAGGGCACCTGTACAGAACACTGACTGGACTGCACTTGGAACGTTGTGCGTGGCTCTGGTCATCCGCAGGAAGGATGCGGCAGGAAAAGAGAGAGAACGTGGAAGAGATTTACCATGATATCGACTAGAAAGGGAGACCTGACTAGGCAGGATTTACTCTCACGGCAAAATAGTCCGAGGGGTGAACTCATAGAATTTAACCGCATTCTGTGAGGCTTAGATAGACACAGCATCCGGGCTGGAGTCAGTGCTGGCCCCCAGTGAGCCCACAGTTCATTCATAGAGCAAGTGAAGTTATTGTCTTTTGTTCAGGAGCCTGATGGTTGTGGGGTAGTAACTCTGCCTGAACCTGGTGGTGTGAGTCCTGAGGGTCTTGAACCTACAGCTTGATGGCAGCAGCAAGAAGAGAGCATGGGCTGGGTGGTGATGGATGGTGCTTTCCTATGAGGGCATTTCATGTAGATGTACTCAACAGTTGGGAGGGCTTTATTGTGATGGACTTGGCTGAATCCGCTGCTTTTTTGTAGGATTTTCCCTTCAAAGGCATTGGTGTTTCCATACCAATCAATATATCCTCCACTACACATCTACAGAAGTTCATGCAAGTCTCTGCAAACTTCCAAAGAAGTAGAGGCATTGCCATATACAGATAGATAGGTAGATCCATAGATAGATATAGAGAGAGAGAGATAAATAAGTAGTGCAAAAAGAGAGAAAAGTGAGGTAGCTTAGGCCTTGCTTGCTTATCAAAGTTCTATCAAACCCCTTTTTAAATATATCCAATGACTTTATCCTTACCTTCATAAGTTATCATGTAATGTGTATTATGGGTACTACTGTGCTTTACACCCTGGTTCAGAGAAATGGTGCCTAGTTTCTATGTACATTATATAGTTTTACATGTTATATACATGTATATAGTTAAATGGCAATAAACTTAACTTGACTTGGCCTCCACAGCCATCTGTGGGAATAAATTTCACAGATTCACCACCCTCATTGTGTGAAGCAAAATGTTAAACCAGTTGTAGAAGGCCTTCCAGATAAGAGCTTATCAAGGGTTGTCTTTATTCACCATATACATTTCCATGTATTAGGAACTTGCTGTGGTGTGTTAGTCATGGTGTGACATGCAACATTATAAAGAATAAAGAATTATATAAAATTGGTTAAAGTACAGATATGGAATAATATTTGCATAAATACATAAATTTCAACACGTATTTACAATGTAAATTTAATTATAAAAAGTGGTTTAAAGTATTTACAGTGCAGTTCAGTGACGGGGTAATAGATAGGAGGGAGTGGGAATGGTCTGCCTGGGATGGTTGATCAGATAACTGTCTGCGAGGAGAAATGTTTAAGACAATCTTTGTTTTAACAGCCTTATAGCACTTTCCAGAAAGGAGCTTTTAGAAAAGAAGTTTGCATAGTGGGTTGTGTCCTCAATTATTTTTCCTGCTCATTTCTTTGCCCTGGGCAAGTCCTGCAGTGATGGTGGACTGCAGCCAAAGAAACTAAATAATGAAGAATGAGAGGAGATCTTATAGAAACATATAAAATTATGAAAGGGATAGATAAAATAGAGGCAGGACAGTTGTTTCCACTGGTAGGTGAAACTAGGGGACATAGCCTCAAGATTCGAGGGAGTAGAACTAGGACGGAGATGAGGAGGAACTGCTTTTCCCAGGAAGTGGTGAATCTGTGGAATTCTCTGCCCAATGAAGCAATGGAGGCGACCTCAGTAAATATAATTAATACAAGGTTGAACATATTTTTGCATAGCAGGGAATTAAGGGTTATGGGGGAAAGACAGGTAGGTGGAGATGAGTCCATGGTCAGATCAGCTGTGATCTTATTGAAGGGCGGGGCAGGCTCGACGGGCAAGATGGTCGACTCCTGCTCCTATTTCTGATGTTCTTACGAACAGCAGAGAACAAGCAAAGTTCAAAGCCATATTACAGCAGGTGTGCACTCTGAGAGTGCTGGCATTGTTCTGTCTTTTGTCTAATAAAACATACAAAATGCCAATAAAAATTGAGGGCTTACATCTTTTAAAAGATTGGCTTTAGTGTTCGATCAAGAAATGTCAACTGCCTATATATTTTGAGCAGGGTTTATTAGATTTTTTAAAATCAAATACCCACACAGGTATCACAACAGAGAGGCAACAGAAGTTATGGCTTTGAATTTGGTAGAGTATTTATTGACAATCTGCACCTAGTGGCCACTTTATGAGGTACAGGAGTGAAACCCTCAACACCGAATGAGTATTCTGCTGCTGTAATCCATACTCTTTAAGGTTTGACACGTTGTGCATTCAGAGGTGCCGGTCTGCACACCGCTGACGTAACACGAGGCTATTTGAGCCATTCTCCTCTGACCTCTCAGTATAGAAAACTCCGAGAGTGCGAGTTGTAGGGTCTGTGAAAGTGAGTCTGTAGGTTGTGGAATGAGTTTGGAGTTGATTTGAGTGAATTTATCCACACTGGTTCGGGAGTCTGATGGTTGAAGAGTATACGTTCATTTTTTGTCAGCCAAGTTGTAAATATGATACAACATAATTTCAACAGATTCTAATCTGTCTCTCATTAACAAGCTGTTATTTTTCCACAGAACTGCCACTCACAGGAAGTCTTTTTTTTTTGTTTTTCACACCATTCTCTGTAAACTCTAGAGACTGTTGTGTGTGAAAATCCCAGGAGTTCAGCAGTTTCTGAGATACTCAAACCACCCCGTCTGGCACCAACAAGCATTCCACGGTCTAAGTAAATTCTTCCCCATTCTGATGTTTGGTCTGAACAACAAGCCGAACCTCATGACCATGTCTGCTTGTTTGTATGCATTGAGTTGTGATTGGCTGGTTAGATAATTGAGTTAATGAGGTGTACAGGTGTACTAATAATGAGCGGATATCGCGGTCACTGAGTTTACGTCAGTCACTGAGCTGGAGATGGGGGGGTGCATCGGGCTCGCTACAAACAATCCATCAAACAGCAAAAATCAATTTATTCAGTAAATTGATATGCCTGGTGTGGGAACTGTACCTCCCTTAATCGCAGGACTCTGCAGAGAGTCATGTGGACAGCCCAGTGCATCTGTAGTTGTGAACTTCCCACGGTTCAGGACATTTACAAAGACGGGTGTGAGAAAAGAGCCCGAAGGATCATTGGGAATCCGAGTCACCCCAACCACAAACTGTTCCAGCTGCTACCATCTGGGAAACGGTACCGCAGCATAAAAGCCAGGACCAACAGGCTCCGGGACAGTTTCTTCCACCAGGCCACCAGACTGATTAACTTATGCTGATTTGAGTGTATTTCAATGTTACATTGACTGTTCTATTTACTACTAATTATTATAAATTACTATAATTGCATGTTGCACATTTAGATGGAGACGTAACGTAAAGATTTTTACTCCTCATGTATGTGAAGGATGTAAGAAATAGTCAATTCACTTTAATTCAAGGCAGAGTCAGAAGCAGCATCTTTACCCAGTAACGTCAGGACTTAAGATTGCGTTGCCGAATCTCGGCCACTTCTGGTTGGCAGCTATCGAAACAAGGAAAACAACTACAGATACTTTGTTGATCACTCTTTTTTCTGGCAAATGAACATCACAAACAATAGTCTGTAACTCCCCCTTTTGGACTTGGAGGCAATTCAATGTGGCAGAACTGAGGCAAGTCGACACATTTGAAGACTCCCCGTATCCCGCCATCTCCCCGTATCCCGCCATCTCCCCGTATCCTGCCATCTCCCCGTATCCCGCCATCTCCCCGTATCCCGCCGTGTCCTGACCAATCACGAATCTGATGGACACGGCTTCCTTGTGATAATATTTTGTGTGTAATTAAATCAATTCGGAATGAAAAGTTGGTGTCATTAATGGAAACCACAGAAGCACCAAAGTTCAAAGTTAATTTATCATCACAGGGTGTACATGTCTTCATATACTATCCTGAGATCCACTTTCTCTCAGGCATTCGCGGCAGGTGCTGAGAAACACAAATAGAGTCAATGAAATTCTACACGAAGACTGACAAACAATCAATGTGCAACAGTAAACAAGTTGCAAATGCAAACTTGAAGATGGGTGATCTTCAGTCTGAGGAGATCTTCACTCTCTTGTGTCTTCACAAGTCAATCACGTATGGATTATTGATTTGCAGTGTCTGACAACTATAGTGTTTCAGTGACAGTAATAAAAGAGGAAACGTTGGACCTCAGATCAGGGTGGTGGTGACTACGAGGTTAGTCAATAACCCTTGTGATGGAATCCTATTCTTACAGCAGTGAGTGGCCCTTAACATTCCTGATGCTCTGCTGTCAAGCTAGTGGGTGAGGGTACAAATGAACATCCTATTAGGAATACAATAATAGACAATAGACAATAGACAATAGGTGCAGAAGTAGACCATTCGGCCCCTCGAGTCTGCACCGCCATTCTGAGATCATGGCTGATCATTCACTGTCAATACCCAGTCCCTGCCTTGTCCCCATATCCTTTGATTCCCCTATCCATCAGATATCTATCCAGCTCCTTCTTGAAAGCATCCAGAGAATTGGCCTCCACCGTCTTCCGAGGCAGTGCATTCCACACCTCCACAACTCTCTGGGAGAAGAAGCTCTTCCTCAACTCTGTTTTAAATAACTGACCTCTTATTCTCAATCCATGCCCTCTGGTACTGGACTCTCCCAACATCTGGAACATATTTTCTGCCTCAATCCTATCAAATCCTTTAATTATCTTAAACGTTTCAATCAGATCCCCTCTCAATCTCCTCAATTCCAGCGTGTACAAGCCCAATCTCTCCAATCTCTCTGCGTAAGACAGCCCTGCCATCCCAGGAATCAACGTAGTGAATCTACGCTGCACTTCCTCAATTGCCAGAATGTCCTTCCTTAAACCTGGAGACCAAATACCTTGTACAGAACACCGCCATCTGTGATGCTGCCAGCAAAAAGTTAATAATGAATTTTATTAACATACTGGAGTTAATGGTTTCATATTTAAATTTCACTGTTCCTAGTTATCATCAAAGTATGTCTGTACAACCCTGAGATTAATATTCTTGCAGGCATTCAGAGTAAATACAAGAAAAAAATAAATAGATAAGTCGGTGGAGAAATAAACAGGCAAGCTAACAGACAGATAGATAGATAGATGGACAGATAGTAGATAGATAGATGGACACAGACAGACAGATAAATAAATAGATAGATCAATAAATAATTAATTAAATAAAAAATAGATCGATAAACAATAAATATCGAGAGTATGAGATGGACAGCCCTTAAGAGTGGGAATGTTTCAATGACAGGACAAGTGAAGTTGAGTGAAGTTATCCCTTTTGGTTCAAGGGCCTGATGGTTGAGGGGTAATAACTGTTCTGCCTGGTGTGAGTCCTGAGGCTCCTGTACCTTCTACCTGATGGCAGCAGCGAGAAGAGAGCATGGCCTGCCTGGTGTGGTTCCCTGATGGTCATAAGACCATAGGATATAGGAGGAGAATTAGGGCATTTGGCCCATCGATTCTGCTTCGCCATTTCATCATGACAAATCCAGCTTTCATCTCAGCCCCAATCTCCCGCCATCTCCCCGTATCCCGCCATCTCCCCATATCCTGCCATCTCCCCGTATCCTGCCATCTCCCCGTATCCCGCCATCTCCCCGTATCCCGCCGTGTCCTGACCAAACACGAATCTGATGGACACGGCTTCCTTGTGATAATATTTTGTGTGTAATTAAATCAATTCGGAATGAAAAGTTGGTGTCATTAATGGAAACCACAGAAGCACCAAAGTTCAAAGTTAATTTATCATCACAGGGTGTACATGTCTTCATATACTATCCTGAGATCCACTTTCTCTCAGGCATTCGCGGTAGGTGCTGAGAAACACAAATAGAGTCAATGAAATTCTACACGAAGACTGACAAACAATCAATGTGCAACAGTAAACAAGTTGCAAATGCAAAACAAAACCAAAATAATTAAATAAAAGACAGATAAATTAATAGATAAATAGATTACTAGATAGATAAATAGAGAAATAAGTAGACAGATGGATAGGTAGATACATAACACTGTGAACATGGGTTGTAGAGTCCTTGAAAGTGCGTCGGTAACTTGTGGAATCAGTGATTTCACATTTGATTTGAGTGAATTTATCCACACTGGTTCGGGAATCTGATGGTTGAAGAGTATACATTCACTTTTTTCAGCCAAGTTGTAAATATGATACAACATAATTTCAACAGATTCTGATCGGTTTGACACTCAGTAATGTGCAGCATTGCATGTGATGAATAATAACGAGTCCTGTGTGTTCATTGCGTTCTGCATTGGGAGGGTTGGCTTTGGGGAAAGGTTCTGGGTCGGATTGTGTTCTGCATTGGGAAAAGGTTCTGGGTCCGACTGCGTTCTGCATTGGCAGGTGTGGCAGCTGACTGCTTGGGAATACATTCTCGGTCTGGTGACTCAGGGCTATCTGACAAATTTAAAGATGTCTTGTCTCAGCCAGCTCCTTAGCTCGCTCTGAGTGCAATGCAGCTGGATTTGTTCAACACACAGAATAAACTACCAGAAAGGAAAGTGACAAGAGCTGGAAATTTCATAGGAAATATGTAGAAGTATAAACATGATTGTGACTGTGTTTATTGATACATGTTGTAGTCTGTGGTGATTTAGACTGTCTAATTGTTACTTTTCTTATAGTTTAACTTTCCAATGCCTGCCTCTGTTTATATAATTACTGATATACATGCAATTGTGTGTTTCCTAGTGGTCACGGCATGAATATGCAATTGTTTAGTGTGTTGCCTACTGCTGACAATTTTTTGTATTATTCTGGAAGTTCCTTAGGGCTCTCTGATTGGTTAGCTCTTATTTAAAAATTTGAATGGAATGTCTATTATCTATAGTATAAGAAGAGCCAGGCATGTTGGTTTGCCATCTTCCTTCAAGTTTAAGCTTAATTATACATGAATATAGCCAAATGAAACAGAGCTCCTCCAGGCCAAGATGCAAAACACATTACCATCAGCCCATAGCACAAATAGTACATATGGTAACATTAGTCACAAAGAAAGAAAATTGAAAATAAGATAATACCGCCCAAGTCCCTGAGTGGCATGACTGTAAATTTATGTCCTGGCCCACTTTCTTCTTCCACCAAGTAAATGGAGGGTAGGACTGAGCAAACACCTGAGGGCAGCACTGAGCGAACACTGGAGTAGCCAGCAAATGCTGGAGAGCAGCACTGAGTGAACACCAGAGGGCAGCACCGAGTAAACACTGGCGGGTAGCACTGAGCGAACACTGGAGGGCAGCACCGAGTAAACACTGGCGGGTAGCACTGAGTGAACACTGGAGGGCAGCACCGAGTAAACACTGGAGAGCAGCACTGAGTGAACACCAGAGGGCAGCACCGAGTAAACACTGGCGGGTAGCACTGAGCGAACACTGGAGGGCAGCACCGAGTAAACACTGGCGGGTAGCACTGAGCGAACACTGGAGTAACACTGTACAAACACCGGAGGACATCACCAAATGAACACTGAAGGGCAGAATTAACAGGAGGAGCCAGCCCTCAACCCAGTATGGATACCAACACTCCCCAGCGATGCTCTCCCGCACCACCTCGGCGTCTCCTCTCCTGGGTGGCTGCAACAAGCGAGAGTGAGGCTTTGGTCTAGTCCTTACCACAACCGAGGCAACACAGCTCACCAGCCATCGATCTCTCCAGTGAACCCGTGCGCTGGAGTTGCAGTGTTCAACGTTACCAATGTCTGACTGAATGTCATTTGCTTACTTTTATTGACTGCACGCTTTGTCTTTTTTACCTCTGTATATTGGGAATTTGACAGTCTTTTTTTTCCAATTGGTTCTGTAGGGATTTTTTGTTGCCTGTAAGTAGACAAATCTCAAAGTTGTATAGAGCACACAAACTTCTGTAATAAATATACTTTGAACTTTTTACCTCACTTATGTTCTTTCCCAGTTCCTTGTTCTATTTGCACTTAATTAAACAAACATGAAGCAACAAGATTTTTTTTGACTTCTGAAAGAACCTCGGATCAAAAAGATCAGAATCCAACATCAGTATTTATCCGCCCTGGATAAGACCTTGGATTTGAATAAATTTAAACTCTTACATAATGATGCCATAGCTGACAGACGTTAAGGAAAACACTATTGTAGCTGGTCCAACTGATCATTGTTGACCGCACTATCCCGCTGGCTCGTCCCAGTTGCCCAAGTTCAGCCCCTGGCCCCCCCCAAGCCCTTCCCCACCAGGTATCTATCCAAATGCCTCTTTGATGTCACAGTGGAACCTGCCTCAACCACCTCCTTCCTCTGGCAGCTCACAGCATGGAGAGGAATATGCAGCCGACGTTTCAGTCCAAGACACATCCTCAGGACTGGAAAATGGGGGAAGAAGCCAGAATAAGAAGGTGGTGGGGGTGGGGGGAGGAGGAACACTCTCACACACTCTTTCACCCTTACATATTTCCACATCACAGCCAGAGTCAGCTTCCCGAATACAGCACACATGCCAGTCTTTCTCCCTGGATACATTCACACACTCTCACTATCCCTCACTGGCACTTTCTCATCTCACAAACACAGGCAATCACTTTCTGTCTCTCCCTGGCTCAATACACCCTCTCACCGTCTCTCACACACACTTCCTCTCTTGCATGAATACATTTCCTCTATCTACCAGACAAACATTTACTCTCTCTCTCACACACTATTTCTCACACATATTTTATCCTTTGTATGCACACATTGTCTCTAACAGATAAACATAAAGTCTAGCTCTTATTCTCTCTCTCTCTCGCTCGCTCATTCACTCACTCACTCACTCTCACAAACACACATTTCTCACTTACACTTCCTCTTCTGCATTCACACATTTTCTCAAGCTCAAATTTAGACCTCTTTCCCGCTCTCCTTCCTCTCTCTCTCTCTCTCTCTCTCTCTCTCTCTCTCTCACACACACACACACACAGGCAAACTCTTTCATGTGCACAGACTGGAGTTCCTGACTCTCCTGACATTAAATGAAATATTGCTGATCTCACGCGGGCTGCTCTGTCTAAGGAAATAGAGGTGCCTCTGCCTCTGACAGCAGTGGGATTTATCTGTTGGAAAGTGAACTGAACTCCAGTGTCTCTGACTAGCAGTGAGCTGTATGCAATCAGTGAACCATGCCTGACTCTGGATTTGATCCATTAGCCATTTAGAGTCATTGAATCATGGAGTACAGCACAGAAACAAACCCTTTGGCCCATCTAGTCCAAGCCAAAACCATTTAAACTACCTACTCCCACTGTCCTGCACCGGGACCACAGCCCTCCATACTCCTACCATTCATGTACCCATCCAAACCTCTCAAACATTGAAATCGAGCTTGCATGCACCACTTGTGCTGGCAGCTCGTTCTACACACTCATGACCCTCTGAGTGAAGAAGTTTCCCCTCATGTTCCTCTTAAACTTTTCACCTTTCACCCTTAACCCATGACCTCTCATTGTGGTCTCACTCACCCTCAGTGTGAAAAGCCTGCTTGTGTTGACCCTATCCACACTCCTCAAAATTTTGTACACCTCTATCAAATCTCCTCTCAGTCTTCTGCATTCTAAGGAGTAAGGTCCTAACCTGTTCAATCTTTCTTTATAACTCAGGTCCTCCAGACCCGGCAACATCCTTGTAAATTTCCTCTGTGCTCTTTCAACCTTACTTACATCTTTCCTGTAGGTAGGTGACCAGAACTGCAACCAATATTCCAAATTGGGTCTCACCAACATCTTATACAACTTCAACATAACATCCCAACTCCTGACACAAACGAGAAAATCTGGAGATGCTGGAAATCCGAGCAACACACACAAAATGCTGGAGGAACTCAGCAGGCTGGACAGTATCTAGGAAAAGAGTGCAGTCGATGTTTTGAGCTGAGACCTTTCAGTACATAGATGCAGTCTGGCTTGCTGAGTCCCTCCAGCACTTGGTGTGTGTTGAATTAAAAATGAATTGAATTGACTTTATTTCTTACTATTTATTGTAATGCTTGCACTGTTTTTGTGCACTTTATACAGTCCAGTGTAGGTCTGTAGTCTAGTGTAGCTTTCTCTGTGTTTTTTTTATTATGTAGTTCAATCTAGTTTTTTTGTACTGTGTCATGTAAACCATGATCCTGAAAAACGTTGTCTCATTTTTACTATGCACTGTACCAGCAGTTATGGTTGAAATGACAATAAAAGTTGACTTGACTTGACTTGACTTGATACGTAAGGAGTGAAAATCTTTATGTCACGTCTCCATCTAAATGTGCCATGTGCAATCATATTAATTTATAATAATTTATAATAAACAGAACAGTCAATGTAATATAGAGAACACTCAAATCAGTGTGAGTTCATCAGTCTGATGGCCTGGTGGAAGAGGCTGTCCCGGAACCTGTTGGTCCTGGCTTTTATGCTGCGGTACCATTTCCCGGATGGTAGCAGCTGGAATAGATTGTGTTTGGGGTGGCTCGGGTCCCCAATGATCCTACGGGCCCTTTTTACACACCTGTCTATGTAAATGTCCTGAATCATGGGAAGTTCACAACAGGGCTGTCTGCACCACTCTCTGCAAAGTCCTGTGATTAAGGGAGGTACAGTTCCCATACCAGGCAGTGATGCAGCCAGTCAGGATGCTCTTAATTGTGCCCCTGTAGAAAGTTCCTAGGATTTGGGGGCCCGTACCAAACTTCCTCAACCGTCTGAGGTGAAAGAGGTGCTGTTGAGCCTTTGTCACCACACAATTGGTGTGTACAGACCACGAGAGGTCCTCAGTGATGTGGATGCCGAGGAATTTGAAGCTGTTTGCCCTCTCAACCCCAGAATCATTGACATCAATGAGGGTTCACCCACCTCCATTCCTCCTGTAGTCCACAACCAGATCCTTTGTTTTTCAACATTGAGGGAGAGGTTGTTTTCTTGACACCACTGAGTCAGAGAGATGACTTCTTCCCTGTAAGGCCACCTTGTTATTGTTTGAAATTAGTCCCATGAATGTAGTGTTGTTGGCAAATTTAATTAGCAGATTGGAGCTGTGGTTGGCAATACAATCATGAGTATACAGGGAGTAAAGGAGGGGACTCAGTACACAGCCCTGAGGGGCTCCTGTATTGAGAGTCAAAGGGGCAGAGGTGAGGGAGCCCACTCTTGCCACCTGCCGGTGATCTGACAGGAAGTCCAAGATCCAGCTCACAAGGCAGGGTCAAGGCCGAGGTCTTTGAGCTTCTTGTCGAGCCTGGATGGAATTATGGTGTTGAATGCTAAACTGTAGTCCAAGAACAGCATTCTCACATAAGTATCCTTCTTCTCCGGATGTGTAAGGACGGTATGTAGAGCTGTGGCTATTGTGTCATCGGTCGATCGGTTGTGCCAGTAGGTGAATTGTAGGGGTTCCAGTTTGGGTGGTAGCAGGCTGCAGACGTAATCCTTGACCAGCTTCTCAAAGCATTTGCTTATTATTGACAGTGTGGCTAGACGTCAGTTGTTCAGGTATGTTAATCCCACCTCCTGTACTCAGTACTTTGATTTATGAAGTCTAATGTGCCAAAAGCTTTCTTTGTGACCCTACCAACCTGTGTCACCATTTCCTATGAATTATGGACCTGTAGTTCCAGATCCCATTGTTCCACCACACTCCTTGGTGCCCAATCGTTCAATCTGAACCTCATTAGTGGGAAATTAAAGGAAAGGGAAGCTTTTAAAAACCAACAGAGGGCAACTAAAAAAGCCATAAGGAGAGAAAAAAGTGAAATATAAAGGTCAGCTAGTCAATAATATCAAAGAGGGTACCCTTTTCTCAGATATATAACAAGTAAAAGAGAGGTGAGAGTGGATATTGGACCACTGGAAAATGACACTAGAGAGGTAGTAATGGGGGACAAGGAAAATGGAAATGGGGAACTTAAATAAGAAGTTTGCATCAGTCTTTACTGTGGAAGACACTAACAGTCCGTCAAACATTCAAGTGTTGGGGGCAGAAGTCAGTCTCGTTGCTATTACTAAGGAGAAGATGTTTGGAAAAATGAAAGGTCTGAAGGTAGATAGGTCACCTTGACCAGGTGGACTACACCTTAAGGTTCTGAAAGAGAGTTAGTGGTGATCTTTCATGAATCACCTGATTCTGGAATGGTTTTGGAAATGTCAATCCACTCTTTAAGAAGGGAGAGAGGCAGAAGAAAGGAAATTATAAGCCAGTTAGCCTGACTTCAGTGATTGGGAAGATGTTGGAGTCCATCATTAAGGATGAGGTTTCAAGGTGCTTGGAGGCATGTGACAAAGTAAGCCAAAGGCAGTACGGTTTCATTAAGGGGTAACCTTGCCTGACAAATCTGGTGGAATTCTTTGAGAAAATAACAGGCAGGATAGACAAAGGAAGATTAGTGGATGTTAAAAGGCCTGAACAGATTAGATATGGCAAAGTTATTTCCCATGGTAGGGGACAAGAGGGCATGACTTCAGGATTGAAGGATGTCCATTTAGAACTGAGATGCGGAGAAATTACTTTAGTCAAAGGGTGGTAAATCTCTGGAATCTCTGGCTGTGGAGGCCAAGTCATCGGGTGTATTTAAGGCAGAGATAGATAGGTTCTTGATTAGCCAGGGCATCAAAGGGTATGGGGTGAAAGCAGGGGAGTGGGGATGACTGGAAGAATTGGTTCAGCCCATGATTGAATGGCGGAGCAGACTCAATGGGCTGAATGGCCTACTTCTTCTCCTAAATCTTGTGGTCTTTTGGATGTTGTTTACTTGGATTTTTTGAAGTTCATTGACAAGGTGCAGCAGATGAGGCTGTTTAACAAGATAAGAGCCCAAGGTTATACAGGAAAGATACTAACATGGATGGAAGATTGGCTGGCTGGCAGGATGCAAACTGTTGGAATAAAGAGGGCCTATTCTGCCTGGTTGCCAGTGACTAGTGCCTCTCACTCTTCCTCTTCTTTTTGTGTAATATATCAATGATTTGGATGAAGGAATTGATGGCTTTGGGCCAGGTTTGTCGGCGATATGAATATAGATGGAGGGGCAGGTAGTACTGAGGAAGTGTGCAGAAGAACTTGAACAGATTAGGAGGATGGGCAAAGAAGTGGCAGACGGAACCTAATGTAGTGAAGTGTACGGTCACACACTTTGGTAGAAGGAATAAAGGCATAAACTATTTTCAAAACAAGGAGAACATTTAAAAATTTGAGGTGCAAGGGGACTTGGGAGTCCTTGTGCAGGATTCTGTAAAGATCAATGTGGTGAGGAAGTCAAATGCAATGTTACCATTCATTTCACGAGGACTGGAATACAAGAGCAGGAATGCCATGCGTTGGTTTTATAAGGCCGCTCTTGAAGTATTATGAGAAGCTTTAGGCCTGTAATCTTAAAAAAAAAGATGCGCTGGCACTGGAGAGAGTCCTTAGGAGGTTCACAGGAATGAAAGGGTTAACACGTGAGGAGCATTTAATGGCTCTTGGCCTGTGCTTGCTAGAATTTAGAAGAATGCAGAGTGAAGGGGATCTCACGGAAGCCTGTCGAGTATTGAAAGGCCTCGATAGAGAAGATGCTTCCTACAGTGGGCACAGCCTCAGAACAGAGGAGATTGATCTAGAAGGTGCCAGACTCGATTGTCTGAATGGCCTAATATTGTTCCTATGTCCTATGGTCTTATGGTACACAGCACATAATACAAAATATTGCCACTAATAAATTAATAAAATACAATTCAAAATATATGTGAGGTACACAGTACAGGTAAACAGTAAACAGCTCACTGTCCTGTGACGAGACCTTGGTGGTGGCAGGGTATTCATTGGTCTCACAGCCTGGGGGAAGAGGCTGTTCCGGGTCCTGATGCTCCTGTACCTCCCTCCTGACGGTAGTGGGTCAGAGAGATTGTGGGACGGGTGGTAGGGATCCTCAACAATGGTTCAGGCCCTTTCGTCTGCAACACTCCTGCTAAACGTCACAACGACTGGGGAGGGAGACCTCGGTGATCCTCTCTCTTCGTACGTTACAGAAGTGACTATGGATCACACAAGTACTTGATCGGCTACAAAGTTCGCTGTGCTGATGCGACATTTTAATGCAAGCATTTTCTTCCCACTATCTCCCCTTGATTGCAATCAACAAACCGCCCTTCCATCATCTCTGGGCCTTAATTGAAATAATGAATAGGTGCCTTTATATCGTCTTAATCTCTTACAAACACTGAAAAATCAACATCTGCCTCGTCCACAATTATCCTTATAAAGTGAAAACAATTACAGAAGGGTTTTCAAACCATCTACTTCAGGCTGCATCAGTACAATGAGATTTCTCAATAAAGGGAGTTATTCCACCCTTGAATACAGTTGAGACCATAAGACATAGGAGCACAGGGGCAACACTGTAGAGTAGCAGTGAGCACAACGCTTTACAGTACCTGTGACCAGGGTTCAATTCCTGCCACTGTCTGTATGGAGTTTGTATGTTCTCCCTGTGACCGCGTGCGTTTTCTCTGGGTGCCTCCGGTTTCCTCCCACAGTCCCTGCACACAACTGGTAGTTGTAAATTGTCCCCGTGATTCGGCTAGGATTAAATCGGGAGGTTGCTGGGCAGTGTGGCTCGAAAGGCCGGAAGGGCCTATTCCACACTGTATGTCAATAAAAAATTTAAAATAATAAATTAGGCCATTTGGCCCATTAAGTCCACTCCACCATTTTATTACGGCTGACTAATTATCCCCCTCTTCTCCATTTGCCTTCTTTCGTGCTATAACCTTTGACGCCCTTACTAATCAAAAATCTATCAACCTCCATTTTAAACATAGCAAATGACAGCTGTCCAAGGTAATAAATTTCAGTGATTCACCACCTCTTGTTAAAGAAACACCTCCTCATCTCTGTTCTAAAGGGATGTCCCTCTATTCTGAGGCTTCACCCTTGGGTTCTAGACACTTCCATGAAGGAAATATCCTCTCCACATCCACTCAGTCTAGTCCTTTCAACATTCTATAGGTTTCAATGAAATCCCCCCCCCCCCATTCTTCTGAATTCCAGCAAGTACAGGCCCAGAGCCATCTGTACAAGAAACCTTTAGCAGCCCACTTGTAAAATTTCACACGTTAAATTCCATTCCAGCTTCTGCTTCAGCAAAGTTGGAAGATGATTGTAGGGGGTTTTATATTAGTGTAGTTGTATAAACTGGAAGGGTTTTCAACTTTCAAGCTTAACATGATTCCAAATTAAACAAAGTACCATACTACATTCTATTCGAAAGCCATTCCCAACCAACATCTGTACTTTCTCTTTGCATTGTAAACAATATCTGTGGGGTTGTGTATTTAATATTTCAGTAATATTTAAGTAATCTTGTATATATATTAGTCGATAAAGAATTCTTGTTCATTTAAATAATTCATTATCTGTTATATGTATATATAACATATATACACATATATGTACTTTGTCATTTAAAGTAAAATTGGATAGGTATATGATCAGGAAAGGAATGGAGGGTCATGGGCTGAGTCAGGTCGGTGGGACTAGGTGAGTATAAGTGTTCGGCACGGATTAAAAGGGTGGAGATGGCCTGTTTCTGTGCTGTAATTGTTATATGGTTATATGGTCAAATGAATAGCATATGTCATCACACTACCATGTGATACATTCATGCCTCGCTTAAGTAAGCCCGAAGTTAGACCCGCATTTCAGGCTCCCGTGTCTTCCTTTAATGTTTTGAAGGTGCAAAGCGTAACAGGAAGACAAAGCTTTGCTGGCTAATCTTGCAAAAAAAAAATTAATTAAATACTTTGCAATCCCCAGATTATTTAAATAATATTTCAAATAATTAGGTGATAGTTCTGCTATCATCAAAGTTTTGCACATTTCTTAAAGACTTTAAATACTCACTGCCAGCGTATTTTCTTTACAGCACCACTCTATACATTAAAATCTGCATCAAATGCATTGGGTATGAACATGTTGAGGTAGGAGGTCTGGGAAGTGAGGAGGAATTTTTACAGGAGCACCATCGAAAGTGTCCTGACCAGCTGTATCACTATCTGGTATAGGAATTGCAAGGATCTGACAGCAGGACCCTACAAAGGACTGTGACGACTGCTAAGAGGTTTAAGTAAAGCTTTCATGAATTTTGATGAAATCTCTGTAGTTCCTCTGGTCCAGGTGACTTATCTACTTCCAGACCTTCCATTTTCCAAGCACCTTCTTCCTAGTAATAGCAATTACACTCAATTC
Organism: Hypanus sabinus; assembly: GCF_030144855.1. Lineage (NCBI taxonomy): Eukaryota > Metazoa > Chordata > Chondrichthyes > Myliobatiformes > Dasyatidae > Hypanus > Hypanus sabinus. The sequence goes on from NC_082729.1 coordinate 3,209,629, forward strand.
TGCCCCCTGAGACTCTCAAACTTCTGGCATACTGTCTTCCACAGTGAAGATAATGCAAAATACTTATTCAGTTCATCCACCATTTCCTTGTCCCCCTTTGCCTCTTCTCCAGCGTCACTTTCTCTCTTACTCTTTATATAGCTGAAAAAAATATTGGTATCCTCTTTGATATTGTTGGCTCGCTGACCTTCATATTTCATTTCTTCCCCCTTATGGCTGTTTTAGTTGTTTTTAAAAGTTTCCTATTCGCCAACTTCCCGCTGCTCTTTGCTCTATTATATGCTATCTCTTCTGCTTTTATGTTGGCTTTGACTTCCCTTGTCAGCCATGCCTTTAGAATATTGATTTGTCTTTGGGACGTAAGTATTCTGCACCATCCAAATTGCTCCCAGAAACTCCAGCCATTGTTGTTCTGCCATCATCCCTGCTAGTGTCCCTTTCCATTCAACTTTGGGCAGCTTTATTCCCTTTATACCAGTGCAATACTGATAGATCTGACTCTCACTTCTCCCTCTCAACTTGCAGGATGAATTCTATCATATTATGATAACTGACTCCTAAAGTTTCTTTAACCTTAAACTCCCAAATCAAGTCCAGTTCGTTACACGACTCCCAATCCAAAACAGCTAATCTACCAGCGGGCTGAACCACAAGTTGCTCTAACAAGCCATCTTGAGGCAGTCTACAAAATCTCTCTCTTGGGATCCAGCACCAACCTGATTTCCCATCTACCTATGTATTGAAATTCCCCATGACTATTGTACCATTTCTCTTTTGATATACTTTTGCTAACTCCCACTATAATTGTGGCAGATTCACCACTCTCTGGCAGAAGAAATTCCTCATCTCCATTCTAAAAAGATGTCCCTCTATTCTGAGGCAGTGTCCTCTGGTCCTACACTCCCCAACATAGGAAACATCCTCTCCACATCCATTCTATCTGGGCCTTTCAGTATTCGATAGGTTTGAATGAGATCTCTCGCCCTCGTTCTGCTAAATTCCAATGATGAACCCACTGAAATATGGGAGGAGCCCTATGCATTCCGTGGGGTCTAACCTGGTCCCAACATATCGATGTAGTTATAAAGAAAGCAAGACAATGACTATACTTCATTAGGAGTTTGAAGGGATTTGGTATGTCAACAAATACACTCAGAAACTTCTATAGGTGTACCATGGAGAGCGTTCTGACAGGCTGCATCACTGTCTGGTATGGAGGGGCCACTGCACAGGACCCAAAGAAGCTGCAGAAGGTTGATAATCTAGTCAGCTCCATCTTGGGTACTAGCCTACAAAGTACCCAGGACATCTTTAGGGAGCGGTGTCTCAGAAAGGCAGCGTCCATTAGTAAGGACCTCCAGCACCCAGGACATGCCCTCTTCTCATTACTACCATCAGGGAGGAGGGACAGGAGCATGAAGACCCCTCTTCTCATTACTACCATCAGGGAGAGGGTACAGGAGCCTGATGACCCCTCTTCTCATTACTACCATCAGGGAGGAGATACAGGAGCCTGAAGACCCCTCTTCTCATTAATACCATCAAGGAGGGGATACAGGAGCCTGAAGACCCCTCTTCTCATTACTACCATCAGGGAGGAGGTACAGGAGCCTGAAGACCCTTCTCATTACTACCATCAGGGAGGAGGGACAGGAGCCTGAAGACCCCTCTTCTCATTAATACCATCAGGGAGGGGATACAGGAGCCTGAAGACCCCTCTTCTCATTACTACCATCAGGGAGGAGGTACAGGAGCCTGAAGACCCCTCCTCATTACTACCATCAGGGAGGAAGTACAGGAGCCTGAAGACCCCTCTTCTCATTACTACCATCAGGGAGGAGGTACAGGAGCCTGAAGACCCCTCTTCTCATTACTGCCATCAGGGAGGAGGTACAGGAGCCTGAAGACCCCTGTTCTCATTACTACCATCAGGGAGGAGGTACAGGAGCCTGAAGACCCCTCTTCTCATTACTACCATCAGGGAGGGGGTACAGGAGCCTGAAGACCCCTCTTCTCATTACTACCATCAGGGAGGAGGTACAGGAGCCTGAAGACCCCTCTTCTCATTACTACCATCAGGGAGGAGGTACAGGAGCCTGAAGACCCCTCTTCTCATTACTACCATCAGGGAGGGGGTACAGGAGCCTGAAGACACACACTCAGCGATTCAGGAACAGCTTCTTCCCCTCTGCCATCCGATTTCTAAATGAATATTGAACCTGTGAACACTACCTCACTTTTTAAATATATGTTATTTCTGTTTTTGCATGATTTTTAATCTTGATTTACTTTTTATTTAGTATTATTTTCTTTTTCTTCTAGATTATGTATGGCATTAAACTGCTGCTGCTAAGTTAACAATTTCACGACACATGCCGGTGTAATAAACCCGATTCTGATTCGGAATAACATCCAAAATTCCTTACAGAGGATGCCGGAATCAAACCCGGAACTCTGAAGCTGAAAGCTGCAACAGCGTTGTGCTGAGCACCGCGCCGCCAAGCCGCCCGTCTGTGACCCCAAAGCACGTTTTGTGCAGAGAGATTTTCATGGGGTTGTGCAAGCATCGTAAATAAATCTCATGCCGGGTTTAGCGGAGGGGATTCGTTTCTGATATTTACTGGGCTATGTTTGCACACGGGTGCTGCTAATCGGGCAATGCGCTTCTCACTATGTGCGCGGCCAAGGACAGGCTCCTAACTGCCGAGAACATTGAGAATGGAATCAATTTTGTTTTACAGCTATCCGTATCTCCTTCTTCTTCAACTATATACATCACATTCTGCTCCGGGTTTATTACCACAAACACGAGAACATCGGCAGGTGCTGGAAATCCAGAGCAACACACACAGAAAGCTGGAGGAACTCAGCAGGCCAGGCAGTATCTATGGAGAAGTGTATTGGGGAGAAATATTTAGACCATAAGACCATAAGATATAGGAGCAGAAGTAGGCCATTCGGCCCATCGAGTCTGCTGCCCCATTCAATCATGGGCTGATCCACTTCATCCAGTCATCCCCACTCCCATGTTTTCACCTCCATACCCTTTGATGCCCCGGCTAGTCAAGAACCTGCCTATCTCTGCCTCAAATACACCCAATGGGTGTATTTAAGGGGAACATGAGGGGAAACTTCACTCGGAGGGTAGTGAGAGTGGAACGAGCTGCCAGCACAAGTGGTGCATTAGTTCGATTTCAATGTTTAAGAGAAGTTTGGATCGATACCTGGATGGTAGGGGTATGGTCGCGGTTGGAGCAGGCAGTTTAAATAGTTCGGCACGGATTAGATGGGCCGGACGGTCGTTTACTGTGCTGTACTTTACTGTGACTCTAGGACCTTAACCCTGATAACGCTTTTGGAATTGAAAATAATGTATAATTGTCACGTGTACTGAGATACCGTGCGAAGCTCGTTTATAACGGTATATGCCAGTAAAAGCTCCTGTGGAAAATACCCGTTAAATTTCGGGTTCTGAAACTGATGTTGAATTCATCTTTTCCCCCCCCACTGTTATAATGAGCTCATCGCCAGACTGCAGGCTTGTATTCCGTGCTGTTGCGGACAGATCTGCCGCCACCATCGCGTCACGGCTAACTTTTTGTACACTAGTTTGGGATCTTGCTTCCGGGGCGCCACAGTCTCTGGACGCCGGGAACGCTGCGATCCCTGGATTGCTTCAGTGTGAACTTTGATCATCTTTCATGCTGAGCTGCAAACGTGGGCCATTTGAAGCACCCGGAGACATAAATTAACGTCTGAAGATTATTCCCTCCCTCAAGGATTCTGCAGTGCCACCGCTTGTGAATTATTTCCATCCCCCCACTTCCTCTCCCAAATCCCCCCGCAGGTTCTGTGATGTATTTTAGAGCACGACTCGCTCTTTTTTTAAAACTATGTGCTCCTGAGTGGTGTGCGCCGCAAAGAAATGGAGGGTCACCCTGGGTGACATCTGAGCAAGTTGCACGGCGGCCGGATGACTGACAGATATTAGAAGCAGCGCCGTGGAGTTTCCCAGCCTAAGTAATGGGGACCCGTCTCGGCTCCAGTCCTGCAGACTCGGCGGCTGTCTTCCGGGCTGCTTCTCTCGCTGCGCACTTGACAGCCGGGAAGTGATTGATTTCGGAAGCCGAAGCCTGCTCCGAGACATCTGTCAGCCTCTGCGAGGCAGGCAGGGAGAGAAGGAGCAAGTTTAAAGGGGATGTCTGGGGTAACTATTTCTTACTCAGAGTGCTGGGTCACAGTCCACCTGGGTTTATTCCCCAATGCACAGATGGAAACAGAACCTATTGCGGCAGAATCCCAGGATCCCAGCTTCATACCTTCTACACATCATCACTGGGAACACATAAAACACAAAGTATATAATTATATTTTTGTGTCGAAATGGCGGGCTGACAGGTCCAGTGCTTGCCGCTCTCAGCTTCCACCGCTGGCTAGCTGTCTGGTGAAAAGGAGAGATGAGTGTGTAAGCCTCTCCAACATGCCTCCTCACCAGCGACACACGGAAACTGAACTCCTTTCAGACTCAGACTGAACGACAGAGGATGGGAAGGGGGTCCGCCCCTGCAGGCCCACCGGTGTGTGAACCAGATCCCCAGTTATGGGTAAATAGTCCCACTGCCTTGTGGGCAGCCTTGGGAGAAGAAGCTATTCCTGAATCACTGAGTGTGGGCCTTCAGGCTTCTGTACCTCCTACCTGATGGTAACAATGAGAACAGGGCACGACCTGGGTGCTGGAGGTCTCTAATAATGGACGCTGCCTTTCTGAGACACTGCTCCCTGAAGATGTCCTGGGTACTTTGTAGGCTAGTGCCCAAGATGGAGCTGACTAGATTTACAACCTTCTACAGCCCCTTCATACCAGACAGTGATGCAGCCTGTCAGAATGCTCTCCACGGTACAACTATAGAAGCTTTTGAGTGTATTTGTTGACATATTAAATCTCTTCAATCTCTATCTAATAAACAATAGCCACTGTCTTGCCTTCTTTATAGATGCATTGATATATTGGGACCAGGTTAGATCCTCAGAGATCTTGACACCCAGGAACTTGATGCTGCTCACTCTCTCCATTTCTGATCCCTCTATGAGGATTGGTATGTGTTCCTTCATCTTACCATTCCTGAAGTCCACAATCAGCTCTTCCATCTTACTGATGTTGAGTGCCAGGTTGTTGCTGCGACACCCTCCACTAGTTGGCATATCTCACTCCTGTATGCCTTCTCGTCACCACCTGAGATTCTACCAACAATGGTTGCATCATCAGCAAATTTACAGATGGTATTTGAGCTATGCCTAGCCATACAGTCATGGGTATAGAGAGAGTAGAGCTGTGGGCTAAGCACACACCCCTGAGGTGAGCCAGTGTTGATCGTCAGTGAGGAGGAGATGTTATCACCAATCCTCACAGAGTGCGGTCTTCCAGTTAGGAAGTCAAGGATCCAATTGTAGAGGGAGGTACAGAGGCCCAGGTTCTGCAACTTCTCAATCAGGATTGTGGGAATGATGGTATTAAATGCTGAACTATAGTCGATGAACAGCATCCTGACATAGGTGTTAGTGCTGTCCAGGTGGTCTAAAGCCTTGTGGAGAGTTTATAATTATATAATTGTGGACTTCAGAAAGAGTAAGGCAAGTGAACATACATCAGTTCTCATAGAGGGATCAGAAGTGGAGAGAGTGAGCAGTTTCATGTTCCTGGGTGTCAAGATCTCTGAGGATCTATCCTGGGCCCAACATATCGATGTAGCTACAAAGAAGGTATGATAGCAGCTATATCTCATGAGAAGTTTGAGGAGATTTGATATGTCACCAAAGGCACTGGCAAATTTCTACAGATGTACCATGGAGAACATTCTAACCTTTGACTTTATACCTCTTCTCATGTGCCTATCATTTCCTCCCCCAATGCTCCTCCTCCTTCCCTTTCTCCTATGCTTCACTCTCCTCTCCTATCAGATTCTTTCTTCTCCAGCCCTTGACTTTCCCATCCAACTGCCTTCACCCCTCACCTTCCAGCTAGCTGCCTTCCCTCCCCCCCAACCTATTTATTCCACCATCTTCCCCCTTCCTTCTCAGTCCTGATGAAGGGTCCTGGCTTGAAATGTTGACTGTCTATTCATTTTCATCTATACTGTCTGACCTGCCGAGTTCCTCTAGCATTTTGTGTGTGTTGCTGTACAAATTCCTGTTTGTAGGTTCTTTGATGGAGAAAGGTTGGTAGATAGACACATGAATGTGCAGGGAATAGAGGGATATGAATCCGTACAGGCAGATGGGACTACGTTTAATTTGGTACCATGTTTGGTGCAGACATCGTGGGCTGAAAGGCTTGTTCCCTCTCTGTAATGTAACATGTTCCACGTTCAGTATTCTGTGCTCTATCTGTAAATGGTGTTGATTGAAATCTTTTGTTGATTCAAGTACTGCACAGCCACAACAGAATCATTTCTGCGTAGGGCCGGCGAGGAGCGTTAGAATCCCAGTCTCTGTAAAAGAGAGGTACCACTAGTAGAGCGGCCATTGTGGGAGCGGTCATCGTCAGAGTGGTCTTGATTCAGAGTAGTAAGGCTTTGGCTCAAAGGGGCTTCAGCAAGAATAGGCAGAGGCAAGCTGAAAAGGTGAGTTCATCCTTTATTTCTTATTCAACTCTAGAGAGAATAGGGGGATGCTTACAGAGCCAACGTTCTGTTCCGGGTGTCAGATGCGGGATTTCCAGGAGACTCCCGGTCTTCCCGATGGCCACATCTGCATCAGGTGCATCGAGGTGCAACTCCTCGGAGACCGAGTTAGGGAACTGGAGCTGCAGCCCGATAACCTTCAGCTTGTTGGGGAAAGTGAGGAGGTGATAGGCAGGACAGGAAGGTAGCCACCACAAGCCTACAGGAGATAGGTAAGTGGGTGACTGTCTGGAGAGGGAAGGGAGGATGTCAGATAGTGAAGAGTACCCTCTGCCCATCCCCTCAACAATAAGTGCCCCATTTTGAGTACCGTTGGGTGGGATGACCTATGTGGGAGAAGCAACAGCAACTGTGCCTCTGTCACAGAGTCTGGCCCTGTGGCTCAGAAGGGCAAGGAACTGAAGAGGATGGCAGCAGTGATAGGGAACTCTATAGACAGGGGGACAGATAGGTGATTCTGTGGCACAAAAAGGAAACACGGATGGTAGTTTGCCTTCCAGGTGCCAGGGTCTGCGATGTTTCCAAACCTATCCATAATATCCTGAAAAGGGAGGATGAGCAGCCCGAAGCTGTGGTACACATTGGTACCAACAACACAGGTAGAAAAAGGGCGGAGGTCCTGACTAAAGAATACAGGAAGTTAGGAAAGGAGCTGAAAAGCAGGACCTCATGGGTAGTCTCAGGATTTTTGCCTGTGTCATGCGAGAGTGAGGATAGGATAGAATGAGGTGGAGGATAAATGCATGGCTGAAGAATTTTTAGAGCAGGGGGCAGGGATTCAGATTTCTAGATAATTGGGACCTCTTTTAGGGCAGGTGTGACCCATAAAAAAAGGGACGGACTGCACTTGAATCTGAGGGGGGGGGGTGGTCTGATATTCTTGTGGGCAGGTTTACGAGAGCTGTTGGGAGTGGTTTAAACTAATATGCCAGGGGGTGGGAACCAGTATGATAGAGCTGAGGACGAGCCAGCAGGTTTACAAGTAGATGATGGGTGTAACATGAATGTAAGAAAGGGGAAGCCAATGATTAGGTACAAATGCAAACAGAACAAAGAGTTAAATTGTACCACAGAGACAAAATTCAAAGCAGCGAAGAATGCTGCTGTATTTAAATACATGTAGCATTCGGAATAAGGTGGACAAACTCGTGACGCAATTAGAGATTGGTCAGTGTGACGTTGTGGGCATCACTGAGTCCTGGCTGAAAGAAGGCCATAGTTGGGAGCTTAACATCAAAGGATATACTTTGTACCAAAAGGACAGGCAGGAAGGCAGAGGCAATGCTGTGGCTCGTTTGGTAAGAGATGGAATTACATGTTTGGAAAGGTATGATATAGGGTCAGAGAATGCCATGGATCCATTGTTATAATCTCTCAAAATCAGGTTTAGAATTGGCAATTAATCCATTGTTGAGTACTACGTATGAAAGAGCTGGCTTTCCCATTTTCTGTGTGAGGAAATAGTTTCTATTCCACAACCTGAAACCCTGCTTGTAATTTTCAGACACTGGCCCAAAGGCTCAGCCCTCAACCCCAACCCTAATGACCCAACAAAATTGCTTCTCTCCATCCAGGAGTCAAAGGAACAAACATTAGTCCTCACAGAGGGATTGCACGGGGAAAGAAGTGAGTCGTTTCAAGTTCTGGGATGTCGATATTTGTGAGGGCTTATCCTGTGCCTAACATTTTGATGCAGTCACAAAGAAGGCACAACAGCGATTACATTTCATTGGGAGTTTGAGGAGATTTGGTTGGTCACTAAAGACACTCACAAATTTCTACAGATGTACCGTGGAGAGCATTCTAACTGGCTGCATCACCGTCTGGTTTGGCGGGTGGGGGGGGGGGGGTTGCGACTTCTTCACAGGATCAGAATAAGCTGCAGAGAGTTGTAAACTCAGTCAGCTCCATCACGGGCACTGGCCTCCATAGTATCCAGGACATCTTCCAGGAGTGGTGCCTCAGAAAGGCGGCATCCATCATTAAGGAACCCCACCACCCAGGACATGCCCTCTTTTTATTGTTACCATCAGGCAGGAGGTACAGAAGCCTGAAGACCCCTCTTCTCATTACTGCCACCAGAGAGGTGGTACAGGAGCCTGAAGAAACACACTCAACAATTCAGGAACAGCTTTTTCCCCTCTGCCATCTGATTTCTGAATGGACATTGAACCCGTGAACACTACCTCACTACTTTTATTTTGCAATACACACTTAATTTAATGACTTTATATATACTGTCATTCATGTTTTTTTCATTAACATGAGTTGCATTGCACTGCTGCTGCATAAACAACAAATTTCACAACGTACCTCGGTGATATTAAATCTGATTCTCATTCCGGTTCATTCCGTTGCTGCTTTTTACTATTTAAAACTGCAGGTTAAAGCACCCTTAATGTGCGAGGTTTCAGGGAATAAAGCAGACACAGGCAGGGCAGTTGAGACTATGACTAGAGGTCATGGGTAAAGGGTGAAAGGTGAAAAGTTTACCCAGCATGAGGCTACAGGAGACAGATAAGTGGGTGACTGTCAGGAGAGGGAAGGGAGGACGTTAGATATTGAGGGGAAACTTATTTACTTGGAGGGTGGTGAGAATGTGGAACGAGCTACTAAGCACAGGCGGTGGATATGATTTTACTTTCAGTGTTGAAGAGAGGTTTGGACAGGTACATGGATGGTAAGGGTAGGAGCATTGATGCTGCCTGGCCTGTTGAGATCCTCCAGCATGTTGTGTGTGTTGCAGGGGTATGGTGGGCTCTGGTCTGGGTCTAGGCAGTTTAAATGATCCAGCACGGACCTGAAAGGCCGAAGAGCCTGTTTCTGTGCTGTGCTGAGAGCATAACTTGTTGAGCCTTTGAAAGCGGGTCTATAGGCTGTGGAGTCAGTTCAGCATTGTGGTGAGTGAAGTTATCCATGATGGCTCCGTGAACTTAAGGCTGCCCTTTCACTTGTCCATCAGGAAAGCTCTTAGCTGCTCTCTCTTCAGGACAGTCTCACATTTCTGAGGTGCCCTCCTGGTAAGATGACGGGTCCTGTAGCTCAGTTTTCCTCCTGTAGATGAGCTTTTGATGCAAGATCTCAAAGTTAGCAGATCGCATACTTTGGTTATTAAATTTGACATGTGTGAGAGCTCCTTTGAAATATAGTCATTAGCATTGCTCCTTATGACAAGCACAGTGCTCTTTGTAAGATGTTTAGTCATAAGAATCTTTAATATCACCGGCATATGTCGTGAAATTTTTTGTCTTTGCAGCAGCAGTACAAAGCAATATGTAATAGAGAGAAAAAAACTGATTTTAGTAAATATACATATGCTGTATACAGTTAAACTAAATAAATAGTGCAAAAACAGAAATGAAAGAGTAGTGAGGTAGTGTTCATGGGTTCAATGTTCATTCAGAAATCTGATGGCAGAGAAGAAGAAGCTGTTCCTGAATTGCTGAGTGTGAGCCTTCAGGCTCCTGTACCTCCTCCCTGATGGTAGTAATGAGAAGAGGGGCCTTCAGGCTCCTGTCCCTCCACCCTGATGGTAGTAATGAGAAGAGGGGTCTTCAGGCTCCTGTCCCTCCTCCCTGATGGTAGTAATGAGAAGAGGGGTCTTCAGGCTCCTGTCCCTCCTCCCTGATGGTAGTAATGAGAAGAGGGGTCTTCAGGCTCCTGTACCTCCTCCCTGATGGTAGTAATGAGAAGAGGGGTCTTCAGGCTCCTGTCCCTCCTCCCTGATGGTAGTAATGAGAAGAGGGGTCTTCAGGCTCCTGTCCCTCCTCCCTGATGGTAGTAATGAGAAGAGGGGTCTTCAGGCTCCTGTACCTCCTCCCTGATGGTAGTAATGAGAAGAGGGGTCTTCAGGCTCCTGTACCTCCTCCCTGATGGTAGTAATGAGAAGAGGGGTCATCAGGCTCCTGTCCCTCCTCCCTGATGGTAGTAATGAGAAGAGGGGTCTTCAGGCTCCTGTCCCTCCTCCCTGGTAGTAATGAGAAGAGGGCATGACCTGGGTGATGGTGGTCCTTAATGGCAGATGCCGCCCTCTTGAAGCATCGCTCCTTGAAGATATTTTGGAGTTTACAGAGGCTAATGCCCATGATGGAGCTGATTAATTTTACAGCTCTCTGCATTTAGCCGGCCAAGCCTGAATCTTTAAAGGGGCATTTTCCACTTCTATATTCTGGAGAGTCAGAGCGACTAAGTCCCGGAAGCTGGCGCAATCAGGTGTACGTCATAACAGGTGTTTCCTATAGTGGGAAGTCTAGGACCAGAGGGCACAGCCTCAAAATACAAGGATATTCCTTTAGAACGGAGATGAGGAGGAATTTCTTCAGCTAGAGGCTGGTGAACCCGTGGAATTCATTGCCACAAATGGCTGTGGAGGCCAAGTGATTGGGTGTTTTTAAAGCAGATGTCAATAGTTTCTTGATTAGCAAGGGCGTCAAAAGTAACGGAGAAGGCAGAAGGATGGGGTTGAGAGGGATAAAAACAAAGAGTAGTGTAGTGGTTAATACAACTCTTTACAGGATGGATGACCCAGGTTCAATTCCCAGCACCGCCTGGGAGGAGTTCGTACGTTCTCTCCGTGACCGCGTGGGTTTCCTCCGGGTGCTCCGGTTTTCTCCCACAGTCCAAAGATGTACCGCTTGGTAGGTTAATTGATCATTGTGAATTGTCCCGTGATTAGGCTAGGGTTAAATCAGGGGTTGCTGGGCAGTGCAGCTGAAAGGGCCGGAATGGCCCACTCTGTGCTGTATCTCCATAAATAAAGAAATCAGCCATGATGGAATGGCAGAGCTGACTCGATGGGCCAAATGGCCTAATTCTGCTCCTATATTTTATGATCTTATGATTCCACATTTGCTGCTGAGCGACTCATGGCCTTGGTGTGGGCGCTTAACGAAGACCTTTAGACAACACAGAAAGTCCGTACCAAATAAAAGCATAACCTTTAAAGAGTAACTTTATTGCAGAGAATAAAAATGAAATGACAAGAAACAGCAATGTTGTGATGTTTCTAATCTGATTTACATTGACCTGAATCCATGGCAACTCTACGGAGCCAGAATGAAGACTGAAATTCTCTGTGGCGTTTGAGCTGATTCAGCGTCACCCTGTCGACTGACTAATAGTGTCAAAGTACTGCGTACGTCTGAATACGCAGACCACTGGAGTGCAAATCTACTGTCGGAAGGGCATGGTGGCGGAGAGGTTAGCACAACGGTTTACAGTGCAGGCGACCCGAGTTCAATTCCTGCCACTGCCTGGAAGGACTTTGTACATTCCCCCCTGTGACCGCGTGGGTTTCCTCCTGCTGCTCCAGTCCAAGAGTAGTTTAGTTGGTCATTGATAATGGTCCTGTGATTAGGCTAGGATTAAATTGGGGGATTGCTCGAAGGGCTTGGAAGGGTCTATTCTGCGTTCTAGCTAAATAAATAAATTAAATTAAAGTGTTTATAAAAGAAAGTCTATATAGGAACTTTCCCTGATGCTCATTTCCTGTGTCATAGATTACACCACCACACAAACAGGCCGTTTGGCCCAGCTAGTCCACATTGAGCTGATCTTTTGCCTCGTGCTGTCGACCTTATCCCTCCAAACGTCTCTGGTAATTTACTATCGAGCCTGCATCCACCTCATCCACTGGCAGCCCGTTCCACACTTGCACAACCTGAGGAGTGAGGTTCCTTCTCAGATTCCCCTGAAATACTTCACCCTTCACTCTAAAGCTGTAGCCTCCAGTTCCAGTCTCACCCAATTTGTGCTGAAAATCCTGCATGCATTCTCTCTGCCTTCTTCTTCTCCTATAAAAGAATTTCCCACGCGGGATCAATTAAGTATTTATTATAATTATCATTATTATACTCCAGGGAATAAAACCCTAACTTTGTCAACATTTCCTCAAGTCCCAGCAACATCATTGTAAATTTTCTCAGCACTTTTTCAAGCTTATTGATATCCTCTCTCTCAGTAGGTGACCAGAGCTCCATAAAAATTCAGAAACACGAGAAAATCTTCAAATGCCAGAAATCCAGAGAGACACATGCAAATTGCTGGAGGAACTCATCAGGCCAGGCAGCATCTATGGAAAGGAGTAAACAGTCAACGTTTTGGGCCGAGACCCTTCATCAGGATTCAGCCCCATCAATGCCTTGTGCGACTTCAAGATAACTTCCCAACTCCTGTACTCAATAATTTGATTTATGAAGGCCAATGTGCCAAAAGATCTCTTTGTGACCCTCTCTGCCTGCGATGCCGCTCTCAAGGAATTATGGACCTGTATTCCCAAGTCTCCTTATTTTACCACACATTGGCGCCTCCTCATTCCTGTGTAAGCCCTGTGTAAGTCTGTCTTCCTAAAGTACCAGTCACACTTCTTTGTATTAAATTCCCTTGTATAATACAATGCTGTGCTAGCCAAACACTATTTATTTACTGAGGCACAGCATGGAATAGGCCCTTCTGGCCCTCTGCACCGTGCAGCCCAGCAATCTCCCGGCTTAACCCTTGCCGATTCACTGCAACAGCTGCAATGGCTCCGGACTCAGGCTGGGGGAGTAGCACCCGATAGTCCATCTGCTTAGCCTGATGACATGAACATCGATTTCTCAAATTTCCCCCTCTCTCCCTTCTCCTTCAGCATTCCCCATTCCCATTTCCCTCTCTCACCTTTTCTCCATACCTACCCGTCCCTCCCTCTGGTGCTCCTCCCCCTTCCCTTTCTTCCATGATCTTCTGTCCATCCTAGCAGATTCCCCCTTCTCCAGCCCTGTATCTCTTTCACTAATCAATTTTCCAGCTCTTTACTTCACCCCTCTCCCAATTTCACCCATCACCTGCCACTTTGAGCTTCTCCCTCCCCCCCGCCCACCTCCTTGCTCTAACTTCTCATCTTCCTTTCCAGTCCTGATGAAGGGTCTCAGCCCCAAAACTCAACTGTTTGCTCTTCTCCATAAATGCTGCCTAGTCTGCTGAATTCCTCCAGCATTTTGTGTGTGTAACTTTGATATCCATCATCTGCAGACTTTCTCTTGTTTCTAATCACGGGACAATTTACAATGACCAATTAACCTACCTGCTGGTACGCCTTTGGACTGTGTGGGAGGAAACCGGAGCACCTGGAGGAAACCCACACAGTCACAGGGAGAACGTACAAACTCCTTACAGGCAGCGGTGGGAATTGAACCCAGGTCACTGGTACTAACCACTACATGACAAGGCCACAGAAATAGGAAGCCAATCTAGTTAGGAACATCTCCAAAGAGGCTGATGGAGTACTATTTTGAGGGCAAGTTTGAAAGGAAGAAGTCATATAACAGAGAATGTGGGGCAATACTACACAGGAAAAGGCCCTTCAGCCCATCATGTCTGTGCTGAACATGATACCAAATTAAGCTAAGTACTTCTGCTCACGTGTGATCCTTCACTACCACTCCTGGCAACACGTTCCAAGTGCCGATCAATCTCAATGTAAAAAAAAAATTCTCCAAATTCCCTTTAAACTTTTCCCCTCTCAACTTAAAACTGTGCCGTCTAGTACTTGATAATTCTACTTTGGGCTAAAAGAATGATTCTGGTTGTCTATCCTTTCTATGTCGCTCATGATCTTATGAGCTCCTGTCAGATCTCCCCTTAGACTAGGCCACTATAGAGAAAGTAATCCAGCTTTGTTTGACCTCTTATCCAGGCAGCAATCTTGTAAACCTCGTTTGTACCCTTTCCAAATTCTCCACATCTTTCCTGTAATCTTATTCTCCTCTATTCTCCTCAGAATTAGAATCAGGTTCAACATCACCGGCACAGGTCATGAAATTTTTTGTTTGTGGCAGCCGCACTTTCGGTCGTTCATCCATTATGTGCTGTGTCATATGATGTAGACGATCTTGGTCCTTCCATGACCATGGTTCTTCTTGGCAAATTTTCCCACAAAAGTTTGTTGCCATTGCCTTCTCTGGGCAGTGTTTTTACAAGACGGGTGACCCCAGCCATTACCAATACTCTTCAGAGTTTGTCTGCCTGGTGTCAGTGGTCACATAACCAGGACTTGTGATGTGCACCAGCTGCTCATACAACCATCCACCACCTACTCCCATGGCTTCACATGACCCTGATCGGAGGTGGGGGGAGCTAAGCTGGTATTACACTTTGCCAGAGGGTGACCTGCAGGTTAGTGGAGGAAAAGAGTGTCTTACACCTCCTTTGGTAGAGACGTATCTCCACCCCACTACCCTAGCAGTACATTAAAACACTAAGTTACAATAACTTATAGTATTATAGTAATTATATATAGTATATATAATTAAATTGAATAAATAAAGCAAAAACAAAAAAAGAAAGAAAAAAATTAGTGAGATATCTTTATCTATTCAGTAATCTGGTGACAGAGGGGAAGAAGCGTCCTGAAACATTGAGAATGTGCCTTCAGGCTCTTGTACCTCCTCCCTCGATGGTAGCAATGTCCTGAGTGATGGGGATCCTAAATGATGGATGCCGTCGTTTTGAGATTTTGCCTTTCGAGGATGCCCTCGATGCTGGGGAGGTGAAAGTTCATGATGGAGCTGGCTGAGTTTGCAGTTTTCTGCAGCTTTTTCCAGTCCCGTTCAGTGGCCCCTCCATAGCAATGAGAATGCTCTCCACCATGCCTCTGTAGAAACCTGCAAGAGCCTTAGGCATTATGCAAAGTCACCTCGTCCCCAACACCAGCACCCGCTCCAGACTCTGCTCTGGAGATGCCTATCCAAGATGGTCCAGTCCATCCACTCCACATCAGTCAGCATACTCGTGAACCTCCTCTTCAGAGCCTCCACATCCTTCCTATAATTAGAACAGCACGCAATACTCCAAGTGCAACCTAACCAAAGATTTACACAGCAGAGTGTGACTTCCGGACTGTTATGCTCTCGGTCCTTAGGGATGAAGGCAAGCATGCCAAATGCCTTCTTTAACCCATCAACATGATCGGTGGAAACCCATCTCCATTCAGATGGCAAGCGATTGTATTTACAACCCCTTTTGTCTGCTTTAGTCGTAGAATTACTCTCAGGATGTAAGCTCTGCAAATGCACTTGGAATGCAGAGTACTGTGCTTTAAAAGTTCATAGGTCAGATTGATGTTCATGCTCCCGTACAACAACCCTCACCTGCCTCAGAAGAGGCTTTAACTGATGTAGCGGTTAGTGTAACACTCGTGGAGCACCAGCAAGCCTGGTTCCATTCGTCCACTCTCTGCATGTTTTCTCTGTGACCGCGTGGGCTTCATCCAGGTGCTCGGCTTCCTCGCACATTCCAAAGACGTACATGTTAGAGTTTGATTGGTCACATGGGTCTAATTGGGCTGCATGGGCTTGTTACGATGGAAGGGCCTGTTACTGTATTGTATCTCTAAATGTGTGTAGGGTGTAGGCCTCTGTTAGTCTCGATAGACCATGGATTTGCACCTTGGAAAGTTTCCAGGGCACAAGCCTGGGCAAGGTTTTTTTAATGGAAGACTGATAATCTCCCCTCTCCACGCCACCGATGTTGTCCAAGGGAAGGGCATTAGGACCCATACAGCTTGGCACCAGTGTTGTCGCAGAGCAATGAGTGGTTAAGTGCCTTGCTCAAGGACACACACACAGCCTCAGCCAAGGCTTGAACTAGTGACCTTCAGATCACTAGATGAATGCCTTAACCACTTGGTCACAGGTCAACACATCTCTAAATAAAAAATAGATAGATGATAGATAGATAGATAGATAGATAGATAGATAGATAGATAGATAGATAGATAGATAGATAGATAGATAGATAGATAGATGGATAAATATATAGATAGTTAGACAGATAAATGTATAGACAGACAAATGTATAGATAGACAAATGGATAGTTAGCTAGACAGGTAGATACGTAGATTGATAGATAGATAGACAGACAGATAGATAGACATATATAGTGTTGCTAGAAAGTTTGTGAACCCTGTAGAATTTTCTCTATTTCTGTATAAATATGACCTGAAATGTGATCACACATCCTAAAACTAGATAAAGAGAACCGAATTAGATAAATAAAAATATTTTACTTGTTCAAGTGGCCATGGCAGAGCAGGAATGGAACCACACTTGGTGATTAGGGTTGCGCCAGTCGGTTTAACAGCCGAATGGCTGAAGGGAAGTAACATTCCTGAACCTGGTGGCGTGGGACTTCAGGCTCCTGTATCCCCTGCCCGAGGGGAGAAACAAAAGAATGTCTCTGCCTGGATGGTGGTGAACTTTGATGATGGATGTCACTGACTTGAAGCAGCACCTCCTGTGGATACAACCCACGGTGGGGATGGGTGTGCCCATGACGTAGAGGGCATGGTCCCGTACTCTCTCTGCAACTCTTTACTTCTTTTGTTTCTGTGTATTCAAATCGTGATGGAATAAAACCGTTACCATCCTGGACAGTATTATTTTTGTGTTCTAAAGCTTGTATAAGACCATTAGATATAGGAGCAGAATCAGGCCATTCAGACCATTAAGTCTACTGCCCCCATTCTACTGTAGCTGATTTACTATCCCTCTCAATCACATTCTCCGGCCTTCTCCCCGTAACCTTTGACTCCCTGACTAATCAAGAATCCATCAACCTCTGCCTTAAATATACCCAATGACTTGGCTTCCACAGCCGCCTGCGGCAACAAATTCTACAGATTCACCACCCTCTGCCCAAAGAAATTTCTCCTCATCTCCATTCTAAATGGACATCTCTCCATATTGAGGCAGTGCCCCCAGCCCTAGCCTCCCTCACTATAGGAAACAGCCACCCCACATCCACTCTGTCAAGGCCTTTCAATATGCAATAGGTTTTACTGAGAAGCCCCCCCCCCCCGTTCATTCCTGAAATATCATTGCTAATTCCTCCACAATCTCTTCAGCCTCCTCTTTCAGAACCCTGGGGTGTACACCATCTGGTCCAGGTGATTTATCTACTGTAACTTCAGCACCTTCTCCTTACGAATATCAATGACATTCAATATTGCCCATTGATACTCTTACACTTATATTCCAGTCTGCCTCATCGCTTTTTATCCACCACAGTGAAATCCTGATGTTCCTTCTCCCACGATGCCTCAGTTGGCAACACCAGCCTGGAATCGATCGTCCAAAGGGCTGCGCCCCAAGGCTTCCATCTTCCAAGTCGTGTCTGGTGAATGTTAATCCTGCTGGATATTTCCTCAAAGAATTCCAATAAATTCATCAGTCAAGATTTCCTCTTTACAACACCAAGCTGATTTTGGCCTATTTTATCATGTGCCTCTTGGTACCCCAAATTCTCATCCTTAATAAAAACTCCAACATCTTTTCAACCACTGAGGTCAGGCTAACTGGTCTATAATTTCCTTTCTACTGCCGTCCTCCCTTCTTAAAGAGTGGAGTGACATTTGCAATTTTCCAGTCCTCAAGAACCATTCCACAGAATCTATTGATTTTTGAAATATCATTACTAATTCCTCCGCAATCTCTTCAGCCACCTCTTTCAGAACCCTTGGCTGTACACCATCTGATCCAGGTGATTTTATCTACCATAACTTCAGGCTTTTCACAACAAGCACATTCAGTCCTGCCCCTTGACTCTCTTGCACTTCTGGCATTCCACAATGAAGACTGGCACAAGATACTTATTAAGTTCATCAGCTATTTCTTTGCTCCCCATTACTACCTCTCCATCTTCATTTTCCGGTGGTCTGATATTCACTCTTGTCTCTCTAATCTTTACATATCTGTAAAAAACTTTTTTTGTATTCTCTATTATTTTATTGGCAAGCACATTTATGGATTTAGTTGCCTTCTGTTGGTTTTAAAAACCTTCCCAATCCTTTATCTTCTCACTAATTTTTGCTACATTATATGCCTGCTGTTTTGCTTTTACTCTGTTCTTGGCTTCTCTTGTCAACCATGGTTGCCTCAACCTCCCTTTAGAATACTTTCCATCCTTGGGATGTATCTTTCTTGCAACTTCTAAATTTCCCCCTGAAACACCAGCCATTGCTGTCCTGCCGTCATTCCTGGTAGTGGCCCTTTTCAAT
Source organism: Hypanus sabinus (assembly GCF_030144855.1). Classification (NCBI taxonomy): domain Eukaryota; kingdom Metazoa; phylum Chordata; class Chondrichthyes; order Myliobatiformes; family Dasyatidae; genus Hypanus; species Hypanus sabinus. The sequence goes on from NC_082729.1 coordinate 3,228,344, forward strand.
CAATTTTGGTCATCTCCTCTTCCATGCCTCTGAAATTCCCTTTACTCCACTCTAATACTGATACATCTTATTTTAGCTTCTCTTTTTCAAACAACAGGGTGAATTCTATCACATTATGATCACTGACTTCTAAGGGTTCCTTTACCTTAAGCTCCCTGATCAAATCTGGTTCATTACTTAACACCCAATCCAGAAATGCTGTTCCCCTAGCGAGCTCAACCATTCAACTAAAAAGCCAACTCATAGGTTTGTACAATGTCCCTCTCTTGGGATCCAGAACCAAACTGATATTCCCAATCTACCCGCATATTGAAATTCACCAATGACAACCTAACATTCTCTTTTGACAAGCATTTTCTCTCTCCCGTTGTAATCTGTACCCCATCCTGGCTACTGTTCATCGGTCTGTATATAGCTCCCATCAGAGTCATTTTCCCCTAGCAGTTTCTGAGCCCTACCCACAAGGATTCTACATCTTCTGATCTTATGTCACCTTTTACATCAGCTTAAGAGGATGATGCCATGTAACAGTGACTCCTTTGCTTGCATCTTCAAAAACTGCTCTACTTCTATCTTTAATCTCTCTTTTTTTTCCTTTTTCAAGTTCCTTTTGAAGACCCTGACCTGGAGTTACATGCTGACTTCAGTTCTTTCTGGAAATGGGACTGCTCTCAGGGTCTCACGACCAGCCGCTTTTTGATATGCCAAGGATTCGGCCTGGAAGACTGGCGCACCTTCAGAGTGCCAGATTTTCGTGGCTTTGGAGACAGGCTGATTCAAGGCCAGTGATGCTGCCTGATGCGTCACGGGAGTTCACGGAAGATTGAAAGCAGCAAGCTGGCTGCTGGCTGTGTGAAGACTCGAGATGCTTGGGCACAGAGCTCAGAAAAAGCTACGCAACAGACTTTTAACACCATAAATCAGTGAGTTGTTTGTTATGTCTCCCCTCTCGCTGTGAAACGGGGACACCTCTTTTTCTTTATTAGGGAGAGAGAGCCTGTGGTGTGTTGAATACCGGGTGAACGAGTAGTCTTTGGGGTACTGCAAGTCTGTGTCTTTATTGATGCTTTGCTGCACGCTTGAGTGCTCGGTGGGGGGTGCCGATGAGTTTTGCTGGTGGGGGAGGGTTGTCACTTTGCTGCTGCTTGTGCATGGGAGGGGGAGCTGGGGGTGCTTTGGGGTTCTAACGGTTAACTGTCGTTCATTCTTTGGAGCACTCCTCTGTTTTCGTGGATGTTTGCGAAGAACAAGAATTTCAGGATGTATATTGTATACGTTTCTCCGACATTAAACATACCTATTGAAACCTCTTTCTAAGGATTTGATTTCATTTTTTACCAACAGAGCCACACCACTCTCTCTGCTTACATGCCTGTCCTTTTGATACAAAGTGTATCCTTGAAGTTCAGCTCCCAAATATGACTTTCTTTCAGCCATGACTCAGTGATGCCCATAGCATCATACCTGCCAATATCTAACTACGCTACAAGATCATTGACTTTATTCCATGTACTCCGTGCACTCAGCTATCACACCTTCAGTTCTGTGTCATCACCTTTTTGGTTTTGGCCCTTTATTTAGTTTTAGCTCATTTCACTGGCTGCAATTTTGCCCTATTACCTGCCTGAATTCCTCACAGTCTCACAACACACTGCATCCAGTCATACTCCAACTGCCCCTTCCTCAGCCATGTCACCGTGGTTCCCACCCCCAGCCAAATTAGCTTAAACTCTCCCCAGCACATCTACCAAACCTGCATGCAAGGATATTGGACCCCCTCGCGTTCAGGTGTAACCCATCCTTTTTGTACAGATCATACCTTCGCCAGAAGAAATCCCAATGATCTGGAAATCTGAAATGTTGCTCCCTGCACCAGTACGTCAGCCATGTATTCATCTGCCATATCATCCTATTCTTGCCCTCACTACTATGTGGCACAGACAGCAAACTAGAGATTACTACCCTGGAGGTCCTGCTTTTCAGCTTTCTACCCAACTCTCTACCTTAGGAGTTTGTGAAGATTCTGCATGACATCTAAACCTTTGACAAACTTCTACAGATGTGTGGTGGAGAGTATATTGACTGGTTGCATCGTGGCCTTGTGTGGAAGCACCAATGTTCTTGAATGGAAACTCCAAAAAGAGGTAGTGGACACGGCCCAGTCCATCACGAGCAAAGCCCTCCCCACCATTGAGCACCTCTACATGGAGTGCTCTAGCAGGAAAGCAGCATCTGCCAACAGGGACGCCCACCACTCAGGTCATGCTCTCTTCTCATTGCTGTCACCTGGAAGAGGGTTCGCAAAACTCAGGACTCTCACCACCAGGTTCAATAACAGTTACCATCCCTCAACCATCAGGCTGCTGAACCAAAGGGGATAACTACACTCAAGTTCACTTGCCCCATCATTGAAATGTTCCCACAGACTGTATCTCACTTTCAAGGACTCTTCAACTCATGTTATTGATATTTATTGCTTATTTATAAATTTTTATTATTCCGTTCTTTTTGTTTTTGAACAGTTTGTTGCCTTTTGCACACTTACTGAACGCCCAAGTTGGTGCGATCTTTCATTGATTCAGTTATGGTTATTATTCGATTATTGATTTATTGAGTATGCCCACAAGAAAATGAATCTCAGGGTTGTATATGGTGACTGCCTCCCTGTAGCTCTTTTCTATCACCTCCTCACTCTCCTGTATGAGCCGAAGGTCATCGAGCTGCAGCTCCAGTTCCTTAACACGGTCTCTAAGGAGCTGCATTGCTTGGAGAAGTAGTTATCAGGGAGACCAGAGTCTCCCAGAGATCTCACATCATCCCACTAACTCTGGACCCATTCTCAGCACACCAGCTGTGTACTTAGAGGGAAAAAATACTTCCTATAGCTTACTTAGAGCCTGCGTCTGTGCATGCTCGAGACTACGTGTATTGTTTAAAGAAAAGTTTACTTGAAATGCTGGCACAACGCTTTGTAACATCCTGGATGCCATTTGTAACAACGCTTAACGTTACAGCAATAATTGTGTTGTCTTTGCAGCTGAAAATCTGACAGAGCGTCTGTATACATTAATAAAAGTGCATGCCAGGGAAAAACATCTATCACACCCTGACCCCAATTTATCTGACTATACTCCAGTAGGCAGGGTTTCAGAACCAGAAATAGCAATCATTAGTCAAAGCATGATGAGTCGTTCAAACTAGCTGAATTTCATTACACATGTTTCACTTCAGTCAGAGTCTCTTACACTGCACCACACTGAAGAGTGATCGTATAAAATCACGAGGGGGAATGTACTGTCTTTTTTTCCAGGGTTGTGGAACCAGGAACTGGAGGGTGTAGATTTAATGTGAGAGAGGTCAAATTTAAAAGGATCATTTTAGGAACTGCTTCTTCCCCTCCACCATCAGATAGCTGAAGCATGAACACTACCTCGTTTTGCTCTCTTCCTGTGCTGTTTATTCTTTGATTGGTTTATATATTATTGTAGCTTATAGTATTTTAAAAAATCTCTTCCACTGTCCTGCTGCCACAAAACAACAAATTTCATGACTTATGTCAGTGATAATAAATGCGATTCTGGTTTTGATTCAGAGAGGCAACTGATTTTACAATGAGAGTGGAATCTATGTGAGACAAGCTGCCAAAGAAGGAGGCAGAGGCAGATAAAAGTTCAACATTTAAAAGAGAATGGGACCAGTACAGGTGTGTAGTGGAGAGTGTATTTACTGGCTGCATCACAGCCTGGTATGGGAACACCAATGACTTTGAATGGAAAATCCTACAAAAAGTAGTGAATTCAGTCTAGTCCATCACAGGAAAAGCCCTCCCAACCATTGAGCACATCTCCATGAAACTCTGTCGTAGGAAAGCAGCATCCATCATCAGAGATCCCCAGCACTAAGGTCATACTCTCTTCTTGCTGCTGACATCAGGTAGAAGATACAAGAGCCTCAGGAATCACACCAGGTTCAAGAACAGTTACAACCCCTCAACCATCAGGCTCTTGAACAAAAGGGGATAACTTGCCCATCCATTGAGATGTTCCCACAACCAATGATCTCACTTTAAGGACTCTTTATCTTATTATCTCATGTTCATGTTATTTATTGCTATTTATTTATATTTGCATTTGCACAATTTGTTGTCTTCTGCACTCTGGTTGATCTCTCATTGATCCTGTTATAGTTACTATTCTATAGATTTATAGACAATAGACAGTAGGTGCAGAAGTAGACCATTCAGCCCTTCGTGCCTGCACCGCTATTCTGAGATCATGGCTGATCAATTCCTATCAATACCCGGTTCCTGCCTTGTCCCCATATCCCTTGATTCCCCTATCCATAAGATACCTATCTAGCTCCTTCTTGAAAGCAGCCAGAGAATTGGCCTCCACTACATTCCGAGGCAGTGCATTCCAGACCCCCACAACTCTCTGGGAGAAGAAGTTTTTCCTTAACTCTGTCTAAAATGACCTACCCCTTATTCTCAAACCATGCCCTCTGGTGCTGGACTCTCCCAGCATCTGGAACATATTTCCTGCCTCTATCTTGTCCAATCCCTTAATAATCTTATATGTTTCAATCAGATCCCCTCTCAATCTCCTTAATTCCAGCGTGTACTAGCCCAGTCTCTCTAACCTCTCTGCGTAAGACAGTCCAGACATCCCAGGAATTAACCTTGTGAATCTACACTGCACTTCCTCTACAGCCAGGATGTCCTTCCTTAACCCTGGAGACCAAAACTGTACACAATACTCCAGGTGTGGTCTCACCAGGGCTCTGTACAAATGCAAGAGGATTTCCTTGCTCTTGTACTCAATTCCCTTTGTAATAAAGGCCAATATTCCATTAGCCTTCTTCACTGCCTGCTGCACTTGCTCATTCACCTTCAGTGACTGATGAACAAGGGCTCCAAGATCTCTTTGTATTTCTCCCTTACCTAACTCTACACCATTCAGATAATAATCTGCCTTCCTGTTCTTACTCCCAAAGTGGATAACCTCACACTTATTCACATTAAACGCCATCTGCCAAGTACCTGCCCTCTCACCCAGCCTATCCAAGTCACCCTGAATTCTCCTAACATCCTCATCACATGTCACACTGCCACCCAGCTTAGTATCATCAGCAAATTTGCTGATGTTATTCTCAATGCCTTCATCTAAATTGTTGACTTAAATCGTAAACAGCTGTGGTTCCAATACCGAGCCCTGTGGCACCCCACTAGTCACCACCTGCCATTCCGAGAAACACCCATTCACCGCTACCCTTTGCTTTCTATCTGCCAACCAGTTTTCTATCCATGTCAAAGCCTTCCCCCTGATGCCCTGAGCTTTGATTTTACCCACCAATCTTCTATGTGGGACCTTAGCAAATGCCTTCTGAAAATCGAGGTACACAACATCCACTGGATCTCCCCCGTCTAACTTCCTGGTTACATCCTCGAAAAACTCCAACAGATTAGTCAAGCATGATTTACCCTTGGTAAATCCATGCTGGCTCGGCCCAATCCTATCACTGCTATCTAGATATGCCACTATTTCATCCTTATTAATGGAATCTAGCATCTTTCCCACCACCGATGTCAGGCTGACAGGTTGATAGTTCTCTGTTTCCTCCCTCCCTCCTTTCTTAAAAAGTGGGATAACATTAGCCATTCTCCAATCCTCAGGAACTGGTCCTGAATCTAAGGAACATTGGAAAATGATTACCAATGCATCCGCAATTTCCAGGGCCACCTCCTTTAGTACCCTAGGATGCAGACCATCTGGACCTGGGGATTTGTCAGCCTTCAGTCCCATCAGTCTTCTCATCACCGTTTCCTTCCGAGTGTCAATCTGTTTCATTTCCTCTGTTACCCTATGTTCTTGGCCCATCCATACATCTGGGAGATTGCTTGTGTCTTCCTTAGTGAAAACAGATCTAAAGTACTCATTAAATTCTCCTGCCATTTCTCTGTTTCCCATAACAATTTCACCCAATTCATTCTTCAAGGGCCCAACATTATTCTTAACTATCTTCTTTCTCTTCACATACCTAAAAAAGCTTTTGCTATCTTCCTTTATATTCCTGGCTAGCTTGCGTTCGTACCTCATTTTTTCTCCCCGTATTGTCTTTTTAGTTAAGTTCTGTTGTTCCTTAAAAACTTCCCAATCATCTGTCCTCCCACTCACCTTAGCTCTGTCATATTTCCTTTTTTTTAATGCTATGCAATCTCTGACTTCCTTTGTCAACCACTGAGGCCTCTTTCCCCCCTTTGAATCCTTCCTTCTCTGGGGGATGAACTGATTTTGCACCTTGTGCATTATTCCCAAGAATACCTGCCATTGCTGTTCCACTGTCTTTTCTGCTAGGCTATCCATCCAGTCAACTTTGGCCAGCTCCTCCCTCATGGCTCCATAGTTTCCCCTGTTCATCCGCAACACTGACACCTCCGATCTGCCCTTATCCTTCTCAAATTGCAGATAAAAGCTTATCATATTGTGATCACTACCTCCTAATGGCTCCTTTACTGCGAGATCGCTTATCAAATCCTGATCATTACATAACACTAAATCCAGAATAGCCTTGTCCCTGGTCGGCTCTCGTACAAGCTGTTCCAAGAATGCATCCCGTAGGCACTCTACAAACTCTCTATCCTGTGGTCCAGCACCAACCTGATTCTCCCAGTTCACCTGCATGTTGAAATCCCCCATAACTACTACAACATTACCTTTGCCACATACCAATGTTAACTCCCTATTCAACTTGCACCCAATATGCATGCTACTGTTTGGTGGCCTGTAGACAACACCCATTTGAGTCCTTTTACCCTTACTGTTCCTCAGTTCTATCCACACAGACTCTACTTCTCCTGACCCTATGTTCCCCCTTGCAAAGGACTGAATCTCATTCCTCACCAACAGGGCCACCCCACCCTCTCTGCCCACATTTCTGTCCCTACGATAGCACGTATACCCTTGTACATTCATTTCCCAGGTCTGATCTCCCTGCAGCCATGTCTCCGTTATCCCAACAACATCATAGTTACCCATTCACACCTGGAGCTCATCCGCCTTATTCCTGACACTTCGTGCATTCAGATGTAGAATTTTTAACCCATTTCTCCTCTCTCTGTTTGAATCGCTGAGTATGCTGAGTGTGCCTGCAGGAAAATGAATCTCAGGGTTGTACATGGTGACAAATATATACTTTGATAATAAAATTTACTTTGAACATTATGTAATGCACTGTAAGGTTTCACTGCTAAGGTAATGGTTTCCCTGTAGCAGTAATATTTGAGTTATGACTAGAGATAATGGGGCTTTGGAATGTGAGGCATCCAATGAGAGGAATGCTGTTCTTTCTTGTGGGTCTGGGAGCAGGAATTTTGTGGTCTTTTGCTGGGGAGAGATGAGGGGAGAAGTCGAGAATGGAGAGGGTTGGTAAACCGCCGGACAGAGTGGAGTTGGAGCGAGGGTCCAGGGGTCAGCTAGGCTCCGAGGAGGTCAACGGGAAACCGGTGGACTGAACTGTGAGCTCCAACGATTGCACATTAGACTGGTTCATGAGAATGGGCCCTTTTCTTTTTTTCGTTTCTTTACTAACACTATAGTCTATAATAACATTATAGAATTAGAAAGCTAAATTGTTTAATCACTGTGTAATTGTTTAATATTGTGTACTGTTTGTTATTCCGTGGTACTGATTTGTAACAGGGAACACCGCACAGCATCCACCCAAACAAGATTTCTTAAGTTTGGCTGGGCCGGGGGGCTAGATTAAGCTGCTAGCCAAACCGAGACACTTATAGGAAGGGCTTAGAAGGATCATCATTATCAACATCATTAGGTGCTGTGTCATATGACATCATCATTATGTGTCATGTCGTATGATGTGGCTGATCATGATCTTTCCACGACCATGATTGTTCTTAGCAAATTTTCTTACAGAAGTGGTTTGCCATTATCTTCTTCTGGGCAGTGTCTTTACAAGACGGGTGACCCCAGCCATGATCAATACTCTTCATAGATTGTCTGCCTGGTGTCAGTGGTCACATAACCAGGACTTATGATGTGCACCGGCTGCTCATATGACTGTCCACCACCTGCTCCCATGGCTTCATGTGACCCTGATTGGGAGTGAAGCAGCTGCTGCACTTGCCCAAGGGTGACCTGCAGGTTTACAGAGGGAAGCAGCATTTTATATCTCCTTTGGTAGAGACGTATCTCCACCCTGACACTGACTTAGAAGAATATGGACCAAAAACTGTCAAACAGGACTAGTTTGGAGTGGCATCTTGGTCAGCATTGACCAGTCAGGCCAAAGGCCTGTTCCTATGACTGACACTTTACTTCAGGAAAACAATTTTGGCTCCAGTAAAAAACTGAGGCAAGGCTAATTGATGCTGTTGTCTTCTGGAAGGATTCAAGAAATGCATGTGGTCATAATGTTTCTATACGTGATGCAGCGGTTGAGGAAGTCAGTCTGTTAGTGACCCAGTGTTCAAAGGAATTGGTCTGTTCTTAACCCAGAGGTCGAGAAAATTGGGCTGTTCATAGCAAAGCAGTCGAGGAAATCAGTCAAAGTTTCAAAAGATTTAAAGTACATTTATTATCAAATTATGTACGCAGAATACAACCCTGAGATTCGTCCTCCCCACAGGTCAGCCATGAAACAAAGAAGATCATTGAATCTGTTCAAATCAAAACACCCACTTGCAAAAAAAAAATCACACAAACGACAACAAGAACACCAATCACTCTACATGCAAAAAACAAACAATTCGTGCAGACGACAACAAGAAAGAATGAGTGAAAACATAGAAAAGAGTCGAATTGAACTACAGACCAATCCTCCAACCACGGACCCAGAACTTTGGTATCATCCTCTGACAGCATTGGGGGAGAGAGACAGGGAGACGACTTGACCTGTCAGTTACCCAGCAGTCGAGGAAGTTGTTTCTGGTATAATTCCCATGTATATTTCATAATGATTGGGCTGTAGTATTTTGCATTAATAGTCGAGTAGATCAAATGTCACCAACAAGAACTCTCTCAGATACTGAAGCCACTTTAAATGAAGGCTTGGTAACTATTATCAATAGCAATGAATCACATTCATTATCAATTCAGTTGGCAGACAGTATATTTATATAACCCCTTGCATCATACTAGATAACAGCATTGACAACAATTCTGTCAACAATTATTGATTTTTGCACTTTGGTAATGATGGACATAATTCAGAAATACAGGCTAAAATGGACGGAACAATATCTCTCCCTTCACCAATGGGTTTCTTTATTGCATTCTGTAATGAGAACATATCAGCAGAGGTAATGGGATCCTTGGATGGGCGAGTGCGTGTGATTTGCCACTAGACTAACAGATAACATTATTTGTAATACCTCAGGAGATTTGCTTAAGAGCAGAGGATGTAAATCTGCTTCTCCCACTTACCTGAAAACTGGCAGCGGCTGCCACAAGATAAACTTCAATTACGCTCAATCAGTGCCAATTAAGCAAAGGGTTTGTCCCTCGTAGTACCAGCTGGACATATCACCTGATCCTCATTTGTCCATAAGCTGACATGACCATAACAAAAAGGAGCAGAATTAGGCCATTTGGCCCATCGAGTCTGCTCTGCCATTTCATCATGATCCATTTCCCCTCTGAACCCCAATCTGCTGACTTCTCCCCATAACCCTTCACGCCCTGACCAATCAAGAATCTATCAATCTCTGCCTTAAATATACATAAAGACTTGGCCTCCACAGTAGCCTGTGGCAAAGAATTCCACAGATTCATCACTTGCTGGCTAAAGAAATCCCTCCTCATCTCCATTTTAAAAGGACACCCCTCTATTCTGAGGCTGTGTTCTCTGGTCCTAGACTCTCCCACCACAGGAAGCATCATCTCCACACCCACTCTATCAAGGTTTTTCATTATTTGATAGGTTTCAATGAGGTCACCTCTCATACTTCTAAATTCCAGTGAATACAGGCCCAGAGCCACCAAACTCTCCTTATTTGATGAACCATTCAATCATGGAATAATTTTTGTGAACTACCTTTGAATATCAGCACATCATTTCTAAGATAAGGGGCCTAAAACTGCTCACAATACTCCATCCCTTCGAAACATGCCATTCCAAGATATCCAAGGACTATATTCTGTGATCAATGACCTTGAAACAGGATACTCTGAGGTCCTGTTGATCATAGGGAGTGACTTCAACCAGGTCAGCTCAGAGTGTGCTACCAAAATATACCTCCTGTCCAAGCACCCTTGATCGTTTCTACATAAATATCAAAGACGCTGCCAGATTCAGATTTATTTATTTATCACATGTGCATCAAAACATTGGGTGGTGGGGTGGAGATACGTCTGTATCAAAGGAGGTGTAAGGCGCTCTTTCCCTCCACTAGCCTGAAGGCCACCCTTGGGCGAGGTGTAGCACCTGCTTAGCCACCCAATCAGGGTCACGCAAAGCCCTGAGAGCAGGTGGTGGACGGTCGTACGAGTCCTGGTTACGTGACCACTGACACCAGGCAGACAATCTCTGAAGAGTATTAATAATGGCTGGGGTCACCTGTCTTGTAAAGACACTGCCCAGAAGAAGGCAACGGCAAACCACTTATGTAGAAAAATTTGCCAAGAACTCAAACTATCATGGTCACAGAGACCATGATCGCCCACGCAATGATGTTGTCATACAACACAATACATAATGATGATGTCATACAACATAGCTCATAATGATGATGTCATATGGCACAATACATAATGATGATGTCACAACACGATACATAATGATGATGCCATACAACATGTTTCATAATGATGATGTCATACAACACAAATAATGATGATGTCATACAATACAATGATTATGTCAACCAACACAACTCATAATGCTGATGTCATACAGCACAATACATAATGATGTCATACAACAGGATACATACAACAGACAAAAATGCATCATTTGTGTTACCAATCCAACCCCAGCCAACAATTTGGTAAGTCAGACCACCAGGCGAGAAACAAATGAAAGCTGAATCACGCCTCAAGGATACGTGGTTCGCCTGCTTCCCTGGTACCCAAGAAAAACAAGACAAAATGCCTTAACCACTGCCGCCCAGTGGGTCTGACAGCATGAAGTGCTTTGAGAAGCTGGTCATGGGATGTAACAACTCCATCTTCCCAGGAAGCCTCCGCCCACAGCAATTTGCCTCCTGCAAAGACAATTCTGCAGCGGATGCCATCTCCCTGGTCCTACATTCGTCACTGGAGCATCTGGACTGCAAACCCACCTGCATTAGACTGTTGCTTCTTGACTAGACTTCTGCATTCAATAGTACAATTCCAAGCAAGCTCAACAGCAGCCGTGTGAGTCAGTGCTCCCTCAGTGGCTGGACCAACAGACCACAGTCGGGAAGGAGGGGCAAGAACACCTCTGCCACAGTTATTCTGAACATTGGTGCTCCAGAGGGTTGCAACCTCAGTCCCCTTCTCTACTCCCTGAACACTGAGGGCTGCTCAAGCTCCATCTTTGCAGATGATATCACCATAGTGGGCCATATCTCAAACAACCATGAGAGCAGGAAGGAGATAAAAAGCTTGGTGACAGGTTGTCATGACAACAACCTTTCCTTCAGTGCTAGCAAAACAAAAGATCTGGTCATTGTCTTTAGGAAGGTGTTACGCATTTGATATTTTAGTGATATTTGAGTGATCTTGTATATATATAGGTTGATTATGCATTCATGTTCATTTTAATAATTAATTATGGGTTATATGTAAAATATGTTAATTGCACGCATCATCACGCTACCATGTGATACGTGCGCAGCTTGCTGACAGTGAAGACAAAGCCAGACCCATATTCCCAGGCTCCTGCCTTCATTTGAATTAGTTTAATGTTTTGAAGGTACAAAATGAAATGGGGGGGGGGGTGGTGCACTTCCTGTCTGCATCAATGGTATTGAGGTGGAGAGGGTTGGGGGCCTCAAGTTGCTAGGAACCAACAGCCTGATCCAACCACAAGGATGCCATCACCAAGAAAGCCACCAACACTTCTACTTCCTCAGGAGGCTGAAAGTTGACCCTCACCAATTTTTATCGAGGCACCGTAGAAAGCATTTTATCTGGATGCATAACTGCTTGGTACGGCCTCTGCTCTGCACATGACTGCAAGAAACTGCAGAGAGCTGTGGACACAGCTCAGCAAGTCGCAGGAACCAGCCTCCCCGCCATGGATCTGTCAACACTTCTCTCTGCATAATCGAAGACTCCACCCACCCTGGACATCCTCTCTTCTCCCTTCTCCCATCGGGCAGAAGATACAAAAGCCTGAAAGCACGTCCCACCAGGCTCAAGGAATCAGAATCAGAATCAGATTTAATATCACTGGCAGCTGTGGATCCCAGGGGAACATGGGTTGTGCCTCTGGTGGACCGTGTCCTCTCCAGGGAGCAAGATTAGGCAGGAAGATTTGAAGAACCGGCTGTTGCCCACGCAGCAGGTTCCCCCTCTCCACGTCACTGATATCGTCCAAGGGAAGGGCAAGCGCCGATACACGTAGCACGTCACACAGGTTGCCAGAGTGAAGTTGTAAACAACATCAAACTGCCCGAGGGACCCCGGCTCTGGATTTTTTCCTTGGGTGGGTCTGGCCACAAGGTAGCAGAGGTTTAAAGTCAGAGTTTTCCTTCTCCTAGGCGGGCTGTCGTCCAAGCCTGACGAGCCTCACCTGTATATCGTGAAATTAGTTGTCTTTGCAGTAGCAGTAGAATGCAATACATGATAAACATAGAAAAAAAACACTGAATTACTGGAGATATATCTATGTTCTGTATATAAATAGTTAAATTAAGACAACTAATGGAAAAACTAAAGCAGCTTCTACTCCACTGTAGTCAAACTCTTGAATGAAGCTCTTGTGAAGTCATACTGACCCTGCCCTCACGATCTACCTCGTTGTGATCTCTCACTTTATTGTTTACCTGCACTGCGATGTTTCAGTATCTTTCACATTTTATTCTGCATTGTTATTGCTTTACCCTCTTCCTCAGTGCTCTGTGATCTGTATGAACAGTACGCAGGACAAGCTTCTCACTATGACAATAACAAACTAATATCTGCACTAAAACCACCCTGCCCATGATCTCAGACTGCAGCTGTGTGGTGTGTGGCCACCAGGAAGAGTTTGCTGTGGAGATCACACTCTTCGCAAGTCCACAACCCAGGGGTGTGCTAGATTTTTATTGAAATTGAATCTGAAGATGAAAACAGATGGAGCTTTAGAAAAATCAAAGTGTTGTAGATCGCATTATTTCCATGGCATTTTGACTGATCTCCTGCAGAGCTGTGCCTGGACCCAGGCTGATGTCAGACCCAGCGGAGACCGTTGCTAGGAGCTCTGTGCAGACCCCCTGCAGGTGAAGCAGGTCTGCTACACCAAAGGGGCACAATGGAAGAGGGTTTCAGTATAACCAAGGGAAGCAGTAGGGAATTCTGCGGCAAGGTGAATATGTTTTATGCAGTTTGAGCTTGGATTGGAATGTGGAATTGAGAAAGGAATGCACTTGCACATCTGCGCATGTAACCCAGCTTCACGCGAACGATTCCGTGTGTGTAACCTTCAGACGAACCAAAGTCCCCAGCAAATTTCTACAGAGGTAAACTGTAGGGGTATGAAGGGGCCACTGCACAGGATTGGAAAAAGCTGCGAGCGTTGCAAACTCACCCAGCTCCATCACACCTCCCCAGCATCCAGGACACCTTCAAAAGGTGATGAACTATGGAGAGCATTTTGACGGGCTGCCAGTCAGAACGTTCTCCATAGTACATCGTCTGATATGGGGTGGAGGGGCTACTGCACAAAGTCAAATTAAGCTGCAGAGAGTTGTAAAATTGGTGAACTCCATCATGGGCACCAGCCTTCATAGTACTCAGGGCATCTTCAAAGAGCGATGTCTCAAAAAGGTGGCACCAATCATTAAGCACTCGCATCATCTAGGACCTCCCCTCTTCTCATTGCTACCATCAGGGAGGAGGTACAGGAGCCTGAAGACCCCTCTTCTCATTACTACCATCAGGGAGGAGGTACAGGAGCCTGAAGACCCCTCTTCTCATTACTACCATCAGGGAAGAAGTACAGGAGCCTGAAGACCCCTCTTCTCATTACTACCATCAGGGAGGAGGTACAGGAGCTAAAGACCCCTCTTCTCATTACTACCATCAGGGAAGAGGTACAGGAGCCTGAAGACCCCTCTTCTCATTACTACCATCAGGGAGGAGGTACAGGAGCCTGAAGACCCCTCTTCTCATTACTACCATCAGGGAGGAGGTACAGGAGCCTGAAGACCCCTCTTCTCATTACCACCATCAGGGAGGAGGTACAGGAGTCTGAAGACCCCTCTTCTCATTACGACCATCAGGGAGGAGGTACAGGAGCCTGAAGACCCCTCTTCTCATTACTACCATTAGGGAGGAGGTACAGGAGCCTGAAGACACACACTCAATGATTCAGGAACAGCTTCTTCCCCTCAGCTTCAGATTTCTGAATGGACTTTGAACCCATGAGCACACCTCACTTTTTTATTATTTCTAGTTTTGCACAATTACTAATTTAACTATTTCACATATATAAATATACTTATAATTCATTCACTTATGTTTTTCTACACTTATCATGTATTGCATTGTACTACTGCCGCTAAGTTAACAAATTTCCCATGTGCTGGTGATATTAAACCTGGTTTCGATTCTGATGGACGCTGTGTCAGCATTTCATGTAGATGTGCTCAATGGTTGGGAGGACTTTACCCTTGATATACTGGGCTGAACCCACTACACGCTGCTATCAGACTGTTGAGCGATCTCTTATTGCAGTAAGATGGACCCTTGACAATATAGTCTACCTCTTTATAGCCATGTAGCTTATTGCACTGCAGTTCCTCGGTAACACTGTATCCCGCATTCTGTAACTGTTTTCTCTTGTTCTATGTCAATGAACTGCTCTAAAGTAACAGTCTATCACAACAAAGATTTCACTCCACGTGACAATAATCACACCAGCTTACATCCTTACCAATTTACCAAGGCCGACTCCTGCTTTATTTCTCGCACCCTCATGAAGTGCCTGGACTCTCCCTCCCAGGAGAATAATCAGACCTGAAAACTAGCTCACCAAAGTACTGGCATGGATCCATTGCAAACTCTGTTGGACTCTCCAGTTATTGGTATATTGGGAAGACTGTATCCTTTTGGCGCATTCAGTTAGACCTTTTCATACAACCTTTAATAGTAATGATCAGAGAGGCACAGGGAGAATCTGTGATTGCTGAAAAGTACCTTTATTGTCTCAACTGAAGAACATGTGAATTTACACAACTGAATACCTGTGTGCATACCTACAAAGTTTTTCTGACCCTCCATGAATGGTCAGAGTTGAAAAGGTAATACCCGGGAAAGGAGTTGACCAGGTGTTCCTCGTGTTCCTGTCTGACGTAGGGGTCCTCCACATCTGCGATGCTTGCTCTCCGGAGAATCATTGTTGCCTTGCATTTGAAGCTCCTTACCTTTAAACACTTCTTATCAGTTCAAATGTTGCATTTCCATCTCGTTTGCTCAAGGTTACCTGTCCTACCTGAGTCACCTTCTTATTATCCAGAGTCACAACCAGTAATGTTCTATGCTCTCTGTCCTCAGCCTCATTCCTTTTCAGCTCTGACTGGTTCTAACCAGCCAAATCAGGTGACCCAGACACTAAACCTCCTCCTGTCAGTCTGCCACTTTATATAATAGGCAGCTACTTGTCTGATAATGGTCTCATCTTGAACAGGTCATTAGCTGAAGTTCCTCGTGTCCGCATTCACTTGCCCGGATTAAGTTATTGCAGAGCAAGAATCAGTTCACAAAATGGTGGCTGCAAGGACAGTCTCACAAAATGGCCGTCTCCATTCCAGTTCACTAATTGTCATTCTTTCAGACCAACACTTTACCTTATACAAGGGGCTGTTCCACACTGAATGCGTGTTATCTGGGGAGAGAGAACAATGTCAGCGTGCTTTTTCTGCTCAGCTTCAGAGTCAAAATATCGTTGATTATCACCGACATATGTCGTGAAATTTGTTTTTTTTGTGCCAACAGTACATCAGTAAATAAAATTTACTATAAATCACAATCAGAAATATACAGTACATAACAAAAATTAATTAAATAATGCAAAAAGAGAACAAAAGTAGTAAGGCAGTGTTCATGACCATTCAGAAGCCTGATGGGGGAGGGAAAGAAGCTGTTTCTAAAATTCTGAGTGTGTGTCTTCTGGCTCCTATACCTCCTCCCTGATGGTAGCCAAGAGGGGCGGGCATGTCCTGGGTGGTGGAGGTCTTTAATGATGGATGCTGCATCATGTATTGAAGATATCCCCAATGCTGGGGATGCTAGTGCCCATGATGGAGCTGGCTGAGTTTACAACTTTCTGATCCTGTGCAGTGGCCCCTCCATACCAGATGGCGATGCACCTGGTTAGCTCGCTCCCCATGGTAAATCAGTAGAGTCCTATGGTATAGTCTGTGTTCTAACACTGTCAGTGAATGAATTAGTCTGTGAGCAAGCGGGCTGCACTGAACTGCCTCCTGAAAAATTGGTGCCTTTGATGCCAAAATTAATGAAGATGAGTCCCTCCAAGAATTAAAGGCACCATAACCAGTTAATACCACTGTCAGGCAGGCTGTAAATGTGTCCACATCCACCAGCCAAGTCCTGCGGGACAGCTGAACTTCAAAGGTATCAGAGACACATCTTTCCTGCTGATTTACACTTCACAGATGTGGACCCAAGGCAGCTGAGACGAGAGTCTCAACATCCGGCACCTGAAAATTAAAAGTTTGAGTTTTTATCGGTAGGTGAAAAGGTGAATGAGGTTTTTGTCAAACAAAAATAACTTGATTCTTGAAACCCACAAAGACAATTGTGGCATCTTTATGGCATCCAGGTGTAGAGGCATCCGCACCAGACTTCGAGGCGAGTGGTCCCGGGTTCGAATCCGGCCTGCTCCTTGCACGCTCTCCATCTGCGCTGGGTTGAGCATCGAGCTAGCAACTCGGCCTTGTAAAAAAACAGACAAGATGTTAAGGAAGTGGTAAGGTGCAGCCCAATGTGTTGCAAGGCTCATCACAAGCCCTGTAAAGTGAAATTCATCATGATCATGTGTCGTGTCATATGACCTAGGCGAACATGGTCTTTGACCATGATTGTTCTTGGCAAATTTTTCTACAGAAGCGGTTTGGCATCACCTCCTTCTGGGCAGTGTCTTTACAAGACGGGTCAGTCTACCTGGCATCAGCGGTCACATAACCAGGACTTGTGATGTGCACCAGGGGCTCATGCGACCATCCATCACCTGCTCCCATGGCTTCACATAACCCTAATCGGAGGGGGGGGAGTCCTAAGCAGGCGCTACTCCTTGCCCAAGGATGACCTGCAGGCTAGTGGAGGGAAGGAGTGCCTTACACCTCCTTTGGTAGAGACGTATCTCCACTCCACCACCCAGAAAGTGATATTCAAGCGATCATACCACAGGGACGCTCGTGAGTGGCAGGTGACACTTCAACACGTCACTCGGTGAATTCACTTTTCCCATAATGATTTGTTCGTTACTGTTTCAATGAAATATTGCCACAATTATTCAGGAAAACACCATCAGTATCGAACAGCACTAAAACATTTTTCTCATTACCTCACTGTAGGAAAGATGTGGGAGCTTTAGAGAGGGTACAGAGGAGATTTACCTGAATGTTGCCTGGATTAGAAAGCATGTCTTATGAGGATAGGTTGAGTGAGCTGGGGTTTTTTCTCTTTGCAGTGAAGGAGGATGAGAGGTGACTTGATAGAGGTGTACAAGATGATGAGAGGCATGGATCGAGTGGAGAGACAGAGAGTTTTTCCCAGTGCAGAAGTGGTTAATATCAGTGCAGAAGTGGTTAATATAGTACTGTGCAAAAATCGTAGGCACATGCATATAGCTAGGAAGCCTAAGGCTTTTGCACGGTGCTGTATCTGTCAACGTGGAGTGGAGAGTAAGTTTGTAAATCTGGAGGGAGCAAAGGATATTGGGAATGGCGAGGGTGGAGCTCCGTGGGAGGGGTGTGGGTCAGGTGACAGAGAAGGAGTGTCAGGGTAGTGTGGGTGCAGACACACCCAGCCCTGAGGCCCCAGGCAATGTCATTTGATTTGGAACCATTGGTTCATTGATCATTATAGAATGTCTCTCTGGTGTTTCCTGCTCCCTCCCCTCTCCCCTCCCCTTTTCCAAACCATGATTCCACTCCCCTTGTCCCCCTTCCCACTCTCAGTCCACAATAGAGACCCGTACCAGAAGCTGGTTTATCATCACTCACATGTCATAATTGTTTTTGTGGCAACAGTACAGTGCAATATATAAAATTACTACAGTACTCTGCAAAAGTCTTAGGCACCCTAGTTACATATATATGTGCCTAAGATGTTTACACAGTTCTGTAACTGTATGTTAATGCCATCAGGTTGGAGGTCACTCAGATGGAATATCAGGCGCGCTCCTCTAACCTGAGGGTGGCCTTCTCGTGGCACAAGAGGAGTCTATGAACCGATATAGAGGAATAGGAATGGGAAGTAGAATTAAAATGGGTGGACACTGAGAAATCTCACCTTTTGTGGTATGTGATTGCAGTGGAGAGGGTACAGATATTTACCAAATGCTCCTTGGCAATCTTTCCCTCCGCTAGCCTATAGGTCGCCCTTGGGCAAGGTGTAGCACCTGCTTGCCCCCTCCTCCCCTGGTCAGGGTCACGTGAAACCATGGGGGCAGGTGGTGGATGGTCGTTTGAGCAGCCAGTGCACATCACAAGTCCTGGTTACGCGACCACTGACACCAGGCAGACAATCTCTGAAGAGTATTGGTAATGACTGGGGTCACCCGTCTTGCCCAGAAGAGGGCAATGGCAAACCACTTCTGTAGAAAAATTTGCCAAGAACAAATTTCCTCTAGCATTTTATGTGTGTTGCTAGTGAATATGGGTTTAGTCCATCATGGACCGGATATCACGGATTTCCTACAGATATTGGAAATCTGAAACATAGACAGGAAATTCCAGAAGCACAGTGATTTTTCTCACACCTCCGGCTCTGGTGAAGAATCCCTGATCTGAAACGATAACAAGCAGCACACACAAAGTGCTGGAGGAACTCAACAGGTCAGGCAGCATCTATGGGAAAGAGTAAGCAGTCGACATTTCAGGCCGAGACCTTTCATCGGGACTCAATACGTCGATAGGCAAAAATTGAGAACACAAAGTACACTGCAAATTCTGTGGTCAGATCAACACGTACAAACACGCTGGAGGAACTCAGCAGGTCGGGCAGCATCCGTGGAAACGAGTAGTCAACGTTTCCGGCTGAGACCCTTCGTCAGGACTCACACAAAAACTGAGTTGCATTAGGGAGAATATGTCGGGGGTGGCCTCTTTTGTAAAATTTTCAGGCATTTCTTTTTCTAAGGGTAAACGGACAATCCATCAGCACTTCCATGATTAGGCCTCCTCTTGAATCCGATCTTGTAATCCTTCAAATAACAGCTCACCTCTGCATTTGTGCTGCTGTTATTGGAACACCCTTCTATGGGTTGAAAATTGGCACCAGTGTTGATGATCAGCAGTGATCATGTCAAATCAAGTTTGATTATCTTTCAAACCATACATAGGTCCAGCAGAATGAGACAGTGTTCCTCTTGGGCTAAGGTGCAAAACATTCAAAAGAGCATGCAAACATTCAAAAATGGTGAGTAACCTAATTCAAAATATCAAGCAAAGAAGCATATTCATTCAAAAAATAAAACATATGAGGTCCAAGACCCTGAGCGACAATGTCCTGCGATCAATGGTAGGGTCTCCCAGCAGTGTACAGACATATACAGTCCAGCTTGTCATTCCACCAACTCGAACACAGGGGGCAGCACTGACCAGCAAGACCAGGCCCCAACTGAGCTCAACCACTCTCCAGTGCTTGAGTGTCTCTATCCTGGTCGGCAGCAGCAGGCAAACCCAAGGCTTGAGGCCTAGTTCTTGCCACAATTGTGGTTACTCAGCTCCTATGTCAACGGTCCCTGCACCAGACAAGGGTAACAGGCCTGCCACAACTTACATTATCACTGTCCAACAGAGTCTTGCGATCGCAAGTGAAATGTCTGAGATATTCTCCCACGGTTATACTGCACCAACTCTGATGCTTTCAAGTGGCCGGCAGAAACATGGTCCACAGCTAGGTCAGCTCCTTGGTGCACAAACCGGATCCTCCAACACATCAGCGGGCTCCTTTGATATCCTGACCATCTGACCTGTTCCTTCAACACCTTGGCTGACCTCTTCGACACCAGTCCAGCTGCTCCAATCAACAAACAGCTCCTTGATAGAGTAGCCCTGCAGTACCTGATGTTCTTGGAGTAGAATTGTTTTTGGATCATAAAAAAACAGAGTTTTCAAAGTAAAAAGCCATTCTGGTTTGCCTCCGAGAGGCCTCTGCATTTACACATGCCGCCATCTTACTGGAAGTAAAGAATGAGGATTAAACTCTCTCCCATACAAGTACAGGTTGAAACATTTTTCACCCCAAACCAGACTCATGGCCTCTATCAATCTGAGTCATTTTTCTCTGCAGCAGCAAGGGAATGCGATGCAAAGGCTATGGGCTGCTCTCTTCCATCCCTCGTCGCATAGGACATGACTGCATGTGTACCATAAGACGGGGCATCACAGGCAAGCTTCACTGGATGACGTGGATCGTAATGTGTGAGTGTCTGACATCACCATTTCCTTTGGCATAGAGTCATAGAAAAGTACAGCACAGAAACAGGCCCTTCGGCCCATCTGGTCCATGCCGAGCCATTTAAACTGCCTACTCCCATCGACCTGCAGATTTTGGAAAGCCACCTCACACTGCTTCGTCCATTGTCATTTCTTCCCAATCTGTAGCAATGAGTTCAAGCAAGGGGTGGAGCACAGAGGATGCTGCTGGCCTGCTGAGTTCCTCCAGCATTTTGTGTGAGCTGCTCAGTTTTCCAGCATCTGCAGATTTTCTCTTATTGTGTGTGGACCACAGTACTCAGATTTGACAGGAATCTCTTATAATAATTGACAAATCATAAAAGGGACCACAACTGTGACACATCCCTTAGCCTTGCTGCATCCACCACTGCTTGAACTTTTTCGGTGCATTTGTGTAATTCTTGTGCGTCAATCGTGTAACTGCAGTAAATGATGCTTGGTTTAAAGAATCCACACTCGCTGCCTTATGCTCTGAGCCTGTAACATCCTAATCTTTTAACACAGTTTGAGATTTTGGAGATGTTTCTTTTCATCCTCAGCAGTAACGAAGGTGACATCCAAGTAACACTGAGTGCCTGGGCAGCCTTGCAGCACCTGGCCCATAGCTTTCTGCCAGAGTGCAGGTGCCGATGCTACTCCAAGATAAGCCAATGATAGCGATAAAGCCCTGTGTGAGTGTTTATGATGAGAAGCACTTTGGACTCTTCTTCCATCTCCATTTGTAGGTAGGGCACAGCTTAGTCCACTTTGCTGAAGTGTTATCCTTCAAGGTTTGCGAAGGTGTCCTCTACCCCAGGCAGAGGGTGTTGATCTACTTTCAGTGCTGGGTTGATGTGACCTTCAAACACCACAGATCCCGACAGACCCATTCTTCTTGGCTACTGGGACCATTGGCGTTGCCCATGGGCTCCACTCAGCTTTGGAAAGAATTCCTGCAGCCTCCATGTGGTCAAACTCACTGGCTACTTTATCACAGATGGTATAAGGAACTGGACAGGCTTTGTAAAACTTGGGTGTGGCATTTTCATTTAACACCATTTTACCCTTGATAAGTTCGAGTTTTCAATTGTCATCCTTAAACACTGCTGTGGCATCATCTTGTACCTTTCTTAATTCACTTTCAGTTGACTTTATTGCAGGGAATGTGGCATGCTAATGGTAGATGGATCTCCAATCAAGTTGCAGTTGTCTCAGCCAATCACAGCACAATGTTGGCACTCCTGTTTTTACCACATACATGCTCAATGTGGCTTGTTGGTTGTTGTATTTCACTGTTACTAATGTTATTCCCACAGGAATTATCTTTCCTCCAGTATAAGTTCTTAGTTGGAACATCTGCAGTTCAATATCTTTGAAATGCCATTGAAACTCATTTTGTGGAATGACTGAAACAACCAAGCCAGTGTCCAATTCCGGTTTACTTAATTTGCTGTTGACTTCTGATGTAAGCCATATTGCTACCAAACAAATATCATTGGACTAGACATGACCAGGCATCATCCCTGAAGAAGATAGCAAAGTTTGTCATTGAAACGTCAGTTATAATTAATACCTGAAGCCATTTGCTTCAAATTACTGTTGAATTCATTCAGTATACATCATCCAGTTATCTGTTGTGTAATCAAACGCATCTGCCTTTCCATTGTAGCTAGCTATTTGTGATTTTAAAAAGTTTATTAATCTCATCATTCGGTATTCACTGTTCATGAACTCATAAATTTTGTCCTCTGTCTGTCTTTCTTTTCAAATTGACTATCTCTCTCCCCTATCAAAGAGACACATGCAGAGCTTGTTTTTAACTTAAGCATCCTTCTCCTTTGGTGAAGAAGAGAAAAAACACGCTGTGTAGCAACAGGTAGGTCTCAGGTTCATTTTAAAACTTCCTTGTCACCACTGTTATGTTTTGTAGCTCCAAAAACTAATCAAAAGAAAAACACAGGAGCCGCCGGGATAAACATGTCTGCTTAGTTTTACTTTTAGTGAGGTTCGCACATATGAAGTGGCAACATAATGACGTATGCCATTTACATCTACATAAACAAAGAATGCTTAATCAAACACTGTATTTACGGTATTACTCAAATATTACTGATATATTAAATACACTTCATCAGGATAATTTTGAGGTGATTTGTGGAGATTGTAGGGAGAGTGTCAGAGGTAGTTTTTTACACAGTGAGGGGTGGGTGTGTGGAATGTGCTGCCAGAGGTGGTGGTTTTCATGTTGTGGGGGGGGGGGATGGATTATTTTCCAGTCAAAATCCATTTCCACCATTGACTGGCTCATTTAAAGGATGCGGCTGTTCTTGGTTTAGGCACCACGGTGCCATTTTCCATTTCTGGGTCCCCTGGGGGTGGGTACATGAATAGAACGTGTGGGAGGCTCAGCCTCTTTCCTTTTGTCTCCAGGGCCTGCTTCAAGCTGAAGTCACAACCAGCGCTGAAGGGCCATTGTGGAAGAGCGTTGCAGACATATGCACTCTCCTCCCACCCTGTTTGCTAAGTATTCGTTTGTCTCATGCTTAGTCCTTCAGTTGTAAAACCTGAGGAGATTTAAGTTAGGTTAATGGTTTCTTAGATGGGGGCCTTGCATCCTTTCTTAGATCAGGGGCCCAAACTGCTCACAATACTCCAAGTGAGGCCTCACCAGAGCTTTCTAAAGCCTCAACATTACATCCTTGATTTTATATTCTAGTCCTCTCGAAACAAATGCTAACATTGTATTTGCCTTCCTCACCACTGAGCCAGCCTGCAAATTAACCCGTTCAGTTACCGAGTGACTGACTGGTCATTATTGTAGCTATGTGTAGTTTTGGATAGCTTAGAAGAGCTCTTGTTTAGCTAGACACCCGGTTTAGTGTTTCACGGTCTGTTTATAAATAAATAGTTAATATAATGTGCCCATTATAAATGTGTGATTTCTGTTTCATTCATTGTACCTTCAAAACTGCCTCACATTACAGTGGTAGAGGCAGATACATTAGGGACATTCAAGGACCTTCAGGTAAGCACGAGTGATAGTAAAATGAAGGGCTGTGTGTGAGGGAAGGGTTAGATTGATCTTACAGTAAGTTAAAAGGTTGGCACAACATCGTGGGCCGAAGGGCCTGTACCGTGCTGTACTGTTCCATATTTTATTATCTAAATCACATGAAAAGGCACCAATGATGTTGCACATTATTTGCCAAAATGCTCAGTTGCATCAATTTGTTTTCATTGGCTGTCTTGTCTCTCTCCAAAAACTTGGCAGTATTTGTAGAAACAGACTGTGGTTCAACGATTTTGCATCTCTGCTTCATCTGGAGAAAGATGGATCTGTAGAAAGAGACTTTTAAATCTCACCCAGATAATCCATTAACTGATAAATCAGTACTTATTTTATTTTATTTATTTAGAGATACAGCATAGACCTGGCCCTTCCCTAAGACTATAATATGTGGAGCAGAATTGGACCATTTGGCCCATCAAATCTTCTCCACCATTTCATCATGGCTGATCCAGTTTCCTCTCAGCCCCAATCTCCTGCCTTCTCCCCGTATCCCTTCATGCTCTGACTAATCAAGAATCTATTGAACTCTGCTTGATATATACCCAATGACCTGGCTCCATAATAGCCTGTAGCAACAAATTCCACAGATTCCCCACTCTCTGGCTAAAGAAATTCTTTCTCATCTCCATTCTGAAATTCGCCCCTTTATTCCGAGGTTGTGTGCCCTGGTCCTAGGCTCCCCCATCATAAGAAACATCCTCTCCACTTCCACTCTATGGAGGCCTTTCAACATTCAATAGGTTTCAATGAGGTCACCCCTCATTCTTCTGAATTCCAATGAGTAGAAGCCCAGGTTCATCAAATGCTCCTCATACAATAAGCTGTTCAATCCTAGAATCATTTTTGTGAACCTGCTTTGAATCCTCTCCAATGTCAGCACATCCTTTCTTAACTAAGGGGTCCAAAACTGCTCACAATACTCCAAGTGAGGCCTCACCAGTGCTTTATAAAGCTTTAACATTACATCCTTGCTTTTATATTCTAGTCCTCTCGAAGTGAATGCTCACGTTGCATTTGCCTTCCTCACCACTGACTCAACCGTTGGGGAATCATATATTAACAGATTAATCAGTATTTATTTCATTTACCTAGAGATATAATGTAATACAGGCCCTGCCAGCCCTCCAGGCCATGCCAGCCATTGATTTAATCCTAGCCTAATCACAGGACAATTTATAAAGAACAATTAACCTACTAACCAGTACATCTTTGGACTGTGGGAGAAACCCACATGCACATGGTAAGTATTGGTTAATCGAGTACTGACTGAACACGTACACCGGTTTCTCAGCAGAGGCTCTTCACACAGCTAGAAATAGCTCCACACTTTTACCTGGGATCACAGCCAGTCTAAAATCCAGAAAGAATTGTGGCCCGAGGTTCATTCTTCAGCTTGTGGCAGCTGCGTTCAATCTTGCTGCCTGCCGATGTTCAGTCATCTGGATTCTGTGCAACAGTCACTGAGGCTGGTTAAGGAGTGGGGTGATGTTAACCCCTGAGGCTGACTAGGTGGAGGGTTAACATTTTCCAAACAAGAGGCATGCATGCATACATATGAGTTTCTGTCGGTGTTGGAAATCTGGATAACACACACAAAATTCTGGAGGAACTCAGCAGGTCGGGCAGAAGAGAAATGACTTAACATTTCTGACCAAGACCCTTCATCAGGACTAGAGAGGAAGGGGGCAGAAGCCAGAGTAAGACAGTGGGGGGGATTGGAATGAGTACAAGCTGGTGAGACCAGGTGAGGGAAAAGGTGGGTGGAGGGGAGGGGGAGGAGTGGCCCGAGATAGGTGAGACCAGGTGAGGGAAAAGGTGGGTGGAGGGGAGGGGGAGGAGTGGCCCGAGATAGGTGAGACCAGGTGAGGGAGAAGGTGGGTGGAGGGGAGGGGAGGGGTACAAGCTGGCAGATGATAGGTGAGACCAGGTGAGGGAGAAGGTGGGTGGAGGGGAGGGGAGGGGTACAAGCTGGCAGATGATAGGTGAGACCAGGTGAGGGAGAAGGTGGGTGGAGGGGAGGGGAGGGGTACAAGCTGGCAGATGATAGGTGAGACCAGGTGAGGGAGAAGGTGGGTGGGTGGAGGGGAGGGGGAGGAGTGGCAGGTGATAGGTGAGACCAGGTGAGGGAGAAGGTGGGTGGGTACTACCTTGACGATTGCTTTGGTGTGATTTCACGGGCCAAATGGCCTGGTCCTGAGTTGCACTCTTCTATGTTTACATCTATGCTGTGTTTGTCGGTGTTATCAACTTTGCCTCCAGCTTCCACATCCTCAAATTTACTTGGTCCATCTCTGGCATCTCTGTCCCCTGCCTTGATCTCTCTTCAAACTCAACCGGTTCCACTCGTCTGCATCTCCTCCGTTATTTTATTCCCTAGAGCATCAAAGATTGAGAGGAGATTTGACAGAGATGTACAAAATTATGAGGGTTATAGACAAGGTAAATGCAAGCAGGCTTTTTCCACTGAGGTTGGGTGGAACTACAAATAGAGGTCATGGGTTAAGGGTGAAAGGTGAAATGTTTAAGGGGAACAAGAGGGGAAACTTCTTCACTCGGAGGGTGGTGAGAGTATGGAACGAGGTGCCAGTGCAAGTGGTGCAGTTGTCCTCAATTTCAATGTTTAAGAGAAGTTAGGATTGGTATATAGATGGGAGGGATATGAAAGGCTATGGTCCTGGTGCAGGTCGATGGGAGTTGTAAGTGTCACAACTCCCCTTAGCACTGATTATTGACTGATAACTTATGCATGCACATTGATTTGTGCTCTCTCTGCAAAGTGAATGTACACCAGTTAACTTCTCCTCTGAGTGTATGCCTTTATTTATTACAGACACAAAAGGAGTCGGCTGTTTAAATGGCTTGGCATAGACTAGATGGGCTGAAGGGCTAGTACTTTCCTCTGGCTCTCTGACTATTTGGGAAGGGTCTGGCTGAGTATGTTTGCTGCTTCACTGAGGCAGCGAGGAGTGTAGATGGGGTCCATGGAGGGGAGAGTGGCGGCAGGTTTCCATGATGTGCTGAGCTCTATCTCTGCAGTTTTGTTTTGCTGTCTCAGAACAGCAGTTGCCATGTTAAGAGCAGAATCTGGTTTTAATGAAAGTGAGCTGGGATCTGTGGTGCAAGGAAGTAACTACCCTCCCCTCTTGACGTGCTCTTTTTTAAATCCAAGTGCTTTTGCATTTAGATGAAATCCCTGCTTCAGTTGTAAGTTGAGACAGCAGGACGTCAGAAGCTCAACATCTGAAGGAAAGTGAGAAGGGCCAGAGGCAAATGTAACCGCAGTTTGTTTGTGAGTCAGGCGGATGCCTGACCGAAACAAACACTCATCCCGTCCAGCTCAGAGATGCACAAGACCTGCAAATGCTGGGTTCTGGAGCAACAAACTTTCTGGTGGAGGAACCCAGGTGAATTTTCTCCAAATTCCAAATGAGGAACCCAGGTGAATTTTGATCCAAAACCATAAGGCACAGAACAGAATTAGACCAGTCAGACTATTGAATCTGCTCCACCATTCCAACATGGCTGATTTAATTTCCCTCTCAACCCCATTCTCCTGCCTTCTCCCTGTAACAATTGACATCCTTACTAATCAACTTCCGCTTTAAATATACCCAATGACTTAGCCTCCCCAGCCATCTGTGGCAATGAATTCCATAGATTCACCATCCCCTGGCTAGAGAAATTCCTACCCGCCTACCAGCCTCCCTTTATTCCATTCCCTATACTGGCTCTCCTCTCCTCTTCTCACCTACTCATCAACTCCCCTTGGTGCCCCTCCTTCTTCATTTTCTCCCATGGTCCACTCTCCTCTCCTATCAGACTCCTTCTTCTTCAGCCTTTTTCCTTTCCCACTTATCACCTCCCAACTTCTTATTTCATACCACCATCTTTCCCCTCACCTGGTCTCAGCTATCATCTGCCAACTTGTAATCCTCCCCCAACCCCCTTCCTTCATATTCTGGCTTTTGTCTTCTTCCATTCCAGTCCTGATGAAGGGTCTCAGCCTGAAGCATTGTCTGTTGATTCACTCTCTAGTTATTAACCATCTACTCATTTCCACAGATGCTGCCTGATCTGCTCAGTTCCTCCACCATTTTGTGTGCGTTGCCCAAGATTTCCAAACATCTGCAGAATCTTCTGTGTTTATGAATTGGACTCTGTTTGTTACTCTAGGGCCACTAATCTATCCATTGATATCTTCTGATGGACCTACCAGTTTTCTCCACACTATTGACTCATTCCCAATCATCTGCTCGTTCGTTTGTAATGTGCCATGAACATGATTGTTCTCGGCAAATTTTTCTACAGAAGTGGTTTGCCGTTGCCTTCTTCTGGGCAGTGTCTTTACAAGATGGGTGACCCCAGCCATTATCAATACTCTTCAGAGATTGTCTGCCTGGTGTCAGTGATCGCATAACCAGGGCTTGTGATGTGCACCAGCCGTTCATACGATCATCCCGCTCTCATGGTTTCACGTGACCTGATCGGGGGCTAAGCAGGTGATACACCTTGCCCAAGGGTGACCTGCAGGCTAGCAGAAGGAAGGATCACCTTACACCTCCTTTGGTAGAGACGTATCTCCACCTGTCCCCCACCACCCATAATCATCTGCAAACTTCTTCAAATGTCAGATCTGGCTAATGTAACTAATTGACTGGTGATACATTTGCTGCCTTTGGATACAACCAGCACCCTCCCATCAGATAGATTAAAATTTTAAAAGTTGCCTCATTCTTCAGAGAAACATAAATCCAACTGTACCGGTGAAAATTGATGCCAGAGTGAGCTGAAACGGGCCTACTCACGGAATTCCCAAGTGGATCCATCGGTCTTCCATTCCAGCTTATTCCTTTCTGTTGAAGATTAGCTCAGGAAGTTGAAACCATTAACATTCTCTGTACATGTATGGGTAAAATTCTCAGACCAGGAATATAACATTAAGACATAAGATCATAAGAAGTAGAAGCAGGAGCAGGCCATGTGGCCCATTGAGTCTGCTCCGCCATTCAATAAGATAGTGGCTTTTCTGGCTATGGACTCATTATGGTTTCTCCATAACCCTTATTTCCCTTACTATGCAAATAAACCATAAGACACAAGAGCAGAATTAGGCCATTTGGCCCATCGAGTCTGCTGCACCATTCAGTCATGGCTGATTTACTATTCCTCTCAACCCCATTCTCCTGCCTTCTCTCCGTGACCTTTGACACCCTTACTGGTCACTCTCTGCTTTAAGTATACGTACCCAATGACTTGACCTCCGCAGCCACCTGTGGCAATGAATTCTACAGATTCACCACCCTCTGGCTAAAGAAATTCCTCCTCATCTCTATTATAAGGGACATCTTTCTATTCAGAGGCTGTACCTTCTAGCCCTAGACTCCCCATTGTCAGAATCAGAATCAGGTTTATTATCTCTGGTGTATGTTGTGAAATTTGTGGCAGCAGTACATTGCAATAGAGAATAATAGGAAAACAAATATAATAATAGAAAAAAAACCTGTGAATTACTGTATATATATATATGTATATTAAATAGTTAAATTAAATAAGTAGTGCTAAAATAGAAATAAAAAAGTAGTGAGGTAGTGTTCATGAGTTTAATCTGATGGCAGAGAGGAAGAAACTGTTCCTGAATCATTGAGTGTGTGTCTTCAGGCTCCTGTACCTCCTTCCTGATGGTAGCAATGAGAACAAGGCATGACCTGGGTGATGGGGTCCTTAACGATGGTCCTTTCTGAGGCATCGCTCTTTAAAGATGTCCTAGATACTGGGGAGGCTGGTGCCCTTGATGGAGCTGACTGAGTTTACAACCTTCTGTAGCTTTTTCCCGATCCTGTGCAGTGCCCCTCCTCTCATACCAGACAGTGATGCAGCCAGCTAGAACGTTCTCCACATCCACTCTAACGAGGCTTTTCAAGATGAACTGCCCATGTAAGTATGTAGATCTGGGATTTAAAATAAAGAACATCGAACAGTACAGCGCAGTGCAGCCTCTTCGGCCCACTATGGTGGCCGATCTTGTAACCCACTCTCAGATCAACCTAACCCTTCCTTCCCACATAGCCTGTTTTTCAATCTTCCAAGCGCCCATCTAACATTTTTGTAAATGTTCCTATATTTATATTTATATATTTAGTTTGAGTAAGCATTCTTGTTCTTTAAATAATTCATCTAATTCATTATGCGTTATGTGTGAATTGCATACGTCATCACAGTACCATGTGATAGGTGCGCGCCTTGCTTGAAGTAAACCCGAAGTCAGATTCACATTTTGGACCCGTGAGTTTTCCTTTGAATTAGTTTAATGTTCTGAAGTTATAAAACATAAAAGAACCCTATACTTCCCTCCAATCACCTGAAAATGATGCCCCCTGGAATTAGCCGTTACCCCCATGGGAAAAAATCTCTGACTGTCCACTCAATCTATGCCTCTTATCATCTTGTACACCTCTGTCAAGTCACCTCTCATCCTCCTTCACTCCAAAGAGGAAAACCCCAGCTCACTCAATCTATTTTCACAAGACACGCTCTCTAATCCAGACAGCATCCTGGTAAACCTCCTCTGCACCCTCTCTAAAGCTTACACGTCTTTCCTATAATGAGGCAATCAAAAAAAATGTTTACGCAGGGAACAATTCCTCAAAAGGTTAAATAATTTTGCAGTGCAGGAATCATTAGAGCGAGTGGATGGTAATGTAGAAGGTTGTTTCCTGTGAAATGCTATTCCTCCCACAATAAATTCATTTAAAACACAGTCTCCAGTAGCAGGTATGTTTCCCGGGAATCTCCTAAGTGATTCATGCTGCAAGGATTAAGCTGGAATAAATCATTGGTACTGTTTGAATCTACATTCTTAAATACTGCTGGGATGTTTTTTAATGTAAAAGGGGGCAGAGGGGGGGGTTTGATGCTGTTGTTGCAGACTTTTTTGCGAGCGAGAGGGTTATGGGTGTTTGATGTTCCAGATGCTGTTTACCAGGTGGGTGACCTGTTGGTTTATGTGCAAAGAAGGGGTTGGTGTTCCAGCTGCCATTTTCAGTGTGGGCAATCTGTTAGTTTTTCGTGTGGGGAGGGGGTGGGGGTCAGGGGTTTGCAAGCATCCTTTATTCTCCTTTTTGTGTGGGGAGGGAGTGCCTGATGTCTTTCAATGTCTCCCGTGGTTTCTTTGTATTTCATGGCTATCTGGAGAAGACGCACATCAGAGTTGTATTCTACCTGCATCCTTTGACAATAAAACCTTTGAAACACTCTGATATTTTAAGCAGTTCAGTGAATAGAAGTGGATCAGGACTAGAGACGTGCACAGGACTGTGGTAATTCTATCACACTATTGGATGTTAACCCTGCTAATGCCTCAACACATAACATGTAATTCTCTCTCTCTCTCTCTCCTCCTCCTCTCCTCCTCTCCCTGTCTCCCTCTCCCCCTCCCTCTCTCCCTTTCCCTCTCTCTCTCCTCCTCTCCCCGTCTCTCCCTCTCCCCCTCTCTCTCTCCCTCTCCTCCTCTCCCTGTCTCCCCCTCCCTTTCCCTCTCCCTCTCTCCTCCTTTCCTCGCTACTAGTGATATAGACAAAGAAATCTACTAATTTGGCGCTGCACATGGTTGCAGCAGCCCCTGTGGGTCCAACCAAAGGTCTAATTGTTCGTCCTTTATGAGTCTTATGATCACAAGACAATTCTGGATGTTAGGAAGATCGAGTACACAGGTCTACCCCGTCAGTGAGTTGTTTGATAGTGATGGAGCTACGTACCACATTGCTGCCTACACTTGTTGAGTACTGGTGATGCGCGCGTGTGTTGCAAATTCTGGGATTGAAAGGCTTATCATACGACAAGCCTTTGATAGCTCTGGGCCTGTACTCACTGGAATTCAGGAGATTGGGGGGTGGGGGGTATCTTATTGAAACCTATCATATTGTTAAAGGCCTCGATAGAGTGGATGTGGAGAAGATGTTTCCTCTGGTGAGAGAATCAAAGACCAGAGAGTGCAGTCTCAGAATAGACGGATGGCCATTTATAATTCAGATGAGAAGCAATTTCTTTAGCCAGAGAGGTGAATCTGTGAAATTCGTTGCCACAGATGACTGTGGAGGCCAAGTCAGTGGGTATATTTAAGGCAGGGTTTGGTAGATTCTTGAAAAGACAGGGCATGAAGCGATATGGGGAGAAGGCAGAGGATTGGGTCTGAGATGGAAATGGATTAACTATGATGAAATGGTGGAGCAGACTTGATGGGCTGAATGGCCTAATTCTGTTCCTATGTCTTATGGTTTAAATGATCGCTTTGGATTTTTTTATTGTGTTAGCAAAACCCGGTTGGACATTGAAAATGTAGAATACTATGAGCCTGGTTCACTGGTTTATTGAAGGGAATGGTGGCGGGGGAGCTGCGTCGCCTTGGTTGTTGTATGGACCAGGCCCTTGTGCTGCGGTGTCGTCTATTACGCCGAGGCAGTGTGGGAGAGAGCAGAGGCATCTGTGGGCCCACAATGATCCACACTGTGGGCTGGCCCCTCTCACGGGGATGCCCGCCAGTGTTCACTCAGTGCTGCCCTCCAGTGTTCAATAAATAGAAAACAAACAGGACCAGGAAAACATCCATGCTTGATCAACCTACAGGCCATACCACTCAGGAGATTGGGCTTTTTTTGTAACTATATGTGTTGTGTACTGTGTACTTGCACCTTGGCCCTGGAGGAATGCTGTTCTGTTTGATTGTATTCATGTGTGATTGCGTGACAGTTAAACGTGAATTTGCTATAACAGCTTTGGGACTAGTTGGGCTGATCAGTTGAGATTGAGAATTCTCATCCATTTTGTCCTATCATTTCTGCTTCACACAGTATTATCTGAGGATGAAATATGTCTCTGTCTCCAAAATCACTATTATTCACTTTTCAAGCATTCTCTTCACTAACTTCCATTCTTGCAATGTCAAAGACTTAAAGATGTATCAGGGAATCACTAACAGTGTGTAGTTTCTCGCATCTTGTGATGTGGTACGACAGATGACAAATTTTTCAAAGCACAGCCACTAATGTTTGAAGCCTTTGCTAAGTTTTATATAAGAGCCACACATTTTCATCTGTCACATAAATAAACCCACTGTCATTTGAAGAAATTCTGCATGTTTGTTAGACATAAGTTCCAAAGAAAAGATATGCTGAAACAATTATCTGTCACTTACAAACTCGACACAAGTGAACTTAAACGCTTAAACGCTTGTACCTCTGGATTTTGTAGCCAACTCAGTTCCAGCCTCATGGTAGTTCCGAAAGGCGAAACATTTCCCAAAGTACCCGTCAGAACTGGTGATCATGGTAAGGAATCCAAATCAGAATCAGGTTTATTATGACATGTAAATTGTTTTGTGGCACCGTATAGAGCAAAAAAATCAAAAAAATTATTCATTAATTATAAATAGCTTGGGGCATCAGCGTTCTGATGTTTCGTTCATTCTATGGGGGGGTTCTTGTTTTGTGGATGTCTGTGAAGAGTAAGAATTTCAGGTTGCATACTGTAAACGTCCTCTGATATTAACTTGAATGACAAAATAAACTCAGTGGGCACTTTAGTAAGTACTTCCTGTTGTAACACGTGGTTATCTGTCAGCCTTCCTGTCAGCTTGAACCAGTCTGGCCATTCTCTTCTGATCTCTCTCATTAACAGGGCATTTTCACCCACAGAGCTGCCAATGACTGGATTTCTTTTTTGTTTTTTGCACCTTTCTCTGAAAGCACCAGGAACTGTTGTGTGTGAAAATCCCACAAGATCATGTCCATATCCCTCCATCTTCTTTACATCCATGTGCCTATCTAAACATCTCTTAGAAGCCTCTAATGCATTTGTCTCTACCACCATACCAGGCAGAGCATCCCAGGCATCCACCACTCTCTGTGTAAAAACCTTACCCCTCACATCCCCTTTGGACCTACCCCCCTCACCTTCAATGCCCTCTGGTAATAGACGCTTCAACTCTGAGAGAAAGATACTCTCTATCTGCTCTATCTATGCCTCTCAGAATCTTAGAAACCTCTATATGATCTCTCCTCAGCTTCTGCCACTCCAGGGAAAACAGCCCAAGTTTATCCAGTCTCTCGTGATAGCACATCCCCTCTAAATCAGGCAACATCCTGGTTACCTGCTCTGCCCCTTCTCTGAAACATCAACATCCTTCCTACCAGAACTGTAAGCAATACTCCAGATGTGGTCTAACTAGAGTTTTGTTTTATTAAATGCAATTGTGAACAATAGCCAGATCAGGAATGCTGATCAAGTCAACTAGTTGCCAAAGAGAACTCTGATAGGCCAATCAGACGGTTCACTGCTGTTCAGCGATAGAACACAAAAAAAATCATATGTACAATTAAGATGTAAGTCTGAGGTAGCTTTCTTGACGCATGTGTTCTGGTCTTGTCCTCTTTTGGAAGATATTTGTGATATTATTTCAGCAGTTTTGCGTATTGATTTACAACCTTACCCTCTTACTGCAATTTTTGGATTACCAGTGATGGACTCTAGTCAGTTATCCCCTTCAGCTTGCTGTTTGTTTGCATTTGTTACATTAATAGCCAGATGATCCATTTTATTTAAATGCAAAAATTATAATCCCCCTACTACATTTCAATGGTTTTCCGAAACTATAACATGCTTAAACTTGGAAAAAATTAGGAGTGGCACTATCGACCCTTCGGTTAAATTTGAAGAAACTTGGAGGCCATTTATTCAACATTTTCACATGATGTGAGCTGACCTTTTCCGAATCCTTCTCAATAACTTTTTGTTCGTGTATAGAGGAGTGGAGTTAATGACAAATAACGATTTTAACTGATGAAACAAGGAAGGCCAGCTCTTGTTTTGTTTTTATTCTGCTTTTTTTTTGTTCGTTTAGGGGGATTTTTTTTCTTTTTCTTGTAAAAATCTCCTTTCTTTGAATCTTTTTCATGTTTAGTTACTAAGGGATTGGGAGGCTTTGATTACATATGTTACTCAAAGTCTGTTTATGTATACGTTAACCGTTATTAATGTAATCCTGATCTCTTTGTATCACTATCATTGTATGTTTATCTATGTGAAACTTAATAAAAAAGATTGATAAAGAAAGAAATATTAAAAAATAGTAGAAATACTGGAGTCATGATGATCATGATGAAGTCTGCTGGAGAGAGACATTTATACACACGCTGTCCTCCATAATTCAGAGATTGAAGGGTAAGGTTGCAGGGTGACAAAACGTGACAGGAGCACTTGGAACTAAAAACCGGGAGAAAACAGCACCTGATCACTGTTCTCCACAGTTGAAGGACTAAGTCCAGATGGAACATAACTCACAAGCGCTCTTGAAAGTCGGGAATTAACCCTACCTGCCAACAACCGAGCATTGCCATCCTGGTCCCCTTCATGATAGCTTATGAAGAAGCATGTGACTCCCTCCCAGAGATGATCGGTGTTTGTGCACTCAACTGTTGAAGGCTTGGACCCCGTCGTCACAGATGTTTTCAACCACAGCATCTGGAAGGCTGCTCCAAATTCTGGTAGCACAGTGAAGGAAGCTTCTATCCAGTGTGTAGGTTCTCACATCAGGCATAGAAACAGCATGAGCAGGCACAGATAAACTTGATCGTGTCGTGCGCCGCCTCTCATAAGATGAAGGCAGCATGGCTTGAAGGTCTGCAGGGCTGTGGCTGGTGTGCATTTTGTACAGCACAGTAGCTGCAGCAACCTGTGGTGTAAGCTACTGATGGCTCGCTTCTCACAAACTGCGGCTTCATCTACACCTATAAACCTGAGAGCATTTCTTTGAATGGAATCAAGCTGGCTGAGGACAGTCTGTGAGGCATTCATCCACGACAAGCAGGCATACTCCATGATACTTCGTACCTGGGCTTTGTAAACCGTGGCTCTGCCCTCTTTTCCTAGTTTGGATGCTACTTTCCGCAGATCTCCAAGCCTTTGTCCAGCCTTGTTTGAAATAGTGGAAAGGTGGGTTTTATAAAGATGCAACATAACTGCTTGATTTTTGAACTCATTGTCAAGTACCCCTTAAGCCTTCTTAATTCCCCTATCAGCCTGTGTAGCCACCTTCAAGGAGGTAAGAACTTGGATCCCAAGATCTCCCTGCTCAGCAACACTGTTAACTCAACAGTGCACTGTCTCCTTGCATTTGTCCTGCCAAGGCTGGACACCTCACAGTTCTCTGGGTTAAACTCCATCTGCCATTTCTCTGTCCATGTCTGCAATTGACCTATATGGCGCTGTATTCTCTGCCAGTCCTCTACACTATCCACAACTCCACCAATTTTGGTATAGTTTGCAAACTTAGTAACCCACCCATTTTCATGGAGGTAATTTATATGCATCTCAACAGCAGAGTTCTCAACACAGATGCCTGCAGAACTCCAATTACAGATCTCCAGCTTTACTAAGTCCTTTCAACCACTGCACTCTGTCATCTATGTACAAGCCTATTCTGAATGCAGACAGCCAATTCACCATGAACTCCATGTGTCTTAATCTTCTGGATTAGCTTCCCATGAGGGACTCATGAGCCAATGAGCCATGAGCCAATACTAATTTGGAAACATCTGAAGTTAGGTCACTTCCTCTGTTTTTAATTGCCACTTGTTCCAAGATGCTTTTTATAAAACTGATTTTAAACCAGATTCAGATTCTGATTTTGACTTCCTGTTACCTGGCAGTGTAGCCAACATAATTAAATCAAATCACCAGGGGTATAGATTGGGTAAATAGAAACATAGATAGAAACACCTACGCAAGCAGGCTTTTCCCACTGAGGTCATGGGTTAAGGGTGAAAGGTGAGAAGTTTAGAAACATTGAAACATAGAAAATAGGTGAAGGAGTAGGCCGTCCGGCCCTTCGAGCCTGCACCGCCATTCAGTATGATTATGGCTGATCACCCAACTCAAAACCCTGTACCTGCTTTCTCTCCATACCCCCTGATCCCTTTAGCCACAAGGGCCATATCTAACTTCCTCTTAAATATAGCCAATGAACCGGCCTCAACTGTTTCCTGTGGCAGAGAATTCCACAGATTCACCACTCTCTGTGTGAAGAAGTTTCTCCTCATCTTGGTCCTAAAAGGCTTCCCTTTTATCCTTAAACTGTGACCCCTCGTTCTGGACTTCCCCAACATTGGAAACAATCTTCCTGCATCTAGCCTGTCCAATCCCTTTAGAATTTTATACGTTTCAATAAGATCCCCCCTCAATCTTCTAAATTCCAGTGAGTATAAGCCTAGTTGATCCAGTTTTTCTTCATATGAAAGTCCTGCCATTCCAGGAATCAATCTGGTGAACATTCTCTGTATTCCCTCTATGGCAAGAATGTCTTTCCTCAGATTAGGGGACCAAAACTGCACACAATATTCTAGATGCGGTCTCACCAAGGCCTTGTACAACTGCAGTAGAACCTCCCTGCTCCTGTACTCAAATCCTTTTGCTATGAATGCAAACATACCATTTGCCATTTTCACCGCTTGCTGTACCTGCATGCCCACCTTCAATGACTGGTGTACAATGACATCCAGGTCTCGTTGCATCTCCCCTTTTCCTAATTGGCCACCGTTCAGATAATAATCTGTTTTCCTGTTCTTGCCACCAAAGTGGATAACCTCACATTTATCCACATTAAATTGCATCTGCCATGAATTTCCCCACTCACCTAACCTATCCAAGTCACCCTGCATCCTCTTAGCATCCTCCTCACAGCTAACACCGCCGCCCAGTTTCGTGTCATCCGCAAACTTGGAGATGCTGCATTTAATTCCCTCGTCTAAATCAATATATATTGTAAACAACTGGGGTCCCAGCACTGAGCCTTGCGGTACCCCACTAGTCACTGCAAAAGGGAAACATGAAGGGAAACTTCTTCACTCAGAGGGTCATGAGAGTGTGGAATGAACTGCCAGCACAGGTGGTGCATGCAAGCTTGATTTCAATGTTTAAGAGATGTTTGTATAGATACCAGGATAGTAGGGGTATGGAGGATATGGTCCCGGTGCAGGTCAATGGGAATAGGCAGGTTAAATGGTTTTAGCATGGACTAGATGGGCTGAAGGGCCTATTTCTGTACTGTACTTCTCTATGGCTCTACCCACCTCAGTGATTCAGGCAGAACATACAGAAGATTGGAAAGGCACACTACCAGGCTCAAAGGCAGCTTCTGCCTCTCTGAATGGACCTCTTATACGAGAGATATGAACCCTCGATCTCTCAATCAACTTCAGTGTGGAATCAGACTTTACCTGGAAGTTTGCCGTGTGCTTCCCCTGTAACTGTAACACTCTATTCTGCATTCTGCTGTTGGTCTCCTTTTGCTCTAGCTCAATGTGCTTCTGTACGGAATTATCGCTCCAGGTGACACAGGAACAGAAGCTTTTCATTGTATCCCAGTACATGTGACATAACAGATTACAAATTAGCCCACAGCAGATACAACCAGCCCTGTACTAAACAGGATGTAAGACCATAACACCATAAAACATAGGTGCGGAATTAGCACATTTGGCCCATCAAGCCTTCTCCACCATTGCGTCATGGCTGATCTAGTTTCCCTCTCAGCCCCAATCTCCTGCTTTGTCCCTGTATCCTTTCATGCCCTGATCAATCAAGAATCTGTCAACCTCTTCCTTAACCATACATAAAGACCTGGTCTCCACTGCTGCCTGTGGCAACAAATTCCACAGATTCACCACCCTCTGGCTAAAGAAATTCCTCCTCATCTCCATTCTGAAAGGATACCCTTCTATGGTAAGACCTTATTAACTGACCATAACATAAAGAATGTGGATATCCATTTCGGTTCGTCTGCTGCCAGTCCAGACTTCACTGAATTACAGGGTCCTGGCAGCAGCTGAGGTGGTCAGGTGGAGTGGGTGCCTTGGTCAAACAAAGGCTCACCTCGGGCACAACAGAGTTGATATGAACCTCAAACCTCCATAAGACATAAGAGCAAAATTAGGCCATTTGGCCAATCGAGTCTGCGTCACCCTTCCATCATTTCTGACTCATTATCCCTCTCAAGACCATTCTCCTGCCTTCTCCCACAGACTTTGACGCCTATACTGATTAAGAGTTGATCAAACTCTGGTTTAAATGTACCCAATATACTTGGCCACCATACCTATCTGTCAGGAGTTCCCAACCTGGGGTCCATGGATCTCTCAATTAATGGTAGTGGTCCATAGCATAAGAAAGGTTGGGAACCCCTGGTTTAGCCCCATCTCTGTTCCAAAGGGATGACCTTGTATTCTGAGGCTGTGCCCTCTGGTCCCAGACTTCCCCATATTAGGAACCATCTTCTCGTCCACTCTAGCTAGGCTTTTCAATATTTGATAGATTTCAATGAGATCCCCCCACATTTTCCTGAACGTTTTGGTCAGTGTGATGCTGTGCCCAGGTGAGAAACACATGACAGTATCTAATGGATGGACATCGTACGGAAAGGCAAGGAAAGATGCTTGAGAGAAAGGAGACCGTTTTCCTGAGGACACACTGTCCATGTTTATCAATCATTGTCCTTCAGCAGAGTCTCTGGGAAGCAACAACTGTCAGCCTCAGTCACGACTGAAAACACATCAAGGTATAGCAAACTCTCCGTGCACCCCTCTTATCCTCCTTGGCCTAGGAAACTGACCACTGAGTGTATGTATGTTCATGGTCTTCTGCTGCTGTGACCCATCACTTCAAGTCTCAATGTGTTATGCATTCAGGGATTCTCTTCTGCACACCACTGTTGTAGCACATGGTTATTTGAGTTACTGTCAGCTTGGTCCAGTCTGACCATTCTCCTCTGACCTCTCTCATTAACAAGACATTTTCGCCCACAGAACTGCCGCTCACTGGATGTTTTGTTTTGTTTTTTACACCAGTCTCCGTGAATTTGAGAGACTGTTGTGTGTGAAAATCCCAGCACATTAGCAGGTTCTGAGATATTCAAATCACTCTGTCCGGCACTAACAATCAACAGAACCCCTTGACCACATCTGCATGAAGTTGTTGCCGTATGATTGGCTGATTAGATATTTGTATTAACAGGCAGGTGTACCTAACAAAGTGGCCACTGAGTGTAAATGAATTTCAAGATCAAGTCAAGTCAAATTTATTGTCATTTAACAATATGCATGTATACCATCAAATGAGGTGATGTTTCTCCAAACCAAAGTATAAAACACAGTAGTACACATAACACACGTAACGCAGAATAACTTATGAACTTAAGGATGAATTCTACAGATGGATTACACATAAACAAACAAAGTAAAGTGCATAAATTAAATATCGTAAGGATCAGAACAGATTAACCGGTGACATTTTGAATGCAATGCGACAGGGAGTTCTGAATCCTAATGGCCTGAGGGAAGAAACTGTTTCCCATCCTGACCGTTCTTGTCTTTATGCACCGGAGTCTCCTGCCGGATGGTAGAAAGTCAAAGAGGATGCTGGAAGGATGTTTGGGATCCTGATAACACTAAGGGCCCTGCATACGCAGCGTTGCTGATAAATGTCCCTGACGGACGGTAGGGAGACCCCTATGATCCTCTTGGCTGTTCTCACAGTCCTTCGTAGGGACTTCCGATCCAATGCTCTGCTGCTCCCACACCAGATGGAGATGCAACTTGTCAGGACAATCTCAATGATGCTCCTGTAAAATGCAATTAAGATGGGTGGGGGGGGGGGCTGGATTCTCACTTTCCTCAATCTCCTTTAGAAGTGGAGACATTGCTCTGCCTTCTATTGCCCTTGTTTTCCATTTCTGTCGAAAATCATAAGTAACAAGCTTTGTTCTGACATCATCTCACCTGTTCTGTTTCTTGTTTCCTTATCCGCGAAATCACTCTTTTGGTTTATTTTATATATAATCCCTTTTAAGCTTAATTTCCTGGTGAAGGAAATGATGTCTGCAGGTGTAGAAGCAGCTCCACGTATGGCACACGTTCTTGCTGAGGCAGACAGGATGAAAAGGAAGATGTCACAGAAAGGGTCAGCAATTAGCAGCATTGCATTTCACTCTGCCTTGTTTTTACAGTACATCACCTCATATTGCAACAAGATAAATCCTTCGACTTCGCCTCTGTCGTTTTTGTCATTAATAACTTATTCACCCTGAATCTGTCAGTGCTTTCTTCCTGTTATGTTTCTTTGTTCCCTTGACAGTTTGATTCTTTTTAAATCTGTTTTTAATAAAATTTGTGCATTATTACATTTTTACTACACTTTCTTTTCTGCAATCCACACATTCAGCCTCAACAAATGTCCAAACACCACGTAAAGATATTCAGCACAATATGTATCAGCAGTCCTTCCAGGTGAGGCAGAATTTCACCTGTTAATCTGCTGGAATCATCCATTGCTTCCTCTACGTTGGTGAGACCCATTGTAAACTGAGGGACTGCTTCATTGGGCACTTCCACTCTGTCTGCCAAAAGCGTGGCTCCCCGGTAAACATTTTAATTCGCATTCCCATTTCCGTTCCGAGGTGTCGGTCTGAAGCACCATCAATAACTCTTGGAGACGTGAGGCGAGAGATAGGCTTTTATTAGCTGGAAGGGAGCACTATCAGCAGCAAGAGAGCATCACACAACATCCTGGAGACTGAGGGTGGAGCAGTGCCTCCAATCGCCTTTATACAGGGGTCTGTGGGAGGAGCCACAGGAGCAGTCGGGGGGGGGGCGTGTCCAGACAGGTATATGTAGTTCACCACATTCACCCCCCCCCTTTGTTTTAAAAGAGAGTCCCCATGGGGCGAAGTTTATTACAAGTATATTTACAGGTTAAGTCTATCAGGTGGTCGAATCTGTTGCTGCGATCTACGTAGTGCCGGTGGTGACTGCACCGGAGACAGTGGTTGTGCTGGTTCCGGCCTGACTTGAGGTGTCAGCCCACTAGGTGTCAATGATCCCTCATGCGTGTGCAAGGTGTCTGGTATGGGACTGTCGTGAGGAGTCTGTGTAGGGCTTGGTGTGCGCAGTGTCAGGTGGGTATACACCTCGGTGGGTACAGGGTTCATAGTTACTGGGGAGTGTTCGGAGTAGTGGTCTGCTGCTCCTGCGGGCGCCAGGTCGCAGATGGAGACTGTGTCCTCCTGCCCATCAGGTAAGACCACGTAGGCATACTGGGGGTTCACATGTAGTATGTGAACCCTCACGACCAGCGGGGAGTATTTATTGCTCTTTGCATGTTTCCCGAGCAGCACTGGCCCTGGGGACGTCAGCCAAACTGGTAGGGTGGTCCCAGTGGCAGACTTCCTGGGAAAAGAAAAGAGGCGCTCATGAGGGGTGGCATTGGTGGACGTACATAACCGGAAGCGGATGGAGTGGAGTGCCTCAGGGAGGACCTCCTGCCAGTGAGAGACCGGCAACCCTTTTGACTTAAGGGCTAAAAGTGTGGCCTTCCACACGGTGGCATTCTCCCTCTCCACCTGTCCATTTCCCTGGGGATTATAGCTTGGACAAACTCAGCACTCGACTCTCTGGCCTGCTGCTGCCACGTCGCTAAGCGATGTCTTGCGTAGACGGTGTTCACTGGTCGTAGGTACTGTCTTTTGAGGGCGTCCAGTGCCCCTTGGTAGGTCGGCAGGTCTCTGATGAGGGGGTATACCCTCGGACTGACCCTGGAGAGGAGGATTTTGTGCATGATAGCAGGTTCAGTCACGGGAATCTCTTCCAGGTATGATTGGAGGCATGCAAGCCAGAGTTCAAAGGCAGTAGCTGCTTCTGGAGCTTGAGGATCAATGTCCAATTTTTCCGGACGTAAAATACTCTCCATGTTTTAAAATTCCAGCTA
Source organism: Hypanus sabinus (assembly GCF_030144855.1). Taxonomy (NCBI): domain Eukaryota; kingdom Metazoa; phylum Chordata; class Chondrichthyes; order Myliobatiformes; family Dasyatidae; genus Hypanus; species Hypanus sabinus. Next base: position 3,271,051 of record NC_082729.1, read on the forward strand.
ATAAAATTGATGCACCATCAATAACTCTCGGAGACGTGAGGCGAGAGATAGGCTTTTATTAGCTGGAAGGGAGCACTATCAGCAGCAAGAGACCATCACACAACATCCTGGAGACTGAGGGAGGAGCAATGCCTCCAACCACCTTTATACAGGGGTCTGTGGGAGGAGACACAGGAGCAGTCGGCGGGGGGGGGGGGGGGGGGAGGGGGTGCGTGTCCATACAGGTATATGTAGTTCACCACACGGACCACGGCCTCCTCTTGTGTCAAGATGAAGCCAACCAGTGGAGGTGGCTTCATCAGGTGGTGCCTCCACTCAGGGTGGAGGAGGAACGCCTTATCTTCATCCCTGCTGAAGATGGCGGAATTTGTCTTCGAAACTTTGATTATAATCGATACCTGTACCTGGCCGGAACCTCAAGAAGAATTTACTTTATATTGCATTTGGGTGGCTTCCAATCTGCCGTCAAGAATATCGATTTCTCCTTCTGGTAAAAAAAAATCCCTCCCCCTTCCCTCTTCATCTATTTTCCACTTTGGCTTCTTATCTCTTCTCACCTACCTATCACCTCCTCCTAGGTCCCCTCCTCCTTCCCTTTCTCCTATGGTCCATTCTCATCTTATCAGATTCCTTCTCCTCCATCCTTTTCCCTTTCCTACCTACCTACCTGCACCTAACACCTTCCAGCTATCCTTCTTCCCTTCCCTCCACCCTTTTATTCTGGCGTAGTTCCCCTTCCTTCTCAGTCCTGAGGAAGGGCCTCTGCCTGAAACGTCGACTGTCTATTCAGTCTCATTGATGCTGCCTGACCTGCTGAGTCCCTCCAGCCTTCTGCGTGTGTTGCTAAGCATTAAATGTTATGTTTTCTTCTGCATATTTTAAAGATATTTTTCTTCTATCATGAAGATAACAATAATAAAAACATAATGACATAATTTGCAATTACTTCCTGGTGATTGTTTCATTGGTGGCGAGTCCGCACCATCTAATTACACCCTTGTGACCCTAGACCATATGGAATATGGGGGGAAACTGGAGTATGCGGAGGGAAACCCAGAGAGACTCAGGGAAAACGTACAAGTTCCTTACAGACTCCTTGCGGATTGAAGCTAGGTCACTGGTGTTGTAATAGTGTTACATCACCATGTTGGTCAAAACATTCTACTCATAAGAACTTTAGAGATAGGAGAAGGAAAGCCTGAGTTCAATCATGAATTTACATGGAACCTTGAGTTTTGGAATTTGAGTTCTAGGGAAGCTTGGCAGGACTAGATCTTTATTCCTTTGAATGTCAGAGAATGAGGGGAAAAGCTTTGGGAAGTTTTCTTTTAAAAGTGTGAGAGGCTTCAATAAGGCGGATGGCAACAGTCTTCGCCCCAGGATGGGAATGTCCAAAACTAGTGGATATCGGTTTAGGGTGACAGGAGAAAAGTTTAAAAGGGACCTAAGGGGCAGCTTCTTCATGTAGAGGGTGGTGAGTGTATGGAATGAGGAAGTGGTTGAGGCAGCTACAATAGTTAAGCTTCAATTAAGATGGGGGCCAGCTTAGAGGGATAGAGAATGAACATAGGAAATTGGGACAACTTGGGTTGGCACCATGGTCTGCATGTGTTGATTGGACTGAAGGGCCTGTATCCATTCTGTGCTGGTCTGCGATCTTCTGATTTTCAAGGACTCTTCATCTCATGTTCTTGATATCTATTGCTTATTTATTTATTATTATTCCTTTCTTTTTGAACTTGCACAGTTTGTTGTCTTTTGCACCCTGCTCTTTCATTGTGGTTATTATTCTGTTATGGATATACTGAGTATGTCTGCAAGAAAATGAATCTCGGGGCTACTTTGATAATAGAATTTACTTAGAACTTTGACTCTATATGACCCCGTGAATTTGCCAATCAATATGATCATGTCAGAAACTGCCTCGTTTAAGAATAAGGGGTAGGACATTTAGCACAGAGTTGAGGAAAAACTTTTTCACCCAGAGAGTTGTGGATCTATGGAATGCTCTGCCTCAGAAGGCAGTGGAGGCCAATTCTCTGGATGCTTTCAAGAAAGAGTTGGATAGAGCTCTTAAAGATAGCGGAGTCAGGGGATATGGGGAGAAGGCAGGTATGGGGCACTGATTGTCGATGATCAGCCATGATCACATTGAATGACAGTTCTGGCTCAAAGGGCTGAAAGGCCTACTCCTGCACCTATTGCCTGTTGTCTATTGTTTACGTTTCTATCTCTTCCCCTTGTTCTCTGAATCCCTTCACGCCCAAAGACCTATTGATCTCAGATTTGAATCTACTCAATGTGGGAACATTGGCAGCTCATGCCAATAGGTAGGACATTTCAATGCCCAACTGGCTGCTTTATTTCATTGTCGATGTCTTGGAAAGAGCTCGAGATAGTAGTGCCATCAGATTTCTGAATGGTCCATGAACCCATAAATGCTACTTCATTACTCCTTTCTATTTGCACCATTTATTTACGTATTTGTTTATCCTTGCATTCAGGTTTGCTCTACTGCTTTGGACCACAGAGATCAGGTTTCTGGCACTGAGTGTAGATCTGTGGATCAGGAGAGAAGAGGAGTGCTGTAATGATGTGGGATTCCATAGTTAGAGGACTAGAAGGGAGATTCTGTGTATGTGAAAAAAAACACCTAGAAAGCGTAGAATTGGAAAGTGTTGAAACCTTGTAGGTAGAGTTAAGAAACTAGAAGGGTAAAAAAAACCCTGATGGGAGTTAAATACAGGCCTCTGAACAGTAGCCAGGATGTGAGATTCAAATTATATTGAGAGATACAAAATGCATGCCCAAAAGGCAATGTTATGATGGTCATGCAGAATCTCAATATGCTGGTGGACTGGGAAAATCAAGTTGGCGCTGGACCCCAAGAGAGAATTTGTAGAATGCTTACAAGGTGACTTTTTAGAGCAGCTTGTGGTTGAGTCCACTGGGGATCAGCTATTCTGGACTAGGTGCTGTGTAATGAACCGGACTTGAATAAGGAGCTTAAGGTAAAGGAACCATTAGGAAGGAGAGGTCATATGATAGAATTCACCCTGCAGGTTGAGAGGGAGGAGCTAAAGTCAGACGTATCAGTATCACAAAGGGAATTAGTGAGGCATGAGAGAGGAGTTGGCCAGAATTGGACACTGGCAAGGATGATGCCAAAGCAGCAATGGAAGCAATTCAGAAGGCAGATAGAAACATCCAAAAGAAGAAGGTGTATTCTAAAGGCAGGATGAAGCAACTATGGCAAACAAGGGAAGCCAAAACCAACATAAGGGTCATGTAATATAGGAGACATTAGTGGGAATTTTGAGGATTGGGTAACTTTTAAATACCATTATAAAGCAATTGAAAATGTCATAAGGAAGTGGGGGAAACATAAAATGGTAAGCTAGCCAACAATATCAAAGAGAATACCAAGGTTTTTCTCAGATATATGAAGAGGAAAAGTGAGGCAAAAGTAGATATTGGACCACTGGAATATGATTTAGGGAAGATAGTAATGGGGGACAAGGTATTGGCAGAGAACTGAATAACTATTTTACATCTTCACTATGGAAGACACGAGCACTATGCCAGAGATTTAGAGTGTCAGGGGGCAGAAATGAGTGTAGTTGCAATCACTAAGGTGAAGGTGCTTAGGAAGCTGAAAGGTCTGAAGGTAAATAAGTCACCTGAACCAGATGGACCACACCTCAGGGTGCTGAAAGAGGTATCTGAAGAGATTGTGGAGGTATTAGTAATGATCTTTTAAGAATCAATTGATTCTGACATGGTTCTGGAGGAACCAAAAATTGCAAATATCATTCCACATGCCGAGAAGAGGGGGAGACAAAAGAAACTATAGGCCATTTAGCCTTAATTCAGTGGTTGGGACAATGTTGGAATCAATTTTTTAAGGATGTGATTTTTGGATAGTTGGAAGCACATGAAAAAATAGGCCAACATCAGCATGGTTTCTAAAAGGGAAAATATTGCCTGACAAATCCTTTGGAATTCCTTGAAGAAATAACTAGCAGGAAGACAAAGGAGCGGCAGTGGATTCTCAGAAGGCCTTTGACAAGGTGCTGCTCATGAGGCTACTTGACAAGTTAAGAGCCCATGGCATTACAGGAAGGGTCTGAACAAGGATAGAAGATTGGCAGGAGGCAAAGGGAGTCTTTTCTGGTTGACTGGCAGTGACTGGTGGTGTTCCACAGGGTTTGGTGTAGGGACTGAATCTTTTTTACATGTCAATGATTTGGATGATGGAATTGATGGCCTTGTGGCCAAGCTTGTGAATGAAACAAAGAAAGGTTCAAAGTTCAAAGTAAAATTTATTATTAGACTACACACGTCACCACATACAACCCTGAAATTCTTTCTCTGTGGGCATACTTAGCGAATCTACAGAACAGTATCTGCAAAATGCTGATCACTATCAGTATCTCCCTGAGGTCAATTCAACATCTATTTGTTGGGAACTGATGTAACAGGCAAATATTACAAAAGATTAGGTTTATAAACACATTAAATATCTGTCAATGACTTTGTCTCTTTCCCAGACAGGCCATATGTACCCCTACTCCAATCACAAGGAATTCTGCAGATGCTGGAAATCGTGAGCAACGCACATCAAATGCTGGAGGATCTCAACAAATCTGACAGCATCTATGGAGGGGGAATAAGGAGTCCACAGTTCGGGCTGAGACCCTTTGTCGGGACTGGAAAGGAAGAGGGCAGAAGCCCAAATAGGAAAGTGGGGGGAAGAGGGTGGAGTACAAGTTGGCAGGTGATAGGTGAGACTAGGTAAGGGGAAAGTGCGTTGGTGGGATGAACTAAGAAGCTGGAAGGCAATAGGTAGAAAAGGTTAAGGGCTGAAGAAGAAAGAATTTGATAGGAGAGGAGAGTGCACCAAGGAAAAAAGGGAAAGAGGAGGTGATGTTGAGGAAAAGAGAAGGGACATGAAGGGAACCAGAATGGGGAATGGAAAAAGAGAGAAGGGAAAGGGGAGAGAAGATACTGGAAATTGGAGAAATCAATGTTCGTTCTCACAGTTCCATGTTTCAGAACCACCCGATACTTTCTCTCTTTCATCTCTGATTTCCCCTAAATCTGCTCTTCCTTCCTGAATTAATCTAAACTGCTGCTAAATTGTTACACCAAGCCAATTGTTCACCGCACTAGGTGGCAGTGTATTCATTAGGTATCCTCAAGCTAATTCCAGCTTGTGGCTTTTGTTGCTAATAATTCTGCCTCCTGCAAAATTCAACAGCTTGTCTTCATCTGGTGCCTCTCCCACTGAATAATTGTGGAGAAATTTCATCCCAGCTTGGTCAGCTAAACACATTAGCTAGATTCTCCAAATTGCTTCCAATGCTCATTCCGTTGACAGAGGTGAAGCATGTTTCAGGCCCAGAGTATGGTATATCTGTGTGCAATGTTAATACTACCAAGCAAAAGCACTTATCTAAGTTCAAGGTCATTGTACTATCAAAGTACATATATCTCCATATACAACCCAGAGGTTCACTTGTTTGCGGGCATTCACAGTAACTGCTAGTAGACACGATAGTGAAAGACGGCAAACTACATCAAACGCTCAAATAAAAGCCAACAAACCATGCAAATACAAAAGAAAGAAATAATAATAAAAAAATAAGCAATAGATGTCATGAACATGAGATGAAGAGTCCTTGAAAGCGAGTCCATTGGTTGTGAGAACTTTTCAATGATGGGGCGAGTGAAGTTGACTGAAGTTAACCCCTTTGGTTCAGAAGCCTGATGGTTGAGGGGTAATAACTGTTCCTGAACCTGGTGGTGTGAGTCCTGAGGCTCCTGTACCTTTGTCCTGATAGCAGCAGTAGGAAGAGAGCATGGCCTGGATAGTAAGGGACTTGATGATGGATGCTACTTTCCTGCAACAGTACTCCATGTGGATATGCATGGAGGGGTTTACCTCTGATGGACTGGGCCATATCTACTACTTATTGTAAGATTTTCCATTCAGGGGCATTGTTGTTTCCATACCTGACTGTGATGCAGCCAGTCGGCATACTCTCCACCACACATCTGTAAGAAGTTCGTCAAAGTTTTAGATTACACATGCCAAATCTTTGCAAACTTCTAAGGAAGTAGAGGCACTGTCATGCTTTCTTTATAATGGCAAAAACATAATGGACCCAGGACAGATCCTCTGAAGCAATAACACTGAGGAATTTCAAGCTGCTGACCCTCTCCACCCCTAACCTCCAGTGAGGACTGTCCCATGGACCTCTGGTTTCCTCGTCCTGGAGTCAAAAATCAGCCCCTCAGCCTGCTGACATCGAGTGAGAGTTTGTTGTTGCGGCACCACTCAGCCAGACTTTCAGTCTCCCTCCTACAGTATATACTGATTTGTCACCACTTTTGATTTGGCCCTCAACAGTGGTGTCATCGGCAAACTTAACTGTGGCATTGGAGCTGTGCTTAGCCTCACAGTCATAAGTGTAAAGTGAGTAGAGCAGGGGGCTAAGCACACAGCCTTGTGTGCTGTGCTGAGGGAGATTGTGGAGGAGATGTTGTTGCAATTCCAATCTGACTGGGGCCTATAAGTGTTTGAGGGCCCAGTTGCACAAGGAGGTATTGAGGCTCAGGAATCGAAGCTTATTGATTAGTTTTGAGGGGATGATAGAATTGAATGTCAAGCTGAAGGCAATGAAGAGCATTCTGATGTTTGCATCTTCACTGTCCAGAATTTCTAGGATTGAGTGAAGAGCCAATGGCACCTGCTGTTGACCTGTTGTGCCAACAGGCAAATTGGAACAGATCCAAGGAGCTTCTCTGGCAGCAGTTGATATGTTTCATCACCAACCTCTCAAAGCACTTCATCACAGTATATATATTCCAAAAATAGATCTCAATGTTTCAAATTTGCGGATAAGTGTTTTCTGGACACGTCACACACACAGAAATCTGCGTTTTTACAAAAAAAAATAAGAATAGAATGAACTACAGTATCAGACCTAATTCTTCCCATGCTGACTAATTGTTTGCCAAATTCAATCCAGATTTTATCAGGATCTGCACACAATAAAATGTTGTAGGTTACCCTTAGAGGTGTGATTGATACCAGGAGGCACAAGAACCTGAAGATGCTGGAACCTTGAGCATCACATGAGATGGTGGTGGAACTCAACAACTCCGAGAGCATCTGTAAAGGGGACATGTTGGCTTGAGATCCTTCAATTAGATTGATAAATGATCTCAGACCAAAATATCGACTGCCTACTCCCCTCCATAGATGCTACCTAGAGAACAGAGTTTCTTGAAATGTTGATACTAAGCCACTTTAGAAGGTTTCAGGCAGATGATCTAATGCTCAGATAAAGAAGTTTAGGTAAGGGACAGAGTCAGAGAACCACAGAGCACAACAGCACAGAGGCAGGCTCTTCAGCCCATCTAGTCCATGCTGAACTCACTCTTCTTCTGCTAGGACCATGGACCTGCACCTGACCATTGCCCTCCACAAACCCCCTCATCCATGTACTTACCTAAACTTCTCTTAACTTAGAGTATTGTGGTCATGTCATTATAGGAGTGATTGCAAGGTTTACAGAGAGTGCAGCAGAGATTTATCAGGATGCTTCCTGAAGTAGAGAGTGTCTTAAGGGGATAGGTTAAGCGAGCTCGGACTTTTCTCTTTGGAACAAAGGTGAATGAGAGTTGACTTGACAAAGATGTAGAAGGTACGAGGCATTCTTGTAGGTTGAGTGGATAGCCAGAGACTTTTCCCAAGGGTGAAAATGGCTAATACAAGGGGCAGAATCTTAACTTAATTTGGAGGAAACTGAGGGAGGGGAGTTTATCAGAGGTAGATTTTTTTTTCACACAGAGAGTGGTGGAGACCAAATTTGGAGTATTGGGTGCAATCCTGGTAACCTACCTACAGGAAATGTATCAATAAGATTGAAAGAGTGCAGAGACAATTTATAAGGATATTTCCGGGACGAGGAACTGAGTTACAGGGAAAGGTTGAATAGGTTAGGATGTTATTCCGTGGAATGTTGGGAAAGGAGGGGAGATTTGATTGTGAAATACAAAATTATGAGGGGTATGGATAGGGTAAGTGCAAGCAGGCTTTTCCCCACTGGAGTTGGGAGAGACTAAAACATGGATGTGAGGGTTATGGTCCAAGTGCAGGTCAGTGGGACTGGACAGAATAAGAGTTCGTCATGGACTGGATGGGCTGAAGATCCTGTTTCTGTGATCTATGACTCTAAATGTGTGTATGGATCATCTTTAAAGAAGAAAGCAGGCAGGGAATTCCCTGAGAGCTTGAGACACAATCACGAAAAGACACGAAAGTGTGCAGAATTGTGGCAGTGGAGATTTATTTCACAGTGGTGTGCTCTTTTGGAGCAGACAACAGTAAGTGTTAATGGTGCAAGAGCTAAGAAAAAGGCTGAAAATCTGACTTCAAGCAGGTTTAGGTTAACGTGCTAAAGTGCTGGTGCTCTCAGCCAGAACATCATATTGCAAATTGCAGGAGATTTGAGTGGGTGTGTGGGGTGATATCAAGGGACTGGCATTGAACGCAGACAGCCCGTGTCCTACTGTGAGAATTCAACCCAAGCACTGCAGCCATCTACTGTGCAAATTCTTTGCCGGGGGTTGTCCCAGATTCCATGGGTTCATTTCCAGCCTTCCATCATTTCACATTTTAAAATCTGAGCCCCCTGGCTTTTTCAGTCCCCTTTCCTGTCCTGAAGGCTTGGCTGCAGTGTCTTTAAAAATGCAAGCTGCAGTGCTTCTCAGCTTTGCTGCTTCTCTCCCCTCTCCCTCGGCTCCATCCGCAGTTTCCCTTTTCCAATACGCTCCCAGCTGAAAGCGCACCAGTCTCACGTTGTTTAGTTTGGCACATCAGTGATTTATGTTCCCAGCAGCTCATGGTTCCAGCGTCTGTGTTTTGTAAAGCAACCCCCATATTTCAGGAAAGGTGAAAAATCCCCTCACCGACTGCCTCTGACATTCTGGAAGCTTCCTTGAAAGCAAACTTTCTGCAGTGACTTTGGGCAGGAATTTTCCCAGTGGATGGGGCCAGATTGTGAACGTAAGTTCATTACAAGCTGTGCGTCTTTATTTATTGAACATTGCTAATTTGCCTCCTTAACTGAGCCCTCGCTGATTAGTTCAGAGGGAAATTCTGAGTCAGCTATAATAACTGTAAGCCTAGGGTCACATATGGGTCGGAGCATATCAAGATGTTTGGTGTCATGAGATGGAGGGCACTATCTGACCAACTTTATGATCAATGCTCCCTCTAATTTGTAATAACCAGTGTGCGTGAAAATCTTGCACTGTGCGCAATAAAAACATTATAAATAAGTCAATCCTAAAATCTGCAGACAAATCATCGTAAACTCCACGTTGTCAACAATGCCCGCACCACAAGCAGGAAAAGGAAATGTGATTGCCTACCATCATCAAATATAGTTAACATGCCAACAAGGTAGAGGGTAATGACCTCTTGTGCACAGTTTAAATTCCTTCATGCGCCAGCAGCAAAGGATGTGTACGCATGCACTGTAGAGGGAAGATTGGTCCAATACTCCTCATTCGTTTCAATTTATTAGGAAGTGGGCATATTTGTTTGTTCATTTACTGACCTACTGAGACACCGAATGGAATGGGCCTTCTGGCCCTTCGAGCCGCGCGGCCCAGCAATTCCCTAACTTAACCCGAGCCTAATCACGGGACAATTTACAATGACCAATTTACCTACCAACCGATAGGCCTTTTGGACTGTGGGAGGAAACCCATGTGTTCATGGGGGAACATGCAAACTCCTCACAGGCAGCAGCCCAAACTGAGCCTGTACTGTAAAGCGCCATGTGAACCACCATGCTACCACACTATTATTGGTTATTGTTCTATGGATATATTGAGAATTAATCTCATGGTTGGGCGAATGAAATTGAGCAAAGTTATCTCCTCTGGTTCAAGAGCCTGACGGCGAGGGGTAACAATTGTTCCTGAACCTGGTGTTGTGAGTCCTGAGGCTCCTGAACTTCCTTTCTGATGGCAGCACTGAAAAGGGAGCATGTCCTGACTGGTGGGGTCCCTGATGATGGATGCTGCTTTCCTGTGACAATGTTTCAGGTAGATCTGCTCAATGGTGGGGAGCACTTTACCCCTGATGGACTGGGCTGTATCCTTTTCATTTTGTAGGATTTTCCTTTCAAGGGCATTGGTGCTTCCGTAATGGGCTGTGATGCAGCCAGTCAATATTCTCTCCACCTATATATCTACCGGTTTGTTTTAGTTTGAGATGTCATGCTGAATCTTTGCAAACTCCTAAGCAAACAGAGGGGCTGCTGGGCTTTCTTCATAATTGCACTTACGCACTGGGCCTCCAAAATAATAACACTGAGGAATTTAAAGTTGCTGACCCTCTCCACCTCTAATCTTCCAATGAGGACTGGCTCTTGAACCCCTGGTTTCTTTCTCCTGCCGTCAATAATCACTCCCTGGTCTTGCTGACATTGAGTAAAAGGTTGCTGTTTTGGCACCACACAGCCAGATTAAAGCCTCTGATTAAAAGCCTCAGATTAAACTACCAAAGAGCTAAATATCCTCCTAAAAATGGTTAAGATATGGTTAAATAGCAAAATTCCTCCCTGAACCAAAAAAAAAGGACTATTTCAGATTTAGATCAGCAGAGCACAATGGTCATGAAGTGCATTTTTGGCATCTGCCTCCTGTATGTTATATTCTTCTTGCAGTCACGAACCCACCCAGCCTTTGAAGAAGGCACACAATGATTCAACTCTCATCAAAGCAGCCGACAAGTTGTTTCACAGATCCATTATTCTCCGAAAAAGGGAGAATGCCAAGCTTCTAACCAACCTCACCCCTTAAAGATTAAAGAGAAAAAGATTTATTTGTCACTCGTACATCGAAACATACAGTGAAATGTGTCATGTGTGTCAAATCAAATGGTGAGGATTGTGCAAGTATCGCCACCCACAGCCTCGCCACAACTCTACCCCTAACCTGAACACCTTTGGAATGTGGGAGGAAACTGAGGCTCCCAGAGGGAACCCACAGGCTCACAGATAGAACATACCCTTACAGACAGCGGCAGCAGTTGAACCCAGATCTCCAGCACTGTAAAGCATTGCATTAGCCGCTATGCTACAATGCTGTTCTTTATGAACTGACAAACATGATCACAAGTCCCAGCCAATCCGCTCCTGTGGAGGTACTCTATGAAGGTGAGTAGAAGATTGTCTTATTACTTAATAGACATCAATCAAATTGGCTGAAGTCTTTGTCTTATTTACAGTACTTTGCAAAATTCCTAGGCACATATAGATAGCAAGGGTGCCCAAGACTTTTGCACAGTACTGTATTTGTCAATGTAGAGGAGAGAGCGAGTATGTAAATCTGGCAGCAGCAAAGGATATTGGGAAGGGTGAGGGTGAAGCGCCGTGGGAGGGGTGTGGGACAGGTGGCAGAGAAGGAGTGCCGGGGTAGGTGTTGCCGTGGGTGCAAACACACCCAGCCCTGAGACACCAGACAAGGTCTTTTGATTCCAAACAACTAGTTTACTGATTATTGCATAATGTCTCTCTGGTGCTTCCCACACCCTGTCTCCCTGCCCCCTTCCCACTCTCAGTCCACAAATAGAGACCCATATCAGAGTCAGGTTTATCATCACTCACATCTGTCATGAAACTTGTTTTTTTGGTGGCAGCAGTACAGTGCAATAAAATGACTACAGTACTGTGCAAAAGTCTTAACTATGTACAGTATATGTGCCTAAGACTTTTGCACAATACTGCACACTGATTTTTTTAAATGTTTGTGGTGTAGAGAAGCGAGATAGAATATTTTCCGCCCAGTTACTTACCCTCAACACACGATACAAAATCACTGTAATTTTAAATGGAGAAGTAGGTCAGTCAGTCTCTGGTTCCCCTGCCCGCCGCACTTGGGCTCTGCTTTTGTTTTGGTTAATACAATCTTTCCGCAGAATACAACACAACTACCACCATACTGTGCGCTTTTAGATTGAACAACCAAGCACTAATATCTGATTCTGTGCAGAAAAAAGTGCAAATTCATCACATGGTCTTTGTGCAGAGATTCAGAAGCACCTGCAAATGAGCAGATCATTGTCGGATATTCTCAGTTAGGGACGGATGTTGTAAACATGAGGGATGCTGTGGATGCTGAAAATCTTGAGTCGCATAGGTGCACAAAATGCGAGAGGAACTCAACAGGTCAGGCAGCCTCTATGGAGGGGAATGAATGGTCAATGCTTTGGGCCAAGGCCCTTCTCAGTGCAATCACCAGGCAGGAGGTACAGAAGCCTTAAGTTCCACACTTTGGGTCTAGGCTGACAGGATGTCATTTCCTCAGGAATTCTTCATAGAAGAAACTCCAACATCCTCATCCATCAATCCCAGATCTACCCCGCCTCTGTATCAGGATCAGGAACAGCTACTTTCCTCCAGCTTTCAGGTTCTTGCACAAATGGCACAACAATAACCCTACCTCAGCAATGGAATACTATGTCAAAAGTTCAAAATGTTTATCATCAAAGTACATATATGTCACCATATACAACTCTGAGATTCATTTTCCTGCTGGCATATTTAATAAATCCACAGATTAATAGCCATAACAGAATCAATGAAAGGCCACACCAACTTGGGCATTTAACCTCTTCTTCTTTGGTTGTCCTTTAACGGTGAGATCTTTGGTGACTATACAGTCCTATCATGGACTCACAAGCTCTATTGCAGGTGGGGCATGTATATGTAGCAGTGGTGGTAGTGATGACAACCATGGCTGCATTTCTCCTGGCTCTCTTCTGGTTGTTCTTTCCATCTCCAGAATACGAACCCCGTCCCTACACAGTTGTCACCAAGTGTTACGGTCAGCAGCAACATCCTCCAGGTCCTCGGGTCTGATCTTGCACTTCCTTAAAGCATTTTTCATCTAGAAACCTAGAAACATAGAAAATAGGTGCAGGAGTAGGCCATTCGGCCCTTCGAGCCTGCACCGCCATTCAGTATGATTATGGCTGATCATCCAACTCAGAACCCTGTACCTGCTTTCTCTCCATACCCCCAATCCCTTTAGTCACAAGGGCCATATCTAACTTCCTCTTAAATATAGCCAATGAACCGGCCTCAACTGTTTCCTGTGGCAGAGAATTCCACAGATTCACCACTCTCTGTGTGAAGAAGTTTTTCCTCTCTTGGTCCTAAAAGGCTTCCCCTTTATCCTTAAACTGTGACCCCTCGTTCTGGACTTCCCCAACATCGGAAACAATCTTCCTGCATCTAGCCTGTCCAATCCCTTTAGAATTTTATACGTTTCAATAAGATCTCCCCTCAATCTTCTAAATTCCAGTGAGTATAAGCTTAGTCGATCCAGTTTTTCTTCATATGAAAGTCCTGCCATCCCAGGAATCAATCTGGTGAACCTTCTCTGTATTCTCTCTATGGCAAGAATGTCTTTCCTCAGATTAGGGGACCAAAACTGCACACAATATTCTAGATGCGGTCTCACCAAGGCCTTGTACAGCTGCAGTAGAACCTCCCTGCTCCTGTACTCAAATCCTTTTGCTATGAATGCCAACATACCATTTGCCTTTTTCACCACCTGCTGTACCTGCATGCCCACCTTCAATGACTGGTTTACAATGACACCCAGGTCTCGTTGCATCTCCCCTTTTCCTAATTGGCCACTGTTCAGATAATAATCTGTTTTCCTGTTCTTGCAACCAAAGTGGATAACCTCACATTTATCCACATTAAATTGCATCTGCCATGAATTTGCCCACTCACCTAACCTATCCAAGTCACCCTGCATCCTCTTAGCATCCTCCTCACAGCTAACACCGTTGCCCAGCTTCGTGTCATCCGCAAAGTTGGAGATGCTGCATTTAATTCCCTCGTCTAAATCATTAATATATATTGTAAATAACTGGGGTCCTAGCACTGAGCCTTGCGGTACCCCACTAGTCACTGCCTGCCATTCTGAAAAGGTCCCATTTATTCCCACTCTTTGCTTCCTGTCTGCCAACCAATTCTCTATCTACATCAATACCATACCCCCAATACCGTGTGCTTTAAGTTTGCACACTAATCTCCTGTGTGAGACCTTGTCAAAAGCCTTTTGAAAATCTAAATATACCACATCTACTGGCTCTCCCCTATCCAATCCACTAGTTACATCTTCAAAAAATTCTATAAGATTCGTCAGACATGATTTTCCTTTCACAAATCCATGCTGACTTTGTCCAATGATTTCACCTCTTTCCAAATGTGCTGTTATCACATCTTTGATAACCAACTCTAGCATTTTCCCCACCACCGATGTCAGACTAACCGGTCTATAATTCCCCAGTTTCTCTCTCCCTCCTTTTTTAAAAAGTGGGGTTACATTAGCCACCCTCCAATCCTCAGGAACTAATCCAGAGTCTAAGGAGTTTTGAAAAATTATCACTAATGCATTCACTATTTCTTGGGCTACTTCCTTAAGCCCTCTGGGATGCAGACCATCTGGCCCTGGGGATTTATCTGCCTTTAATCCCTTCAATTTACCCAACACCACTTCCCTACTAACATGTTTTTCCCTCAGTTCCTCCATCTCACTAGACCCTTGGTCCCTTACTATTTCCATAAGATTATTTATGTCCTCCTTAGTGAAGACAGAACCAAAGTAGATATTCAATTGGTCTGCCATGTCTTTGTTCCCTATGATCAATTCACCTGTTTCTGACTGTAAAAGACCTACATTTGTCTTATCTTTTTCTTTTCACGTATCTAGAAAAGCTTTTACAGTCAGTTTTTATGTTCCCTGCCAGCTTTCTCTCATAATCTTTTTTCCCTTTCCTAATTAAGCCCTTTGTCCTCCTCTGCTGGTCTCTGAATTTCTCCCAGTCCTCAGGTGTGCTGCTTTTTTTTGCTAATTTATATGTTTCTTCTTTGGACTTGATACTATCCCTAATTTCCCTTGTCAGCCACGGGTGCACTACCTTCCCTGGTTTATTCTTTTGCCAAACTGGGATGAACAATTGTTGTAGTTCACCCATGCAATCTTTAAATGCTTGCCATTGCATATCCACCGTCAACCCTTTAAGTATCATTTGCCAGTCTATCTTAGCTAATTCACATCTCATACCTTCAAAATTACCCTTCTTTAAGTTCAGAATCTTTGTTTCTGATTTAACTATGTCACTCTCCATCTTAATGAAGAATTCCTCCATATTATGGTCACTCTTGCCCAAGGGGCCTCACATGACAAGATTGCTAACTAACCCTTCCTCTTTGCTCAATACCCAATCTAGAATGGCCTGCTCTCTAGTTGGTTCCTTGACATGTTGCTTCAGAAAACCATCCCACATACATTCCAAGAAACCCTCTTCCTCAGCACCCTTACCAATTTAGTTCACCCAATCTATATATAGATTGAAGTCACCCATTATAACTACTATTCCTTTATTGCATGCATTTCTAATTTCCTGTTTAATGCCATCCCCAACCCAAATCCTTTTGCTATCTGATCCTTATAGCGCTTCTTCAGCCCTCCAGCTGAGTGTTGACCATGACGTAGCTGCCCGTATAACACTCTGCAGGGTAGCTGACATGGGGGCATCCTTATCACGTGCCCCAGCCACTGCAATTGACGCTGGATGATCATGGCCTCAATACTTCTGCATTTGGTCTTTACAAGTATTTCAGTGTGAGGCACCCACTCACACCAAGTAATTCCCAGGATGTGCTGAAGGCAGCTAATGAAGGACTTGATGTGACGGCTGTAGGCTACCCAAGCTTCACAGCCATAAAGGAGGGTGGTGACATGGACCGCTTGGTATACGGTGACCTTTGTGGAAGGACAAAGGCTCCTGTTCTGAAAGACTCTATGCCGAAGTCTCCCAAAGGCAGTTGATGCCTGTTTAATGCGGCTCTGGATGTTGTTGTCAATGCCGCTATCCTCAGAGAGAATGCTCCCCAGATATTTGAAAGATGGCACTACTGACAGCTTTTCATCACCAACAGTGAAGGCAGGTAGGGTGGGTGGGACACTGGTACTTCATTGGCAAACCACTTCTGTCTTGGTGGTATTGACAGTCAGCCCCATCCTGCTGTACGCTCTCACCACCACAGCAAGGACAGTCTGAAGATCCTCCGGAGTGTGGGCCACAAGAGCACAGTCGTCTGCACACTGCAGCTCCAGGACCCATTCTTTACGGAGTTTGGTGGTTGCGTGGAGCCTCCTGATGTCAAAGAGGTTGCCATCTAATCTGGCGTCCACTGCCACACTGCTGCGATCCTCAATCTCATTGTGGAGGAGCTTGGTAACACACAAGAGGAAGATGTTAAAGAGCACTGGTGCTAGCACACACACCCTGCCTCTGTGCATACAAGGAAGGGCTCGGTCTCTTGTCCTCCTAAGGTCACCTGAGCAGGCATTCAACCAGAGTGCAGAAGACAACAAACTGTGCAAATACAATAGGCAATAGATAATGGACAATAGGTGCAGGAGTAGGCCATTCAGCCCTTCTAGCTAGCACCACTATTCACTGTGATCATGGCTGATCACACACAATCAGTACCCTGTTCCTGCCCTCTCCCCATATCCCTTGACCCCGCTATCTATAAGAGCTCTATCTAACTCACTCTTGAATGCATCCAGAGACTTGGCCTCCACTGCCTTCTGGGGCAGAGCATTCCACATATCCACCACTCTCTGGGTGAAAGAGTTTTTCCACATCTCTATTCTAAATGGCCTACCTCTTATTCTTAAACTGTGGCCTCTAGTTCTGGACTCACCCATCAGCAGGAACATGCTTCCTGCCTCCAGCGTGTCCAATCCCTTAATAATCTTATATGTTTCAATCAGATCCCCTCTCATCCTTCTAAATTCCAGTGTATACAAGCCCAGTTGCTCCAATCTTTCAACATATGACAGTCCCGCCACTCCAGGAATTAACCTTGTGAACCTACGCTGCACTCCTTCAATAGCAAGAATGTCCTTCCTCAAATTTGGAGACCAAAACTGCACACAATACTCCAGGTGGGGTCTCACCAGGGCCCTGTACAGCTGCAGAAGGACCTCTTTACTCCTATACTCAATTGTTATAAAGGCCAGCATGCCATTAGCTTTCTTCACTGCCTGCTGTACCTGCATGCTTGCTTTCATTGACTGATGTACAAGAACACCTAGATCTCGTTGTACCAAAATACCAAAAGAAAGAAAAAATAATAATAAATAAATAAGCAATAAAATATCAAAAACATGATATGAGTTCTTGAAATTCAGTCCATTGGTTGTGGGAACGTTTCGATGAAGGGGCAAGTGAAGCTGAGTGAAATTATCCCTTTTGGTTCAAGAGCCTGATGGTTGAGGGGTAATAACTATCCTGAACCCAGTGGTGTGAGTCTTGAAGCTCCTATACCTCATTCCTGATTGGAGCAACAAGAGAAGAGAATGTTCTGGGTGGTGTGGGTCCATGATGGTGGATGCTGTTTTCCTCTGACAGTGTTTCATGTATATGTGCTTGATTAAGGGGAAACTTTACCAGTGTTGGACTGGACTGCATCCAATACTCATTGTAGGATTTTCCTTTCAAGTCCATTGGTGCTTCCATGCCAGGCTGTGATGAACCCAGTCAATATACGGATCATTTCATGGAGTTATCAGTGTTGATTCCTTTTTTTCCCTACACTAAGGTCTAGGTTGTGAAATCACTCACACAAGAGATTCTGCAGATGTTGGAAATCCAGATTAACACACACAAGATGCTGGAGGAACTCAGCAGGGCAGGCAGCAAATGCGGAGGGGAGTGAACAGTCAACGTTTCGGGCCTAGGCTGACAGCATGTCATTTCCTCAGGAATTCTTCATAGAAGAAACTCCAACATCCTCATCCACCAACCCCAGATCTACACTCTCTGTAAGATCCACAGACTGGACAGTCTCACCCATCAGCCTGTTCACGACCTTCAAACCTGACTCTTCCATTCTTTTTTTTGTCATGTCTTCCTGATCTTCTTCAGGATACCCAAATGGTCTGAATCTTGATGGCTTGACCATTGAATTTCAAAATTCAGGTAACCTGCAACACCCTCAGTCTTTTTTCTCTCTCCTCTTGATTTACCCAGATCTACTCAGGGGTTCCCAATCTGGGGTCCACAGTCCCCTTGACTTATGGCATAGAAAAGTTGAAAAACCCTATCCTACGCCATCTCCTGTCCACAGCCCTGGTTTTCACCTCCTAACCTGTATTCATCACCCTTGTTGATTTTGCCCCTATGTTACACTGCAACTCATCCCACTGACTATGATTTTGCCCTATCAGTGGCCTGACTTTCCACTCCACTGCATCTCTCCCACCAATAGTTCCCACCTACCCGCCAATCAAATTCTATCAGGCCATAGACATTGGAGCAGAATTTCCTTAGATAAGGGGCCCAAAAATGTCCACTAAACTTCTTTACTTTACTTTATTGTCACCAAACAATTGATACTAGAACGTACAATGATATTTGTCTCTGATCAATGTTTCAGAAATCCTCAGCATTACATCCTTGCTTTTATACTCCAGTCCTCTCAAAATGGATACTAAAATTCTTTTTTCCTTCCTTACTACTGACTCAACCTTCAAGTTAACCTTTAGAGAATCCTGCATAAGTCCCTTTGCACCTGTAATTTTTGGATTTTCTCCCCATTTAGAAAATAGTCTATGCCTTTATTCCTTCCACAAAAGTGCACGACCAGACACTTCCCTACACTATATTCCATCTGCCATTTCTTCGTCCATTCTCCCAATCTAAGTCCTTCTACAGATACCCTGTATCCTCAAAGCTACCTGCCCCTCCACCTATCTTTTGTATCAACCACAAACTTGGCTACAAAGTCATCAATTCCATCATCCAAATCATTGACATATAATGTAAAAAGAAGTTGTCCTAACACAGACCCTTGTGGAACACCAACCAGAGTAGGCCTCCTACCAATTAGCCAATCTTCTATCCATGTTAATACCTTTCCTGTAATACCACAAACTCTTATCTTGTTAAGCAGCTTCATATGCAGCACCTTGTCAAAGGCCTTCTGAAAATCCAAGTAAAAAATATCGAGTGACTCACCTTTGTCCATCCTGCATATTCTTCCTTCACAGAGTTCCAACAGATACGTCAGACAAGATTTTTCTGAAGGAAGCCATGCTGACTTTGGCCTATTTTCTCATATGCTTCCAAGTATCCCAAAACCACATCCTTAATACTAGACTTCAACATCTTCCCAATCAGTGGTCAGTTGAACTGGCCTATAATTTCCTTTCTTCTGCCTCACTCACTCCTTAAAGAGAGGAGTGACATTTGCAATTTTCCTGTCCTATTGAATCTTTTCAGACTCCAGTGATTCTTGAAGGAATATTACCAATGCCTCAACAATCTCTTCAGATACCTCTTTCAAGTCCTTTGATTCCCTTAGTAACAAAAGATCTACCCATTTGTTATGAACATACACACAGCTTTCATGTTGGAATGTACAAAAGAAACAGAGACAAAATACTGGAGGAACTCAGCAGGTCAGGCAGCATCTATGGAGGGAAATAAACAGTTGACCCTTCATTAGGACAAGAAGAATTCTTCTTATTATTTGAGAAGATATTAGAGAACTATCTTCAACACGAAGAGCTTTAGGTGCAAATGGACTTCCCCCAGTGGTGGAAGAAGGCATTTGCCTTGCCTCGAAGCACTGAGTATTGAAGTTGAAATTTCATATTGTACTTGTACAAGGTGCCGGTTGAGACCTCACCTGGAATATTCATGATAGTTAGTGCAATGCTGTACAGTGCCATCAATCTCTGATTGGGATCCAATTTCCATCACTGCATGTAAGGAGTATGTACGTTCTCCCTGTGGTCATGTGGGCTTCCTCCAGGTGTTCTGGTTTCTTCCCACATTCCAAAGTGTATGGGTTATGATTAGTGAGTTCAGGGCAAGCCACGTGGGTGCCAGAATTACACTGACACTTGTGGGCTGCTCCCAGTACAATCCTCAGACTGTGATGGTTGTCGATGCAAAAATGACACATTTCATTGCATGTTTTGATGTTAGAGCCATAGGGTAGAAAAGTGGAGACAGAAACAAGGTATTCAGCTCATCTACAACCATTTAGACTGCCCCCTCCCATCGACCCGCACCAGGTTTCAATACCCCTCCCATCCATGTGCCTACCCAAACTTCCCTTAAATGTTGAAAACAAACTTGCATGCACCACTTTCACCGGCAGCTTGTTCCACGTTCACACCACCCTCTGAAAGAAGAACTTTCCCTTCTTGGTCCCTTAAACTTTTCACCTTTCACCCTTAACCCGTGACCTCCGGTTAAAGTCCCAACCAACCTCAGAGGAAAAAGCCTGCTTGTAATTGCCCTATATATACCCCTCTTGATTTTGTACACTATTAAATCTCCCCTCAACCTTCTATGTTCCAAAGAATAAAGTTCTAACCTATTCAATCTTTCCTCATAACTCAGGTTCTCCAGACCCGGCAACATCCTTGTAAATTTTCTCTGTACCCTTTCAATCTTACTTACGTCTTTCCTGTAGGTAGTGACCAAAACTACACACAATACTGCAAATTAGACCTCACCAATGTCTTATACAACTTAAGCATAACTAATTTTAATGTACATGAGCCAAATAAATCTAATCTTTAAAAATAACCTTTATTTCTAGTTGCTGTACTATAGGAATGATGTGATTAAGCTGGAGAGGGTGCAGTAAAGATTAACAAGGACGTTGCCGGCATTGAGGGGCTTCAATTATAAGGAGAGTCTGGATAAGCTGAAATTGTGTTCTCTGGAGCAACGGAGGTGGAGGGGTGACCTTACCGAGGTTTATACAATCATGAGGGACTAAACAAGATGTATAATCACCGACTTTTTCCCAGGACAGAGGACTCTAAAACTAGAGGGCATAGCTTGAGAGGGGAGAAATTTAAATGAGATGTGAGGGGTAAGGGTTTACACATGGAATGTGGTGAAATTCGGAGTGAGCTACCAGACAAGGCAGTGGAGGCAGATATTGGTATATTGTGCCTTTAAAAGGCATTTGGACAGGTATTTAGATTGCAAAAATGAGGGACTGGGTCCACTCAAAATGGTGGAGGAACTGAGCAAGCCAGGCAGCATCTATGGAGGGATTCTGATGAAGGGTCCTAGCCCAAAATGTCAACTGTTTATTTCCCTCTACAGATGTGGCCTGACTTGCTGAGTTCCTCCAGCATCTTGTGTTTGTTGATAGTTCTCAACAGCTTCAGAGTGTTGGAGGTCTCCAGTATCTGCAGAATCTCTTGTGTTTTGGGTTAAGGGCCTAATACAGGCAGATGTAATCAGTGCAGGTAGATGTCATGGTCAGTGCAAATGTAGTGGGCTATTGCACCCAATTCTATGTCCCATCCTTCTATGATTCTGACCACTCTTCCCTCCAAGCTGTGTGGGTGGTGTGGCTGCGCTGTGACTGAAGTGCTCCCGTGCAAATAGCCTTTGTTGCCAGGCAACAGGAATGATCCTTTATTTAATCTTGAGGTGCGTGGGGTATCCAGGGAGGGGCAACACCTCTGGTGAAGGGGCTTGTCGGGTCCATTGTGGGGTCGCTCACTCACCTTTGGTCCCCACCGGACACTCGGCTCTCACCTGTGGCTCCAAGTAACTGTTTGCATGCAACAGTAGCCACACCCCGGTACACAGCTTCAACAGGCGGGTTAAACCAGGTGAGGATAGCCGGCAGGCCTCATACCCCGGTGAGATAGGGACATGCCTGTTACAGCATGTGAAGTCAGCGCCAGTGGACTGAGCAAATGAGATCTACAGTGAGATCCAATGGCTAGGAAGGAGGTACTATAATGCTTCCTGGATTCAGTGACAGGGCACAGAAGATGACATGGCCATCCACTATAGCCAAGGAAGACCCCAATTTGTGATGTTTATTCATACTAAACATGGATTTCTAAGGTTGAGAGAATGGAACTGCCCTAGTGAATGGTTTTTCCACTTTAAAAACTCTCCCACACAGGTTTCCTGTCATCATCAGATGCATTGGACAACCACCACCAAAGTTAATATAATTTTGAAATCTATGTTAACATATTTGTGAACTACCTTGTAATTAATTATGTGCCAATTAATACAATCCATGAATTTTCTAAATAATAAATGCCCCACAACCTTTGCTTTGAAACATTTTAGAGCTTCAATGCACTTCCATTGTCAGTGTTTCAAGTTACATCACTACTGCAAATTGCAACAATAAACACAGAATGGAAGTCAGTAGCTCACAAAAAAAATCAGTTACTATTATGAACTACAAAAAAAGTTTTACCTCATAAATATCACAGTAATACCGTGATTTCAAATTTGTTGTTTCTGAGAAAGTTAAGACCGGTTCAATTAAGACATTCACTGATATATTGAAATATGTGTTAGAAACAAAGAATTTGAAGAACTGTCAATTCTTGTTGACATTGTTGAAACATTTCAAACTTCTAGTGCTGACTCCAAAAGTGGATTCAGTCTTATGAATTCAATCATATGTAAATTCAGAAAGAGAGGAGAAATAGAACGTTTGGATGATCTAATGAGGATTAAGACGTATCTCTCATCTGGTTGTGAAATTAATCTGGACAGTGTTTATAGACAATGGATTTATAATAAAGACAGACAAGAAAAAATTGATGAAACAGGAAAGATTTTTTTTGTTGGGACTGTATTTCATTGTACTCTTCAATTAATAAATAAAATCAAAAGGATGTGATATTTCAGTTTTCATTCTGAATATTCATAGTCTGCATTTTACCAAAAAAAATATTTAAAGTGCTGTGGAGTTTTCAGGGCATGTGAAGATTTCCTGCTCAGAGCAATGGTTGGTCTGCACAGCTGTAAAAAAAAATTACTAGGAGCATTGATTCTGATAATACTTATCAAAACAAGGTTCCTGGTGTGTGACTTGAGAGAAATTGTGGGGGGTTGAGTTTCTGTGTTCTTCTGTCCTTCTCTATCATAGTAACAGAGGTTAATGGTTTAGGAGGGACTATGGGAATGGCCTACCGGCCTGTAGTGGCATCAGCACCGGACTTCAAGGCCAGTGGTCCCAGGTTTGAATCCAGCCAACTCCTTGCAAGCTTTCCATCAGTGTTGGGTTGAGCATCAAGCTAGCAACTCGGCCTTGTGAAAAACAGACAAGTGCTAAAGAAATGGCAAGGGTGCTGCCCGATGCACCACAGGGTGTGGAGAGGAACAACATCATTAGTGTAGCCTGGGTTAGTAAATGCAGTCCACTTTTGGATAGCCTCCACCTCAGCCAATGGTATTAATGAAAATTAATGAAGAACACTACAGCACAGTATGGGCCCTTTGGCCCACAACCTTATAACCAACACTAAGATCAGTCTAACCCTTCATTCCCATTTTAGCCTTCCATTATTCTATCATCCATGTGCCTCTCTAAAAGTCTCTTAAATGCCCTTAATATATCTGCTTCTACCACTATTCCTGGCAGCGTGTTTGACCACTCTCAGTAGAAAAAAACCTACAGTACTTCTGACATACCCCTCACCCCAAAACTTTCCTCTAATCACCTTAAAATTATGTCCCCTCATATTAGCCATTTCCATCCTAGGAAAAAGTCTCTGGCTATCCACTCGATCTATGCCTCTTATCATTTTGTACACCTCTATCAAGTCACTCTTCCTGCTCCTTCACTCCAAAGAGGAAAACCCGAGTTTGCTCAGCGTATGGTGGTGGACAAGGTGTCAGTAATGCAGGTTGCATTGACCTGGAAGGCATTGAGCTTCCTGAGAATTGTTGGAGCTGCACTTATCCAGCCAGTGAAGAGCATTCCACTGCGGCCCTCACTTGATCATTGCCAGTGGTGTAGTGGTTCATGCAATCACTTCGCAGCACCAGCGATCACCATCATGGGTTTGATTCCCACAGCAGTCTGTAAGGACCTTGGACCTTCTCCCTGTGACTGTGTTGATTTCTCCAGGTGCTCTGGTTTCCTCCCACATTCCAGATGTACAATTAGGATTAGGATTAGTGAGTTGTGGGCATCGTACAACAGCACCAGAGGCATGGTAACTCTTAGGTGTTGCCCCCCCAGCACAATCCTCTCTGGTTTGATTTGACACAAGACTATGCATTTCATTGATATCCATAAATATGGATATAATTAAAACCCATTGACTATTGAAAAACCTAAAATAGAGCAGGCATGCAGAGGATGTTTCCATTAGTTGTGAATCTATGAAGAGAGGGCACAGCCTCAGAAGGATGCCCGTCAAAGCAGAGATGAGAAGGAATTTCTTCAACGAGAGGGTGGTGAATCTATGGCATTCTTTTCCAGGGTTGTGGAGGCCAATTTATTGGGTATATTTTAAATGGAGGTTCATAGGTACTTGATTAGTAAGATTCTTAAAGGTTATGAGAAAAAGGCAGAAGAATGGAGTTGAGAGTGGAACTAAATCATCCATGATGGAATAGGGGAGCAGACTTGGTGGACTGAATGGCCTAATACTGCTTCTGTCTCTTACGGTCTTTATCGCCTGATACTCGGACAATTGTAAAAATTAGGATGGTGATGGTAACAACTGAATGAGGGGGTTCAATGATAGAAATGACACTGAATGTTGGGGTTCAGTGACGGTAATGACACTGAATTTTGGGGTTCGGTGATGGTAGCAACACTGAATGAGGGGGTTCAGTGTTTGTAATGACACTGAACAAGTGGCTTGATACCTGGAGATGAAATTACAGAGCATTTTCATTACCTGAATATTACTTGCCATGATCAGTCCGTCTGCTTTGTTGTCAATGATGGTGAGTACTAACTGCTTTATCTGCAGATGAAATGAAAGTAGATTTGGACATCACAGAATCAGCTGAAAACATCCCCACCTCTGTCCCTGCAGTGAAATAACTGGTGTGGATGAAGCAGTCCGGGACACTGCCCTGTGATGGCATGGGGCTGAGAGGTTTGAACCCCAATAACCACAATCATTTTTCTTTAGCATCCCAGAGTCATAGAAAACTCCAATGCAGAAGCAGTCACTACAGCCCATCATATCAGTGGCAAAACCATTTAAACTTCCTCCTCCCATCAATCTGCACTCGGAGCACAGCCTTCCTTACCCTGATCATCCGTGTACTTATCCAAACTTCTCAAGCTTTTTGCAAGAGATTATTCCAACCATTGTAATGTTCCCTTCTGATATCACATTGACCTAACTTTTTCCACCACCCCCACCCCCCTGACGTCACATATTGTCAAAGGCTACCTTGATGTCAAGGGCAGTCACTCACACCTCAGGTCTGGAAATCAGCATTTTTGTGCATTATTGGACTTAGGTCATGAGAGCTGGATGTTTTTGACAACGCCCATACCAAGCATTAATCCAACAGGGGTTACTGCAAATGTTTCAACATCAATGGCAGTGTACATGATTATCTTGAAATGCTGACTCCTTATTCTGTGACTGTGATCTCAGGTTCCAGGTAGGACTGACATCACCTCTGCATCTAAGCATGTTGAGTCTCAAGAGTTTTGTATGTTTCAATGAGATCACTAGCCCGGCCTGGCACATCTCTCCTCATATATAAATTGTGCTATTCCAAACCTCGTGGATCATTGTTGTATTCTCTCTCTGTTGCGAGCATATCGCTCCTCAGGCAGGAATACGAGACCAGATCAAGGTGACAATACTCCAGATGTGGTCTCACCAGAGACCTATGGAATTGCAGCAAGATTTCCCTCCTCATGAACATAGATCCCCTGGCTTATTCTTGCTCCAAGTGAAAATTCAGCTATTTTATAAACCTTCTGCCAATTTCCAGTGCCTCTACTTTCTTCGGTATTTTTACAGATCGGCATGTTCTCTGAAACTTGGACAGACATCTATTGATGCACAGTTAAGAGTATCTTAATTTGAGTGTGGATCAGATATGGTCTTGGAAAATGTTGAACAAGCTGGAAGGGCCAGATGGTCTTCCCTGTTCCTGATTCTTATGCTCTTCCCCTTTGGCTGCTGAGTGACAAGCACCAAGGAGAGGGAATTCCAAAAGGTTACTGCCATCTCAGTCTCCAGCATCCAGAATCCCTCTCGCCCCCTACCCCACTGTTCTTCACAGCTATCTTCATACCACTTTGCCACACACTAATCCCTGGTCATCTCCCCTTCTCCTCCCTCTTCCACTACTTCCCTGTCACATTCCCCTTCTTTCCTACCCTCGCCTCCCTCTCCCCTCTGCTTTCTCTCCTTGGTCTTCCCTCCCTCTCTCCTCTCCTCTCCCCGCCTCCACCTTTCCCTCTCACCGCTTCCCTCCCCTCACTCCCTCTGGCACCCCTTCAAAGCTCACACCTTCCCTCTGCCTCCTCTCCCATCCCTCTTTTACCTCCTTTCCCTTCCTCCAACCCTCTCCTTCCTCCCTCCATCTCTACTCTCCCCTTCATCGTCCCTCCCTCCCCGATCATCTCAGTAACCCCTGAAGACTCTCCATTTGCCCACATCCTGTCTCCCCTCACTCCCTTCTTACACCTCTCTTCCTGACTCCCCCTTCCTCAATACCCACTCCACCTCACCTTCCTTCACTCCTTCTCCATTTCCCCTTCCTTGCCAATCTTCTACCATCTCCTTCTCCATTTCCCCTTCCTTGCCATTCTCCTACCATCTCCTTCTCCATTTCCTCTTCCTTGCCATTCTCCTACCATCCCCTCCTCCATCTATTCCCTCCACTTGCCTCCTGCCATCCCTCAACCCTAACCTCCTTCCTTCCTACCCACACCTCATTCCTCCCTTCCCCTCTCCCTCCCCTCCTCTCCATCCCACTCCTTCTCTCCCTCACTCCCCTCCTCCCACCATTCTCTCCTCCATCCCTTCACCCTCCCCTCCATCCTCCCTCCCTCTCTCTCCTCCCCTACCTCTACCCACCCTTCCCCATCCCCCTCCAACTTTTCATCTCACTCTCATTCTCCCCCTCCTCCCCTTCCCTCTCTCCCATCCTTTCTATTTCTTCCCCTTTCCACCCCTCCCTCCCCTCATCCCTATCTCCCTCACATTCTCCCCTCCCCTCCTTACCCCTATCCTCTCCCCTTACCCCCTCCAGTTCCCCTCTCCTCCCCCACCCCGTTCCCCCTCCCTACCCTCCTCCTGCTCCCCTGCACCTCTCTCCCCCTCCCCGCCCCGTCTCTCCGCCCCTCCCTCGCACCTCTCCATCCACGTGCTCCCCCGGCCGCGCATGCGCCACCTCTGCCTGCCTGCCGCGCCTGCGCACGGGCTGACAGCTGGATCGCTGTGGGTGCGGAGCCGGAGCCGGAGCCGGAGCCGGGCTGCAGGTAAGGCGCTCCCTCCCTCACCCTCGGCTGGGGCTGTCTGCCCGCTGCTGCCGCGGCACGGACCGGCTGACCGTGATCGATCTGGGTGGGGAGGAAACAGCCCCAAGCCCCGGGGCTCGTCCCCCCTCAGCGAACGGGTTTGCGGAGGATTTGCCCCGGCGTTTGCGGACGGTGAGGGGAGGGGGGTTTCTGCGCCGCTGCCGGAGTTGTGGATGTGTCAGGCGCTGTCACCCGGGGCAATGCAGCGCTGCCGCCCCCCTTCTCCCTGCCTGGCTCCCTCCTCCCGCAGCCTCTCCGCAATCACACCGAAATCCCTGCTAAATCACCCGCAATCGCAGCGCAGCTAGCCCGTCTTCGGGCTGGGCTTTTTTTCTGGGGGGGGGGGAGGAGTGGGGAGGGAAAAAAAGTTTTTTTGAAATCTGATCACCAGAACCCCTCCCGAATCCGCACTCCGACATCCTGGAATGAAATGCATTTGCCTGTTAAATCCCCGCTGTGACACTTCTGCCCCGGAGGTGTTGGGCTGACTTGCTCCACTTGGGCTTTAATTTACCCCCCACACGCACCAACCGCCCCTGCCCCCCCCCCCACTTTTGCAGTAACGGTGTAGACCTTTCGAGGTCCCGAGTTGTCTGTTGCTCGGTCCGCCGCTCACCTGGATCCCACATCCCCTCCCCTCCCCTCCCCTCCCTCGGCTTGCGGGGGAAACAGCGCCAAGGAGCTGGAGTTAGATTGTGAACGGCAGCAGACTGAGTCAGAAATTCTGCAGTGCCACTGACTGGCTGCAATTTTAAGAAATGCCCCCCCCCCCAAAAAAAAGCCCTTGTTCCCGTTTCAGCCTGGCATTAATTTCTCCAGACACTCTGCCCTCCCTCCCTCCCCCCCCCCAAAAATAAAGTCTGCCCATTAAATTATCTAGGCTTCACAACTCTGGCATTCCAACCCTCTCCAGCTCCTTTATCCCCTGCTTTCCAAATGCTCCCTGAAATCTCGCCTGGTTATGTCTGTCCCAAGGTGGCTCTGTGTCAGTTTTCTAAATGCTCCCTAAAATCTTCCCTGCTTATCTGTCCCAATTGTCCCTGTCAATTTTCATTTCCCCTGAAATGCCCTGGGTTGTTTTTTTGGCAGTGTTAAAACTGTTGTGTAAGTAGGCAATGTTGATGTATTGAGAAATGAACCAGGTGCTGTTTTTGAAAAAAACAATGTCTCAGGAAATTTTGCAGTCTTGGTAAATGTAGGCAAAGTGTTTTTGCCTCTGTTTTGTGCTTTGTCGTCTTGTCTGAATTGTTTATTATATTGTGGGTTCGTAGGATACAGCCCACTGCCAGGAGATTGTGTACAGTTTATTGTAGGGAGAGGGGAATGAGTAGTATTTGTTTTAATATTGTGTTTTTGCCTGCCTTGTTTCAGCCTAATAATTTTAATCTTGCATCAGCAGCAGCTCTACACAGTTTGTCTTTAGCAGACTTTGCATAACACAGTAAAGATTGCAATAACACTGTTCATCCATTGCTCCCAGCTAGGTTATTGAAGGTTATGTTACACTGGCTGACCAGCACAGGATCCAAGACAGCCTGGAGTATTCATGCACACTGATGACATTGCTTATGTGGGCTGAGTTATTCAGTCATTAGCCTGCACCGACCGATTTCCCCTTGATTTGGCTGTATGTTTGCCGCTGGGGCTGATTTTTTGTCATGTATAATCCTTCCTGCAGAGATCTGCGTTGTAATTATTGCAGGGGAGAAATAAATCGAGTTGAGGTTCTACTTGCCACATAGTTCTTCAGTATTTATTTGTTGTTGGGCTTCGTTTGACATTACATGGCTCTGTGATTTTATTGTATCTTCACTCAGCAAGGCAACCTGAATATTAAAAAAGGAGGTGTAGTCTGTTTTGAAAATATAGCCAGGAGTAGAATGGCAAAATCATTGTCAAAGGTTTGTGCTTTAGTGGGTTGCTGAGGATCCTGGGGATTTGGCAGTAAAAGAGTTAATGTGTGAGGAGCATTTGATGGCTCTGTGCCTGTATTCGCTGGAGTTTAGAAGAATGGGGGGGGGGCAGATTTCATTGAAACCTATTGAATATTGTGAGGCCTTCTGGGGTTCCCAACAATTTTTAATGCCTGGACCAATACCATTAAGCAAGCGTGGTTCACTGCTTCATTAGGTTGCTGAGGGTCTTGGGGGTGGATTTGGTAGTCAAGGGGTTAATGTATAAGGAACATTTGATGGCCCTGGGCTGGAGTTCAGAAGTACATGCTGGCATTGGAGAGTGTCCAGGGGTGGTTCACGAAAATGATGCTGGGGATGAAAGGGTTAACATAAGGAGCTTTTGGTGGCTCTGGGCCTGTACTTACTGAAGTTTAGAAGAATGAGGGGGGATCTCAGTGAAACATATCGAATATTGATAGAGAGGACATGGAGAGGATTTTTTTATGGCGGGGAGTCTTGGACTGGGGACAGAGCCTCAGATTAGAGGGACAAAAATTTAGAACACAGATGAGAAATTCCTTTGGTCAGAGGGTAGTAAATCTGTGGTATTCATTGCCACAGATGATTGTGGAGGCCAAATCATTCATATATTTAAAGCAGAGGTTGATAGGTTCTTGAAGAATCAGAAATAGGTATCCTGCGATAAGGGGAGAAGGCAGGCGATTAGGTGTCAGAAAGATGATAAATCAACCATGGTGGAATGGCAGAACAGGCTCGATAGGCCAAATGGCCTATTCCTGCTCCTATGTCTTATGGTCTTATAAAACAAAGCTGGGCACAAGGTCTAATTAGCCTTCATCTTCCTGAAATATGGAGCAGATGAGCCTGTTCCCTTTGTACACTGAATGATGTCCAGATGAAGGGTGTCAACCCAAAGCATCGACTGTCCAGTTTCCTGCAGTGATGCTGCCTGACCTGCTAATGAATCTGTCTCAGTTGCTGCTCTTGTTAGCATGTTCTACACACCCACCACTTTCTGTGTGGGGAGAAAACTTACCTCTGACATCCCCCTACATTTTCCTCCAATCACCTTAAAATTATAAACGAGAGGTTCTGCAGATGCTGGAACAAAAACACAAAATGCTGGAAGAAACTCAGCAGGTCAGGCTGAAAATTATGCCCTTTCGTATTAGACGACCTTTTTAACCTACCTCAAGGTAATTCTATTGCTCCAGATTCCAGCATCTGCAGTCTTTCATGTCTCCTCTGTAAACTGGTAGTCACTGGGTTCTGTCCAGGTCAAGAGTCAGAGCATAAAGTCCTGACTCCAGCCAACATAGCTTTCTGGGTAATTGAGGCATGCAAGCCTCCAAACCCTGACAATGTTTTGGTCCTCTTGGAGGAGCCTAGTGGTTAACGTAGCGCTATTACAGCTCGGGGCGTTGGAGTTCAGAGTTTAAATCTGACGACCTCTGAAAGTAAGTTTGTACGTTGCTTTTCATGAGCGCGTTGATTTCCTCCGGGTGCTTCTGTTTCCTCCCACAGTCCAAGTATGTACCGGTTATTAGGTTAATTGGTCATTGTAAATTGCCCAGTGATTAGGCTAGGATTAAATCAATTGGTTGTTTGACAGCACAGTTTGAAAGGCCTGTTCCGTGCTGTGTCTGTAAGTAAATAAATATTGAAATAAACATCAATCTTTCCTAAACAGCCATGAATGGAGTCTGAGGGGATCTTCTGTAAGATATGACAGTTGTTACGAAATATTACAGTATTCCATTCTGGGAAGAGTGGGTGGATCACAAGCTCTGTGTGTGTGTGTGGTTCCTCCCCCAGAGGCTCAAAAGAATGGCTGGAAACAGCATTAAGGAAGATGGGACCATTTCTGTATTTAATTAAAAGAAAAATCATGCCTTTTTGTCCAAAAATCTTTCAATTGGGATTAAAACAAGCATTTAACAATTTGAATAGTGATATTTCTTGTTGACTGAGACTTAATTTGGTCCGTTTTGTGCATAAAACTCACTGAAATGCAGATTATTTGATGATGCGAAGATCCCTATTTTATATAGCACTTAATGATGGATTATCTCGCAGAACTTCACCCAAAATGTTTGTGAGCTGAATGCTATCAGATGCCAAAATCCTCAAAGTGAAAGCAGAAAATGCTAGAAGTATTCAGGACATCAAGCAGCGTCTACGGGTAGAGAAATACTTAATGGTTCGGGTCAGTGAATGTTCACCAGAGTGTCTAACTTTTACTAGTTCTGATGAAGACTCATTGACTAACAAGATCATAAGACCATAAGATATAGGAGTAGACTTAGGCCATTTGACCCATTAAGTCTGCTCTGCCATGTCATCATGGCTGATCCATTTTCCCTCTCAGCCCCAATCTCCTGTCTTCTCCCCATAACCCTTCATGCCCTGACTAATCAAGAATCTGTCAACCTCCGCCTTAAATACACTCAATCACTTGGCCTCGATCACAGTCACCTGTGGTAATGAATTCCACAGATTCACCACTCTCTGGCTAAAGAAATTCCTCCTCATCTGTGTTCTAAAAGGAAGCTCCTCTATTCTGAGGCTGTGTCCGCTGGTCCTAGACGCTCCTACCATAGGGAACATCTTCTCCATGTCCACTATATTGAGGCCTTTCACCATTCGATAGGTTTCGATGAGATCTCCCCTAATTCTTCTGAATTCTAGTGAGTACAGGCCCAGAGCCATCAAAAGCTCTTCCTATGATAAGTTTTCAATCCTGGAATCATTTTCGTGAACCTCCTTTGAACCCTGTCCAATGTCAGCACATCTTTCTAAGCTGAAGTGCCAAAACTGTGCATGTGTATACTGCCAAATGAAACAACGTTCCTCTGAACCAAGGTGCCAACTTAATACATATATCTTCAACTCCCACACAACACATAAAGTAATATTATTATAAATAAATTCATCAGGTTTATTATCACTGGCATATGTCATGAAAATTGTTGTTTTGTGGCAGTAGTATGTTATAATACATAAAAACTGTTAATTACAGTAAGTATGTATAAAAAGTTAAATAAGAACTGCAAAAAGAGAGAAAAAATAGTGGAGTAATGTCCATTCAGAACTCAAAGAAACTGCTTCTGAATTGTTGAGAATTTGCATTCAGACTCCTGTACCTCCTTCCTGATGGTAGCAATGAGAACAAGGCATGTCCTGGGTGATGGGGTCCTTAATGATGGATGCCGCTTTTTTGAGGCATCGCTCTTTGAAGACATCGTGGATACTGAGGAGGTTAGTGCCCATGATGGAGCTGACTAAGTTTACAACTCTCTGCAGCACCTTATGCTGCATAATTAACAAATAATAAGATGCATTTACGACACGTTAAAAAGTAAACAGTATAATGCTACTGGCACTTCATAAGTGATGAGACCTGGGTGTTGGCAGGGAGCCCAGTTGTCTCATAGCCCGGGGAAAGAAGTCCCAACAGTCCTTGTCCTAATGCTACGGGTATCTCCTGCCTGATAGTAGGGGGATCAAAAAGATTGTTGGACAGATGAGAGGGATCATTGACGATGTGTATGCACCCTTGGATGGGTGGAGGAGAGAACCTGATGATCCAATGCGTGGAAGAGAGATGATTCTTTCAGCAGTCCATACAATCCTTTGTAAGGTCTTGTTGTTAGATGCCTTGCAATTCCTGTACCAGACGGTGATGAATTTCAGGATTGTATATAGTGACATATATTCACTTTGATGATAAATTTATTTTGATGCAGCTGGTCAGGACACTGTCGATGGTTCTATTAAAAACTGGTTAGAATAAAGGCTGGTGG
Organism: Hypanus sabinus; assembly: GCF_030144855.1. NCBI lineage: Eukaryota > Metazoa > Chordata > Chondrichthyes > Myliobatiformes > Dasyatidae > Hypanus > Hypanus sabinus. The sequence continues at coordinate 3,304,192 of NC_082729.1, forward strand.
GTCTTGCTTGCCTCAGTCTTTCCACTTGCCTCAGGAAGTGGATGTGCTGCTGTGCTTTTTTGACTAAAGAGATGGTGTTGAGGAATCAGGTTTCAGTGTTACCTTGTGTTAGCCTGTTCTAGAGTAGTTTTGCCGCAGTTTGTCGAGCAGGTAGCTGCCTTGACTTTTCACCAAAGGAAGAATACCTGGAATTGATCAAACAAAGTACCTCATGTTGTTACCTGTGACTTGCAGATTGAATGCAATCTGAGCAGTGACTAATGGTGGACTGAGGAATTCAGGAAAAGTCTTTTCTTATACTCCGAAACAGCTATATTTTTGTTACTGTAGCCCTTAAGTTTTTTTTATTTCAGTGGTATCTGTCTGAACGTGTATGTGCATGCATTTCAATATTTCTGGAATAATCTCACCTCCTGGAATTTAAATGTGAGTTTGTGGTTTGTACAATAAAACCACATCTGCAAGTTAATGTTCTGAAAGTTCAGCAAAAATTATGGGAACACAATGTTCCTTTGATATTCCATCTGTGGAGAGACAGCAACTTCAAGTATCATACTTGCCCAACCTTGTGTGCATGAGAGGGACAGAGGGATGATTGGGGCTTGTTTTTGCTTTTGTTGCATTCTCTGTTGTTCTGCCAAGCATTGTTGGTATGCTACGCTGTCGCTGGAATGTGTGCGTCCTCTTGTGGCTTCCCCCACTGTTGTACACCCTCGGTTGTCGACCCAAATGGGCATTTCGCTCTGATTTGATGAGCATGTGACAAGTAATCTTGAATCATCCCTGTTTGGTATACATCGACCCTGAGAAAATATTTGGAAATTTGAACCTTTTGGAGGTTACTGTCTCATTATGTGCCGTGTTGTATGACGTAGGCGATCATGGTCTTTGACCATGGCTGTTCTTGGCATATTTTTCTGCAGAAGTGGTTTGCCATTGCCTTCTTCTGGGCAGTGTCTTTACAAGATGGATGACCCCAGCCATTAGCAGTACTCTTCAGAGATTGTCTGTCTGGTGTCAGTGGTCACATAACCAGGACTTGTGACCTGCACCAGCTGCTCACCCTGTGGCTTCACACGACCCTGATTTTGGGGTGGGGGGGGCAAAGCATGTGCTACAGCTTGCCCAAGAACAGCCAGCACCTTTTCCCCAGGGTAGCACGGGTTAATATGAGAGGGCATAATTTTAAGGTGATTGGAGGAAAGTATAGGGAAAAAAATCAGGTAGGTTCTTTACACAGAGAACAATGGGTGTGTGGAATGCCCTCCCAGGGTTGTTGGTAGAGGCAGATAAATTAGGGATGTTTAAGAGACTCTTGGGTAGGTACACGGTTGAAAGAAAAATAGAGGGCTATGTGGGTGGAGAGGGTAACATTGATCCTGGAGTAAGTTAAAAGATTGGCACAACATCATGGGCTGAAGAGCCTGTACTGTTCTTTGTATGTATACAACCAAGTGAGACAACATTCCTCCAGAACATGGTGCACCCGCATTGCATATATCACATACAGCACATGAAACAAAATATTACCACAAATACGTTAATAAATATAATTCAGAATGCATGTAATGTGTGCAGCACAGGTGAACAGTACAGTAAACAGAGAACAGCTCGCTTCCTGTTGATGAGACCTCGGTGGCGGCAGGGTGTTCATTAGTTTCACAGCCTGAGGGAAGAAGCTGTTACGCAGTCTGGCACTCCTAGTCCTGATGCTCCTGTACAGTACATCCTTCCTGATGGTAGTGGGTCAAAGAGATTGTGGGATGGGTGGTAGGGATTCTCAATAATGCTTTGGGCCTTCATCAGCAAACCATCCTTCCTATAATGGGATGACCAGAATTGAATGCACTAAGACCATAACACATAGGAGCAGAATTAGGCTACGTGGCCATCGAATCTGCTCCGCTTTACCATTTCAGCATGGCTGATCCATTTCTCTCTCAAACCCAATCTCCTGCCTTCTCCCCGTATCCCTTCATGCCCTGACTAATCAAGAGTCTATCAACCTCTGCTCTAAACAGACCCGATGACTTGGCCTCCACCGCTACCTGTGGCAGTGAATTCCATAGATACACCACTGTCTGGCTAAAGGAATTCCTCTTCATCTCCGTACTCCAGGTGCGGCCTAACTAGAGTTTTATAAAACTACAGCATAACTTCCTGACTGTTGAACTCAATGCCTTGACTAATAAAGGCAAGCATGCCACACGCTTTCTTTACTTTTGCGGCCACTTTCAGGTTGCTATGAAGTTAGAAACATAGAAAACCTACAGCACAATACAGGCCCTCCGGCCCACAAAGCTGTGCCGAACATGTCCTTACCTCAGAACTACCTAAGCTTCCCCTTAGCCCTCTATTTTTTGAAGCTCCATGTATCCATCCAGGAGTCTCTTAAAAGACCCTATTGTTTCTGCCTCCACCACCGCTGCTGGCAGCCCATTCCACGCACTCACCACTCTGCGTTTAAAAAAAAAAGAAAAAACTTGCCCCTGATATCTCCTCTGTACCTACTTCCAAGTACCTTAAAACCATGCCCTCTCGTGCTAGCCATTTCAGCCCTGGGAAAAAGCCTCTGACTATCCACATGATCAGTGCCTCTCATTATCTTGTACACCCATATCGGGTCACCTCTCATCCTCCATCGCTTCAAAAAGAAAAGACAGAGTTCACTCAGCCTATTCTCATAAGTCATGCTCCCCAATCCAGGTAACATCCTTGTAAATCTCCTCTGCACCCTTTCTATGGTTTCCACATCCTTCCTGTAGTGAGGCAACCAGAACTGAGCACAGTACTCCGAGTGGGGTTTGACCAGGGTCCTATATAGCTGCAACATTACCTCTTAAACTCAATCCCACAATTGATGAAGGCCAATACACCGTATGCCTTCTTAACCACAGAGTCAACCTGCATAGCAGCTTTGAGCATCCTATGGACTTGGACCCCAAGATCCCTCTGATCCACGCTGCCAAGAGTCTTGCCATTAATGCTATATCCTGCCATCATATTTGACCTCCTGAAATGAACCACCTCACACTTATCTGGGTTGAATTCCATCTGCCATTTCTCAGCCCAGTTGTACATCCTATCAATGTCCCACTGTAACCTCTGACAGCCTTCCACACTATGCACAACACCCCCAGCCTTTGTGTCATCAGCAAATTTACTAACTCATCCCTCCACTGCCTCATCCAGGTCATTTATAAAAATCACAAAGAGTAGGGGTCCCAGAACAGATCCCTGAGGCACACCACTGGCCTCCATGCAGAATATGACCTGTCTACAACCAATCTTTGCCTTCTGTGGGCAAGCCAGTTCTGCAACCACAAAGTAATGTCCCCTTGGATCCCATGCATCCTTATTTTCTTAATGAGCCTTGCATAAGGTACCTTGTCAAATACCTTTCTAAAATCCATGTACACTATATCTACGGCTCTACCTTCATCAATGTGTTTAGTCAAATCCTCAAAAAGTTCAGTCAGGCTCATAAGACTTGACCTGCCTTTGACAAAGCCATGCTGACTATTCCTATTCAAATTATACCTCTCCAGATGTTCATAAATCCTGCTTCTCAGGATCTTCTCCTTCAACTTACCAACCACTGAAGTAAGACTCACTGGTCTATAATTTCCTGGGCTATCCTTACTCCCTTTCTTGAATAAGGTAACAACACCCAGAACCCTCCAATCCTCCAGAACCTGTCCCGTCCTCATTGATGATGCAAAGATCATCACCAGAGGCTCAGCAATCTCCTCCTTCGCTTTCCATAGTAGCCTGGGGTACATCCTGTCCGGTCTCAGTGACTTACCCAACTTGGTGCTTTCCAAAAGCTCCAACACATCCTTTTCCTTAATATCTACATGCTGAAGCTTTTCAGTCCGCTGCAAGTCATCCCTACAATCGCCAAGATCCTTTTCCGTAGTGAATACTGAAGCAAAGTATTCATTAAGTACCACTGCCATCTCCTCTGGTTCTATACACACTTTTCCACTGTCACACTTGGGTCCCATTCTCTCACATCTTACCCTTGTACACTTATATACACTTTTCCACTATCACACTTGATTGGTCCCATTCTCTCACATCTTACCCTCGTGCTCTTCACATACTTGTGGAATACCTTGGGGTTTTCCTTAATCCTGTCTGCCAAGACCTTCTCATAGCCCCCTTCTGGCTCTCCTAATTTCATTCTTAAGCTCCTTCCTGCTAGCCTTTCAAGCTTCTAGATCTCTATCATTACCTAGTTTTTTGAACCAAAACCTAGTTGGACCAAAAGCTCTGACAGTACTTCAATTACCAAAGGTAAGGTTGTATCTTCTGGAATTTAAAATTTTAAGCAATAATTTGTTTTCATGACATTGAGGTGAACCATTGGAGAGATGGAGAAGAGCCTGGGAAGAACACTTATAGAATAGTTTCAGAATCAGAATAACGTTTCATATCACTGGCATATGTTGTGAAATTTTTTTGTCTGTGCAGCAGCGGTACAATAATACAATAATATGGTAGTTTTTTTCTACCATAATATAGAAAAAAAGAACTGAATTACAATAAATGTGTATGTATGGTTGGTATCGTTCTGTCTCGAAGGCCAATGGGGAATGATGGTCATCATGATTTATCCTGGGTGGAAGCTATGGAGATCCTGAGATGTCCAGTTATCAAGATCCCCCCTCTTGGCCTCACCAGTGTAGTCCAAAGGAAAGCTTAGGAAGCAATATGTTTGGCACCAACTTGGCTGCAGGAGCTGCCAGAAGGATGTTCGATGATGTCCATTCGCCTTAGGGGCTCCACTCTGGATTTGCTGCCTGGGTTTTCTCCCAAAGCCTTCCTCCCTTATCGTATTTTTGATATATATGTGTGTGTGTATATATTTATATATATATATATAGAGTGTGTGTGTGTTTTGAGGTGGTGTAACATGGATTTTCAGAAATCAGATGGCAGAGGGTAAGAAGCTGTTCCTGAATCGTTGATTGTGTGACGTAAGGAGGCTATGGAGGCTAGTGTCGATGATGGAAGGACCTGACTAATTTTACAAATCTCTGCAGCTTATTTCGACCCTGTGCAGTAGCACCCCCCCCCCCACCCCCGATACCAGACGGTGATATAGCCAGTTAGAATGCTCCCCACGGTACATCTGTAAGAATTTACGAGTGTTTTAGGTGACATACCAAATCTCCTCAAACTCCTAATGAAATATAGCCGCTGTCTTGCCTTCTTCGTGTTGAGACCAGGTTAGGTCCTTGGAGATATTAACACCCAGGAATTTGAAATATCTGTATCTCTCTATCCTGATCCCTCTATGAGGACTGGTATGTGAGCTCAGACTGAAACAATTGAAGCCCTTAATATCCACGTCAGCAAGCAACCTGCCGGAGGATCTGACTAGTTTCACCTCCTGTGTCTTTTTATGCTGCTTTGCAAATTTTTCCTCATAATTTATTCAGTTACTTCTGGTTAGGCCACAGTGGAGCTTGCCTCCAGCACATCTGCAGGCAGTGTGTTCTACAGGTCATGCCCAGTTTTTCCACATGTCGCTTATAATTCTCTCCTCGTTGTTTTTGCGGAGATCCTAGATCTCTCCACCAGGTCCGGTTGAGTTTATTGTCAAGTGCACGTCAATGGTGAGGTACAGGCACAATGAAAAGATTCCAACAGCATTAGAGGCATATAGCTACAGCCAACATGCATATAAATATTTATTCATTATTATTTCTTTTTGTATTTCCACAGTGTGCTGTCTTTTGCACTTTGGTTGAATGCCCAAGTTGATGCGGACTTCCATTGACTCTGTTACTGTTATTATTCTATTATGGATTTATTGAGTATGCCTGCAAGAAAATGAATCTCAAGGTTGTATGTGGTGACATATATGTACCTTGAACTTTATATTCTGCTGTATTCTGCAAGAAGACTGCTTTCTTTGGCTGTCTTTGTATATCTTTTGCACAAAGGTATGGTCAAACATGTCCATTGTATCTGGTTAGTCCACATACAGTTCTGGTTGCCCCACTATTCAAAGGATGTTGAGGCTTTGGAGAAGGTGCAGAAGAGGCTCACCATGACACTGCCTGGTTTAGAAGGCATGTGCTGTCACGAAAGGCTGGATAAACTTGGGTTGTTTTCACTGGAGCATCAGAGGCTGAGGGGAGATCTGATGGAGGTTTATAAGATTATGAGAGATATAGATAGAATGGACAGAGAGTATCTTTTTCCCAGTATTGATATACCTAATATCAGAGGGCATGTATTGAAGGTGAGAGGTGGTAGGTTCAAGGGGAATGTGAAGGGTAAGTTATTTACTCAGAGAGTGGTGGATGCTTAGAGAGCCTGGTATGGTGGTAGAGGCAAATACATGAGAGGGTTTTATGAGACGTTTGGATAAGCATGTGAATGTAAGGAAGGGTATGGACATGGTGAAGTTAAGAGGGTTTAGTGTTAGTGTATTTTTGATTTGCTTTTTAGCTGGTTCAGCACATCATTGTGGGCTGAAAGGCCTCTTCCTGTGCTGTACTGTTCTATGTATCAAAAATCTAGAGGTGGTCCATAATGTTCTGTTGCTGAAGTAGGGTTAGGATTGTGCTGGTTGGTTGAAGAACCTGATGGTAAAGGAAAGCGGCAGTTCCTGAACCTTGTGATGTGCACCTCTGTGCCTCGTGCCGAATGGTGGTGGCAAGAAGAGGGCATGACCCCAATGTTGGGGATTCTCGATGACAGATGTTGTCGCCTTGAGGTAGTGGCTTCTATAGATGCTGCGGAGAGCTGTGCCTATGATGGACTGGGCTGTGTCCACTCCTTTCTGCAGCTGTTTGTGTTCCTTTGAGTTTGAGTGGGGAGAGTCTGCTAATGTCTACTCTGACTAGGGAATAGAGTCTCAAATATCAAGGCAGGGCTGTAGGAGTAAAGTCAGGGTTGGCTTCTACACACACGATGGTAGAGTGGGATGTCTGCACACAGCAAAAGGTGCTGGCTGAACTGTGAAGTTTGAATCTGGATCTGGTAGATCTTTGTAAACTTGAGGTGTTGGAGGATGTGGGTGTAGTTTGGCTGGCAGGGTGGGGGCACAGCCAGCCTCTGATGTTAATGAATAGTAGAGTATGTGCAGGGGACACGCACTCTTCTTTCCTTATAGAAATCAATGGCAGAGAGCAGAGCATGTGTATGCACAGGGGCGCATACACACTATTCTTGTATCCCATACATGTGTAAAATCCAAATGATTGAAAGGATATTCTGGAAAGTTCCTCTCCCCCCTCCCCCATGGTCAATTAGAACCATGAAATCATTTTGTTTAATTTTTATTTCAAAAATTAGCTCCCTACATTAAAACTTATGTGGAACATAGGACAGTACAGCATAAACCCTTTGGCCCACAATGTGCTGATATTTTAACCTGCTTTAAGATCAATCTAACCCTTCTCACTCACATAGTCCTCAATTTTTTCTGTCATTCGTATGCCTATCTAAGTGTCTCTTAAATGACTCTCATATATCTGTCTTGGCTAAAAGACATAGGAGCAGAATTAGGCCATTCAGCCCATCCTGTCTGTTCTTCTATTCCATCTTGGCTGATTTAGTATCCCTTTCAACCCTATTCTGCCTTTTCCCCATAACCTTTACCCTGACTAATCAAGAACTTATCAACCTCCACTTTAAATGTATTTAAATGCCTTTCACAGCCATCTGAGGCAATGAATTCAACAGATTAACCATCTTCTGGCTAAAGAAATTTCTTCTAATTTGTTCTAAATGGATGTCCCTCTGTTCTGAAGCTGTGCCTTCTGGCTCTAGACTCTCCCACTATAGACAAGATCCTTTCCATGTTCATTCTATCTAAGCCTTGTAATATTCAATAGGTTTCAATGAAATACCCCCCTCCAAAATTTCCAGTCTCTTGTAAGTACAGGCCCAGAGACATCAAATATTCCTCATACGCTAATCCTTTCATTTTCAAAATCATTCTTGTGATCCTCCTCTAGACGCTCTCCAATGTCATCACTTCTCTTTTTTTCGATAAGGGACCCAAAACTGCTCACAGTACTCCAAGTATGGTCTTACCAGTGTCTGATAAAGCTTCAGTGTTACGTCCTTGCTCCTATATTCTAGTCCTCGTGAAATGTGCTTGCATTTGCCTTCCTTACCACCCATTCAACCTGCAACTTAACTTTTAGGGATTCCTGCCCAAGGACTCCCAAGATCCTTTGCACCTCAGATTTTTGAATTTTTCCCCATTTAGAAAATGGTCTGTGCATTTAGTTTTTCTGTCAAAGTGCACTATACACATGCCTACACTATATTCCATCTGCTACTTTGCCCATTTTTCCAGTCTGTCTAAGGCTGCTACCCCTGGAAGGGCATTCCACACGCCCACCACTGTCTGTGTAAAATACTTCTGACATTCCCTCTATAATTTCCTACATTCATCTTAAAATTATGCCCCTTCATATTAGCCACTTCTGCCCCAGGGAAAAAGTCTCTGGCTGTCTATTCAAGAATAATCAATGCCTGTTGTCATCTTGTACAGCTCTATCAAATCACCTCTCATCCTCCTCGGCTCCAAAGAAAAAAGGCACTCAACCTACCTTCATGTGATGTGCTTTCTATGTAGGTAACATCTTCAGGGGATACAGAGCAAGGCATGGCTTTTCATGGATTTTTTCTTACCTCTTTCTCTCCTCTTCATTTGTCTCAGGTGCCCCTCCTCCTTCCCTTTCTCACATGATCGACTCTCTGCTCCTAACAGATTCCTTCTTCAGCCCTTTATTTCTTCCACCTCCCAGCTTCATCCCCCCTCCTCCTCTCCCATTTACCTATCTTCCCCCTTACCTGCCTTCACCTATCACTTGCCAGCTTGTAGTCCTTCCTTTTCCCCACCTCCTAGTTTCTTCCCCCTTCATTTTCAGTCCTGATGAAGAGCCTCGGGCCGTAACGTTGACATTTCTTCCTTTCTATAGATGCTGCCTGACTTGCTGAGGTTTTGTGTGTATTTTCTGAGCGTTGCCCTGGATTCATGGCATTGCCAAGCTAAAATGCTTTTAATCTAATACGTTCTCTGCAGAAAGCACCAATGCCACTCCTGTCCTATTTGAACAACACACACTTTAGATAAACTGTGTGCTGAAGGACTGGCTCTGATGTAACAGCCGTTCCAACTTTGCCTATTTGCTAGTCTTAGATACTGCTCTGGGTTACAATGCTTCTGATGGACTGTTGGTCCTGCACCCTATAACCATCAGGCTGCTGAGCCAGTGTGGATAACTTCATTCACCCAACACTGAACTGATTCACTTTCAAAGATGCTACAACTCACATTCTCAGTGTTGTCTATCTGTCTATCACTGTCCGTCCATCTAATTCTACTTTACAGTAATTCTACTGTAAGTGTCTGCAAGAAAATGAATCTCAGGGTAGTATCTGGTGACATATACGTACTTTGATAGTAAATTGGCTTTGAACTTTGGTTTTGTGGGAATAGAGATTCCAGGAGCTTCCTACACACTGGAGTATGTTATTACTGCTGTAACTTGTCGCATACAAGCACGACCTGTTTTAGCAGGTGTGAGATCCTGGGTGTTGTAGCTGATGTGGGAGTTGCCTACATTTGCATTCATAAAGTTGGACATGTAGTTTTATCATTCTGCCACATACATTTGGATAAAATATTTAAATGATTACAGCTTTGAAGCAAGCGGCATGAATATTGATTTACTTAATCCTCAAGCAACTGTGTACCTTGTGTGTTCTCACTGTAGAGTTTGTGGTGCACTGTGACTAAATTGTACCTTAACTCTCTTTATTTCATGCCTGGCAGTGCAGTGAGGTGGTGTAGTATCTGTGAGTTAGGTGAGCGGGTGTGAATTGCAGTAATGGTCTTTGATGTCGGCCAGAGCACCAAAACTTGACATAGTCTCTTCCTGGTGGAGAAGGTGGTATGTTGACTTCATTAGTGATAGCCTGCCGCCAGATGTGACGTACCGATTCTGTTCTGCTCTCTCAGCAGTTGGGGGGGGGGGGGGGAGTAAGATTCAACTAAGAAATGCAGGGCAATTTGTCAAACTCGAGTTTGTCATCTGCACAAGTGCATGTGTGCACAGGTGCAGTAAAAAGCTTATTTGCAGCAGAATCACGGCGTCAGATACGGCGTCCACCAGAAAACAAGCACAAGTTATACACAACACTTACAAGAACGAATACCATTACAAAGCTAGTCCATTTCAGTACAAAGTGTTGCTGAATTGTAGTGATTAGGGTTGAGCTGGTTGGTGGTTGAAGGGTAGTAAACGGAGAGAAAATTTAAAGAATCCAAGGTGCAAAGGGACTTGGGAGTCCTCATGTAGGATTTCCTAAAGGTTAATTTGCAGGTTAAGTTGGTGGTGAGGGAGGCAATTGTAATGTTAGCATTCATTTCGAGAGGACTAGAATATAGAAATAAGGATGTAATGGTGAGGCTTTATTGAGTATTCTGAGCAGTTTTGGGCCCCTTATCTAAGAAAGGGTGTGCTGATATTGGAGAGAGTTCAAAGAAGTTTTGCAAGAATGATTCTGGGATTGAAAGGCTTATCATATGAGGAGTGTTTGGCCCTGGGCCTGTACTCTCAGGAATTCAGAAGAATGAGAGGGGAATCCCGTTGAAACCTATTGAAAACCCGAGTGAATCTGGAGAGGATCCTTTGTATGGTGGGGGGAGTCTAAGACCAGAGCTCCGTTTAAATGTGGATGAGGAGGAATTTCTTTAGCCAGAGGGTGGTGAATCTGAGAAATTCATTGCTACCGGTGGATGTGGAGACTAAGTCATCGGATATATTTAAGGCAGAGGCTGATAGATTCTTAATTAGGCAGGGCATGAAGGGATGCGGGGAGAAGGCAGGAAATTGGAGTTGAGAGGGAAAATGGATCAGCCATGATGATGTGGTGGGGCAGACTCGATGGGCTTAATGGCTTAATTCTGCTCTTATACCTTAAGGTGTTATGGAAGTAGCTGTTCTTGAGCCTGATGTTGTGGTAGTTGTGAGAAGGTGGCATGGTCCAGGTGGTAGGATCCTTCACGATGCCTACTTGAGGCAGCAAATTCTGTAGATACTACCGATGGTGGGGAGTGATATGCTAGTGATGTATTGGGCCATGTCCGCTTCTCTCTGCAGCTTCTTGTGTTCCTGTGCATTCATATTGTCGAACCATGCTATGATGTAACCAGATAGAATCTTTTCAAAAGTCCGTAGAAGTACTTAATTTGATAGCAATTACCAGTAAATGCATCACAACCTGATATGGAAATACCAGTGATCTTGAACAGAAAATCCCACAAAGAGTAGCCCAGTGCATCATTGGTAAAGCCCTCCCCACCATTGAGCAGGTCTACATGAAACGCTGTTACAAGAAAGCAGCATCCATCATCAGGAACTCCCACCACCCAGGCCATGCTCTCTTCTCATTGCTCCCATCAGGTAGAAGGTACAAGAACCTGAGGACTCTCACCACCAGGTTCAGGAACAGTTATTATCCCTCACCCATCATGATATTGAAATGAAGCGGATAACTTCACTTAACCTCACTCACTCCATCATTGAAATGTTCCCATAATTGATTGATTGACTTTCAAGGACTCTTCATCTCAATACTTACTGTTTGTCTGTGTGTGCATGTATTTGCACATTCTGTTGTCTTCTATAGTCCGGTTGAATATCCAAGTTAGGTGGACTGTCATAGATTCTGTTGTAGTTGTTACTCAATAGATTTATTGAGTATGAAAACAAGAAAATGAATCTCAGGGTTGTATATGGTGACATATATGTACTTTGATAATAAATTTACTTTGAACTTCAAATTAAATGCAAAACTGATTCAGTTGTTAAATGGAAAGTTTGTCCAAGTGATTATTGGAAGTTGCTGCAAGCAGGGGCATTGAATATTTAGCAAGGCAAGTGAAGTGTTGACCTGTGCTCCAAGGGGGTGAAGCAGCAAAACAGGGTGTTCCTACAATCAAACTAGACATCAGTGAGACCACACGTGAGTACTGTGTACAGTTCTGGTCTTATTATGTCATTGAGGTATACCTGCAATGGAAACAGATCAGAAATGGTCTCACTGGTGCTCCAGGTTCATGCAAGGCTGAGAGGTTGGGCCTGTACCTGAAAAGGAATGGGTGTTTGATGCTCTTTTTCATGCATTCTTTTGGGGTTTCTTTGTTTTGTGGCTGCCTCTAAGGAGCCGAATCTCAAGGTTGTGTAACGTATGAGCACTTTGATAATAAATGTACTTTGAACTCTGAGCGTAACAGAGGGAACTTCATTCAGACATGAAATAATGAGGTCCGTTGCCAGGGGATGTTAGAAAGATGTTTTACTGTTGTTGAGATCTCAAGCTAGGTGAGATAATCTCAGAATTAGAGGTTGTACATTGAAGACAGACGTGGAGAGGTACATCTTGAACCTGTGGATAACTACTCTATGGCATTCTCTATCCCAGGGATCAGAGGAGGCCAAATTTTTGAATATATTCGGTTAAGAGAGATTTTTGTCATGAGAATGGAGACCATTGATGTTTATGGAAAATGGTCAGTATGTTGAGATCAAAGTAAGATCAGTCTTGGTCTCATTGAATCAAGGAGCTGTGAAGCCAATGTATGCTGCGGATTTCTGTTTGTTTAGGTTTGTGATAGCTTCACAGAAAAGTTTATCATAGAAACAGGCATTTTGACTTATTTAGTATATGCCAAGCCATTTAAACTGCCTACTCCCATCGACCTGCACTGGGACCATAGCCCTCCCATACCCCTACCATCCATGTACCTATCGAATCTTCTCTTAAACATTGAAATTGAGCTTGCATTCACCAATTGCACTGGCAGCTCATTCCACACTCTCACCACCCTTTGAGTGAAGAGGTTTCCCCTTAGGTTCCCTTAAACTTTTCACTTTTCACCCTTAACCCGTGACCTCTAGTTGTAGTCCCACCTAACCTCAGCCAAAAACGCCTGCTTGCATTTCCCTAACTATACCCCTCCTAATTTTGTATACCTCTGTCAAATCTCCTCTCAATCTTCTATGTTCCAAGGAATAAAACCCTAACCTATTCAATAGGTTATTGTTATGTATTCTGTACTCTAGTCTGTTCACAATTATGTTGAGAACTCAATGCAGATTCACTATCAAAGGAATAAAGGTGTAGACTATTTTCTAATCAGGAAGCAAATTCACAAATCAGAGGTGCAAAGGAACTTGGGAGTCCTTGTGCGGGATTCCTGAAAGATTAACTTGCAGGTTGAGTCAAATGCAGTATTAATATTCATTTCTAGAGGTTGAGAATAGAAAAGCAAGGATGTAATGCTGAGGCTTCGTAAGGCGTTGGGCAGACCACATTTGGAATATTGTGAGCTATTTGGGGCCCCAAATCTAAGAAAAGATAGGCTGGCGTTGGAGAGGGTCCAGATGATGTTTATGAGAATTATCCTGGGAATGAAAGGGTTAACATTTGAGGAATGTTTGGCTCTGGGGCTGTACATATTGAAGTTTAGGAGGGATATCATTGAAATATACCAAATATTGAAAGACATACTATAGATAGAGTGTAAATGGACAGGATGTTTAAATCACTGAGGGAGTCTAGGACCACAGGGCACAGCCTCAGAATACAAGGACATTCCTTTAGAACAGAGATGTGGAGGAATTTCTTTAACCAGAGGGTGGTGAATCTGTGAGATTCATTGCTCTGGACAGCTGTGGAGTCATTGAATGTATTTAAAGTGGATTTTATAGCTGCTTTGATTAGTCAGGGTGTCAAAAGTTATGGGGAGAAGGATGGAGAATGGGACTGAGAGGTGTAATAAATCAACCGTGATGAATGGTGGAACAGACTCGATGGGCCAAATGGCTTAATTTTCCTCCTATGTTTTATGGTCTTGCATATTTTTGTGACCTCCGTGTGCTATGTAATAATATTTTCAGTTCTGTTCAAATCTCTTAGCTCAGTTTGAGTTTGGTGATTTGACATTCTGCCCTTTGGCACAGGGCTGTGTCTATTAAAATGACCGTTAAATGGAATTTTTGGCATAGAGACCTAGCATACTACACCACAGAAACAGGCTCTTTGGCCAATCTAGTCTGTGTTGAGCTATTAATCTGCCTAGCCCCATCGACCTGAACCTGGATCATAGTTCTCCATAACCTTCCCATCCATGTACCATATCCAAACTTCACTAAGATGTTGAAATTAAACCCGCATCCACCACTTCTGCTGGTAGCTTGTTCCACACTCTCGTGAATAAGTTCCTCCTCTTCCCCCTTAAAGATTTCATCTTTCACCCTTAACTCTTGACCTCCAGTTCCAGTCCCACCCAACCTTGGTAGAAAAAGCAAATCATAAACATGAGATTTGTGCAGATGCTGGGAATCCAAAGTAACTCACAAAAAATGCTGGAGGAACTCAGCAGTTTCTATGGAAATGAATAAACAGTCAGCATTTTGGACTGAGACCCTTCTTCAGGACTGGAAAGGAAGGGGATAAAAAATTGATGGGAGGACGAAGGAAGCTAGATAGAGGTGATAGGTGAAACTGGGTGGGTAGGAAAGGTCAAGGGATGGAGAAGAAGGAATCTGATCAGAGAGGTGAGTGGACCTTAAAAGAAATGGAAGGAGGAGGGCACCAAGGGGAGGTGATAGGCAGGTGAAGAGAAGAGGTAAGAGGCCAGAGTGGCGAAACAAGAGGTGGTGAAGGGGAGGGAATTTTTTTTTTACCTGAAGATGAAATCAAAGCCCACTTGCATTTACCCTGTCTCTATCACTCATATACCCACCTTGTACCCTGTTCTGTTTTTGTTTATTGACTCTTGAAGATCAAAGTATCACGGGTGTCCATCCATAGTTATCCATGACGCAAGTGGCTTTCTCAGTCTCTAGAGAATCAACAATGTCTTATTAGGGTCTTCCATCCCATTGGATCTTATTAGGGTTTTCCATCCCAGAGAGAGTACAGGCAGCAAATTTAATTTTTTATGAACTTTATTAAAGATAAAAGAAAAAAACTGATATTAACTCTATTTGTCACATGTACATCAAAACTGACAGGCATTATTTTTATCAATAACCAACACAGTCCGAGGATGTGCTGGTGACAGCCCACAAGTGTCGCCACACTTCTGGCACCAACATAGTTAATAACCCTTGCATCTTTCAAAGCTCAAATTCAATGTTAGTTCAACGTAAATTTATTACCAAAGTATGCTTATGTCACTGTATACAACCCTGATTCATTTTCTTGTGGGCATTCACAGTAGATAAGAAGCAATAGCAGGGGAATTGAGGGTTATGGGGAAAAAGGCAGCTATGTGGAGATGAATCTGTGGTCAGATCAGACATGATCTTTTTGAATGGCGGAGCAGGTTTAATGAGCCAGTTAGCTTGCTCCTGCTCCCATTACTTATATTCTTAAATACAATAGAATCAATGAAAAGCTACACACAAAGACTGAAAAACAACTAATTTGTATACAAAAAACTAAAAAAAATGCAAAGTAAAAACAGATGATAAATAGATAAAGAATAAATAATATAGAGAACTTGAGTTGTAGAGTCAACCGCTACGTTACCATGCCTAGCGTAATACAGAATAAATTAATAAATATTTATTCAGAAATAATAATGAAAAGCCCTGGTTTGAAACAAAAGCAGAACCAGTTTTTTTAAAATCAAAATTCCAGATTTAAAAAACTGGGTTTAAGCAGCAAAGGTGGGTTTTGAACTTGGATCTTGGGATCAGTTGTGCAAGCTTTTTGGATCACTAGCCTGATGACTGCCGTGTTGCCAGCCAGGACTAAATTCACACATTCAGTTCCAAATTTGAATGAGCAGTATTTGCAAATCTTTTGTTTCAGCATTGTGCATTTTTGTAGTGAATTTTTTTCAGTATGCATATTTAAATAGAAGCATTAATATATTTGCATAGATTGATTTTGTGATGTTATTTTTGATCTTGTAAGCTCTGGCAGAGTACTTTTGGTAACGTGTGCTGCCATGGGAGATACTTGGTTCCTTTATCACTCTGAGTTTAGGCATAAATAATGCTTTAGTACCAGTTAATCTAAATCTTTGATTTTAAGGTGTAGTTGACCAATTTAAACACTTGCTTCGAACCAAGGTTTGTCTGATTATTTATTAATAAATATAATAATTTCATTTTGCAGACATACAAACTTCAATGAAATACTATTCTCTTGTTAAAGGCATAAAAGCTTAATGCTATTTTGAAGCAAATTCTGGATCCAGAATCAGGGGCAATGAAGGCGCTATCACCTGTGGGTGAGGAGTTAAATTTGGGGATGGACGAGGGCGGAGGTCTTTGAGGGTGAATGGGTGTATAAGGAGGGAGTTATCATGAAAGAAGAGAACCTTAAGACTAAAACTGTGGAGTGGCATGGTAGTGTAGTGGTTAGCACAATGCCTCACAGTACTGGGCACCCTGGTTCCCAGGGTTCAATTCCCGCAGCCTCCTGTAAGGAGATTTTACATTCTCCCCATGAGCACGTGGGCTTCCTCCAGGTGCTCCTGTTTCCTCCCACTGTCCAAAAACGTACCAGTTATCTGTTAGTTGGTCCCTGATAAGGCTAGTGGGAGATAAATAGGGGGGTTAGCCGGCCAGTGGTGTAGTGGCATCAGCACTGGACTTCGAAGCAAATAGTCCTGAGTTCAAATCTAGCCAGCTCCTTGCAAACTTTTCATCCATGCTAGGTCAAGCTAGGAACTTGGCCTTATTAAAAAATAGTCAAATACAGCAAAAGTGCTATCCGATGCGTAAAGCACAAAGCATAAAAAGGAACCCCGAAATTGGGGTTTGCTGGGCCACATGACTACAAAGGGTCAGAAATTTTTTTAAGAAGACTAGATTAGATGAATTGCTAGTCTGATTTATAATAGCTAATCCCCCACTCCCTCCGGCAATCTGTAAATGGCAGGGGACTCTCTGCAACTCACCTGTTATGCTTCCTGACAGCCCCTTCATGAATTACAGTATTTCTTAAACTTGCCTGCATGTACCTACATGAACTCATTAACAATTCCCAAATGTTTAAAACTGCAATGATTGTCACTGGGTCCAGTGCCACATTATGCCTTGACAATCACCATTAACAAAGCGTAATTTAGCTCACGCTTTTCACTAACAGGAAGAAAATAACTCCATTTTACTCTTCCCTTACCTCTGTTCAGTTGTCTGAAGCCACATATTTGTGTTAAGAGTGATTGTCATACAGTTTTAACCTTTGGGATTAAGTTGCAATCATAAGTTCAAAGTAAATCTATTATCCAAGTACATATACATGTCACCATATACAACCCTGAGACTCATTTTTTGCAGGCATTCACAGTAAGTACAAGGTAACACAACAGAATCAGTGAAAATCTCCAAATAACAAGATAAACAAACAACCAACAGGCAAAAGACAGCAATCCATGCAAATACAATCTTAAAAATAATTGCCTGTTACGTCCATTGATCTCCTTGCATCCTGATACAAGGTTTTGACCTAAAACACCATCAGTTCAAAGTAAAAAGTAAAAGTTCAAAGGAAATTTATTATCAAAATACACTTGTGTCACCCTGAGATTCATTTTCCTGTGGACATATTCAATAAATCCATAATAGTATACTAAGCATAACAGAATCAATGAAACATCACCGTATATCGGGCATTCAACCAGTGTGCAAAAATAAAACCAAAATGTGCAAATACAGAAAGAAAGAAATAATAATGATGAGTAAATAACCAATAAATATCAAGAACATGAGATGAAAAGTTCTTGAAAGTGAGTCCATAGGTTGTGGAATCAGTTTAAATTTACGGTGAGTGAAGTTGTCCACAAAGGTTCAGGAGCCTCACGGTTGTTTTGCCTATTTGTGCTGCTGACAGGAGTCATGTGTCTCTAGAAGCACATGGTTGCACATACAACTGTGTCTAGTTTTTGACACAGTAAAATGCATCTTCCTCCTTCCTCCCTGCCCTGACAATATCATGAAACACTTGTATTTCCAGAGGGAGCAGCCTCAGAATAGAGGGATATCCTTTTAGAACAGAGATGAGAAGGAATTTCTTTAGCCAGAGGTTGGAGAATCTGTAGAATTTCTTGCCACAGGTAGCTGTGGAAGCCAAGTGTTTGGATATATTTAAGGAAGAGATTAATAGATTTTTGATTAGCCAGGGCATGAAGGGTTATGGAGAGAAAGCAGGAGACTGGGGCTGAGAAAGAAATGGATCCATCATGATGAAATGGCAAAGCAGATTTGATGGGCCAAATGGCCTATTTTGCTCCCATATCTTATGGTCTTTTCATGGCATTGAAGGAGGCAGTTTGGCCAGCTCATAGATCAATCCTATTCTCCTGGTGTAACCTATCCTATCCACATCTGGAATATCCAGACGTCAAGGGGAGAATGTGCAAACTCCACACAGTCAGCAGCAGAGAACAGGACTGACCCTGAGTCAACGGAGCTGTGAGGGATCATCTCTATGGCGGCATAACAGTTAGTACATCGTTTTACTGCGTCATTGACTCGGATTCATTTCCTGCTGCTATCTGTTGTTTGTATTTTCTCCCATGATCCCATGGATTTCCTCTGGATGCTCCAGTTTCCTCCCACAGTCCAAAGACGAATGGGTTGGTAGGTAATTGGTCATCATCGTCATCATCATCATTATGTGCCATGTTGTCTGACGTAGGCCATCATGGTCTTTGATCATGATTGTTCTTAGCAAATTTTTCTACAAAAGTGGTTTGCCATTGTCTCCTTCTGGGCAGTGGCTTTATAAGAAGGGTGGGCGACCCCAGCCATTATCAATACCCTTCAGAGATCGTCTGCCTGGGTCATAACCAGGACTTATGAGCAGCTGGTGTGCATCACACTACCATCCACCACCTACTCCCATGGTTTCACATGATCCTGATCTGGGGGCTAAGCAGGTGCTACACCTTGCCCAAGGGGAACCAGAGGAAGGAAGGGGCACCTTATATCTCATTTACTAGAGACGTATCTCCACCTCCCCACCCAAATTAATCATATGGGTGTAATTGTGCGGTGTGGGCTTATTGGGCTGTTACTGTGCTGTATTAGCTCTTATAGATAGCGGGGTCAAGGGATATGGGGAGAGGGCAGGAATGGGGTACTGATTGTGTATGATCAGCCATGATTACAGTGAATGGTGGTGCTGGCTAGAAGGGCCAAATGGCCTACTCCTGCACATACTGTCTATTGTATTAAATTAAATTACAAGTTACATGACTGAACTACCCCTTCAAGAGACTGGGACTGATCAATGACTGGATCATTCACCACCTGAAGTTTCAATGATGTGATGGGAAAAGTGTTGGTTGTCAGTCGTTTCCGATGATGATGTTTGTCTGTACAGCTCATCAATTGTGCGTTAAAGAGCTGCTATAGAAAAACCTGTGCAGGAGGAGTTTTATAGTGAAAAAGCCATTACACTGGGACAGTTCCACTCTCTTGGCCTCAAAAATCTTGGTCCAATGGTATGAAATATCGTCTCGATTGGAGATTACCTCAGCTGTGGTGGGTAGTCATGATGCCTTCTCTGCCTTGTCATGTCCTTCGCTCTCCACGGACCGCTGCAGCACCGCCCTCTTGGCTGTTGGATCTTGTAGCTGATCTCAGGTGTTCAGTCCGCTGGAACTGGCTTTGCTTGCTGGGATAGGAGGCTCCCGACAGTCTCACCGGGGTGGGAGGTTCCCGGTTATTCTCACCTGGTTTAGCCTGCCTGTTGGAGAGGTATACCGGGGGTTTGGCCACTGTCGCATGAAACTAGTAACTCAGAGTCACAGGCGAGAACTGGGTGGCAGGTGGGGACCAAATGTGGACAAGCTGCTCCTGGGTGGACAAGCCCACCACCAGAGGTGCCACCCCTCCCTGGACGCTGCATACATCTCGATGGGAGAAGTACTGTGAGGGGAAAAGGCCCTTGTGTAAAGTCAGAAGCATTCGCTGTACTCATTCGATCCTCCCCATATATCCAAGATGCCTTGGCCGTCAATGTCGAGGTTTTGTGAACAGCAGCAACACAGACAAAATGCTGGAGGAACTCTGCAAATCAGGCAGCATCAATAGAAATGAATATACAGTCAATGTTTCGATTTGAAACCCTTCATCAGGACTTGTGAATGATGAATGGTCTTGGTCCAAAACATTGACAGTTTATTCCTCTCCATAGATGCTACCTGACCTGCTGAGTTCCTCGAGTATATTGTCAATGTTGTGAAATCTGGCAGCAGTAGAGTGCAAGACATTAAAACATTTACTAGAAGTTAAAATAATAAATAAATAAGAAAGGAGAGTGGACATTAGGTGAAAGGGAAGGAGGAGGGGACCTGGGGGAGGTGATAGGTAGGTGAGAAGAGGGAAGAGGCCAGAGTGTGGAATGAAAGAAGAGGGGAGGGGAAGGGGGAAAAAGACCCAGTCCAAAATGTCAACTGTTTATTCCTCTCCATAGATTCTGCCTGACTTGCTGAGTTCCTCTAGCATTTTGTGTGTGTGTGTGTTGCTCTGTATTTCCAGCATCTGCAGAATCTCCTGTGTTTTCATGAACAGCAGATGGTTTATTGGTCTAAACACTGGGAACGAATTGTAACATTTTAACAAAGAACTCTGAACAGAACACGGTCGATTATCATGCTAGATTCTGGCTTGGTATTTCAAATGATTTGAATAAATTTTGAAAATAATCTTTGAATATTAGATTTTGGCTGCATGTTTTAATCTACCATCATCACTACAATTAGTAGATGAGCAGATTTTATTGAATAGGGAAGGGATGTGTTATAATCAAGTGTTACAATTTTCAGACGTTCAGAACATATAACAGTACAGCACAGGAGCAGGCCATTCAGCCCACAATGTTGTGCCAGTCTAATTAAATTGTAACCCAGTCAAGTTTATTTGCTGTATATATTTACATGTATTAGGAATTTGCTGTGCTGTGTTGGTCAGGGTGTGACATGCAACAAAAAACATTCAATGATTATAAAGAAAGAATTACATAAAAACAAAGTTAGAGGTTAAAGTATGGATACGGAATAAAATTTGCATAAATACATAAATACCAGCATGTATTTACAATGTAAATTTAATTATAAAAAGTGGTTTAAAGTGTTTACGGTTCAGTGCAGTAACTGAGGTAATAGATAGAGGGAGGTGGGAGGGAATCTAACAAGAATGGTTGATCAGATTAACTGTCTGGGAGGGGGGAGAGAAACTTCTAAAATGGCATGAAGTATTTGTTTTATTAGCCCATAGCGCTTTCTAGAACAGAGCTCTTGGAAAAGGCATTTTGCAAGGAAGGTATTGTCCGTGATGATTTTTCCTGCCAGCTTCTTTGACCTGGACACACACAAGCCCTATAGTGATGATAGACTGCAGCTGATGACCTTTTCTGCTAACCTGACGATTCACTGTAGTTTCGGCTAAACCAATCCTTTCTGCATACACAAAGTCCATAATCTTCCATATTCCTCACATTCGTGTGCCTCTCCCTGTTCTTTCACTTCTTTGCTTTTTGAGTGTTATTCTTGAGATTGCAGAGTTTTAGTTTGAGCTTCAGATGCAAATAGGATTTTAAATCTTGGTGAACAGGTAATGCAGAGATCGTGCTTTTTTCCCACATTTTAACATGGAATCTCATTGCACCTTATTGAATGGTGAAAGGCCTGGACAGAGTGATGTGGTGAAAATGTTTCCTCTGGTGGGAGAGTCTAGGTTACAGCCTCAGAATAGAGGGGTGTCCATTTACAACGGAGTTGAGGAGGAATTTCTTCAGCCAGAGTGTGGTGAATCTGTGGAATTGGTTGCCACAGGTCAGCTGTGGAGGCCATTGGAGGCTGTTGATATGTTCCTGATTAGTCAGGGTGTGGAAGGTTACATTGAAAAAGAAGGAGATTGGGGTTGAGTGGGAAATGGATTAGCCATGATAAAGTGGCAGACTCGTTGGGCCTAATGACCCAGTTCTGCTCCCATGTCTTATGGTCTTATAATTGTGATGGAACTTGACTAGTTGAATCGACGTGAAGTCCCTCAACAGCACAGACAAGTGAGGGAATTAAATGCCACAATCTTTTTGTTCCTGATGTTCTGTTAGAGTGAAGGTAGTTTAATTGCTTCTAATGACAGTAAAAATGAGTTTCTCAGGAAACATGATTGCCAAGCTGATGAGCGGCATTTCTGAGCACCTGGTTTCTGAAGACAAATCCATCGCTTTACCCCAAGGCATTGAAGGCCACTGTGGAATTTTTTTTGTGTTTCTTAGCCTTTGCTTTTGTTCTGTGTACAACACCTCTGTTCTCTGCAAGGAAATATTAATTAAAAGGTGTTGCCTAAAAAAATGCTTTTTAAAATTGGTATTCTACTTAAAAATTATATAACTTGTACTCGGAATCTGAAGGGGGATTGTTTACCCTAAAGGCGGCTTGTACCTGGGACACAGTGTTGGAGAGAGCGGAGGAAGCAGATCAGAATCAGGTTTATATCATTGATATATATTGTGTATTTGTTGTTTTGCAGCAGCGGTACATTGCAATTCATAATAAATAAGACCTACAGTAACATGCAAATGTCAGCATATATATGGGTATGTATGTAGGGAGCCCAAGACTTTTACACAGTACTGTTGTAATTTTATGTATTACACTGTACTGCTGTCACATTAAAAAAAAACAAATTTCATGACATGTGAGTGAGGATAAACCTGATTCTGATACAAGTTTCTGTTGTTGACTGAGAGTGGGAAGTGGGCAGGGAGAAGGGAATCATGGTTGGGAAAAGGGGAAGGGAGAGGGGAGGGAGTGGGAAGCACCAAAGAGACGTTCAGTAATTATCAATAACCAGTTGTTTGGAATCAAATGACATTGCCTGGTGTCTCAGGGTGGGTTTGTCTGCACCTGCATCTCTCCCAGTCCCTGCACGCCTTCTCTGCCACCTGTCCACAACTCTCCTGCAGCACTTCACCCTCGCCATTCCCAACATCCTTTGTTCCCATCAGATTTACAAATTCACTCTCTGCTCCATGTTGACAAATACAGTACTGTGCAAATGTTTTAGGCATTCTATCTATCTATATGTATTTGTGTGTGTGTGTGTATGTGTGTGTGTGTGTGTGTGTAAACACACACATATGCACATACACACACACATATATATATTCTGTAGAAAAATTATATATAATATATAATACATATTACATTATATATATTACTTCTGTAGAAAAATTTTGTCAAGATCAATCATGGTCAAAGATTGTCCACATCATACGACATGGCAAATAACAAATGAACGGACATCGAAACAGTGAAATGCATTATTTTAATCAAGGGCCAACACTGTCCATGGATGTTCTGGGGACAGCCCACAAGTGTTGCCAATGCTTGGACTTGAGGTGAAATTTTGACTGTGCGTGAATGTGGACTATTTAGTTTTGACCTGTTGTAAAGATGATAGGTGATGAAGTTTGTAAATATTCAGCTTTGGTTAACAACTCTAAACCTGTCTTTATGTGACAACCCTCAAAGTTGCCACCCAAGGTGATAAGGTGGTTAAGAAGGCATATAGTGTGTTGGCTTTCGTTAGGGGATTGAGATCAGGAGCCACAAAGCTTATAAAATCCTGGTCAGACCACACTTGGAGTATTGTGTTCAGTTCTGGCTGCTTCATTATAGAAAGGATGTGGAAGCTTTCGAGATGATGCTGTGGAGATTTACCAGGATGCTGCCTGGATTAGAGAGCATGTCTTATGATGATAGGTTGAATGAGCTTTGGACTTTTCTCTTTGGAGTGAAGGAGGATGAGAGGTGACTTGATAGAGGTATATAAGATGATAAGAGGCATAGATCAAGAATACAGCCAGAGACTTTTACCCAGGGCAGAAATAGCTAATACAAGGGGGCCTAGGGGGAATGTCAGAGCTAAGTTCTTTACCAAAAGAATGGTGGGTGCATGGAACATGCTGCCAGGCATGGTGGTAAAGGCAGATACATTAGGGATATTTAAGAGATTCTAAGATGGGCGCATGGATGGGAAAAAAGGAGCGTTTTGTGGGAGGGAAGGATTAGATTGATATTGAAAAGGTCGGCACAACATCATGGACGGAAGGACCTGTACTGTGCTGTACTGTTCTATATTAACAGACCCACCTCCCCTGTCTCCTCATAAATGAAGCAGGTGCATTTGGGACATTGAAGAGACTCTTAGGTCCGTATGTGGATGGAAGAAAATGGAAGTCTATGTGGGAGGGAAGGGTTAGACTGATCTCAAGGTAGGTTAAAAGCTTGGCATGACGTGGTGGGCAGGCAGGCCTGTTCTATACTGTGTATTCTATATATGTTCTATGTTTTTATATATATATATTTCTAAATTCTGTATTAGGGGACCTGATGTGATGTGGTTAATTATATGGTTTACCCCCAGTGAGTGCACAGAACAGAAACACGAGCATAGAAGCTTTCTGTAACAGTGGTGGGCTCTGAGCAGCAACAGAAGAGTTGAGAGAATGAATTGGAAAAAAAAGATGGATTTTGATGAATCTTTTAAAGTCGAGTGAAGCTTGGAAAGTTGAGGGATTTGGGATGTTCCAGAGCATGGCGCCAACCCAGCTGAAGGCTTTGTCTGCTTATTAAGCAGGAACACGAAGCCCTACCCGATGCCGTCTGCAGGCTGGTGAGAGTTTTGATCTCAGTAAAGAGCTGACAGGACTGTTGGCTCTCTTTAAACATTAAACATTTAAAAGCTGTCCCAGAGATCACCAGGGAACTGGAACTTTAATGATTAAAATGTAAGCTCTGCCTGTGTGGCAGCTACAATGCAGTTGGGCATGAAAGATAAGCAAGCTGACTACCTCCTGTGTGTGGTCTGGTACTGGACACACAATCCCAAAATGGCTTTGACTTCAACTACAATACATTTATCCAGCTGAACAGCTTCACGGTGAACTGTATTGTGGATCTCTGAGGCTGCATTCATATTACAGAGCACAACACAGAACAATGTAGGCCCTTCTGCCTATGAAGAATACACAGCATAGTACAAGACCTTCAGCCCAATATGTTGTGCCAACCTTTTAACCTAAACTAAAATCAACCTAAACTTTCACTTCCACACCGTCCTGATTTTTCTTTCATCCCTGTTCCTATCTGTGGCGAATTTTTTTTGAGCAGAGAAGTTACCACACAATCAAAGTTTATTATGAAGATACGTTTATGTCACCATATACAGCCTTGAGATTAATCCTCTTGCAGGCATTCACAGTAGAACAAAGAAATGACAAAATCAATGAAAAACTACACACAAAGACTGACAAGCAACCAGTGTGCGAAAGAAGACAATTTCTGCAAATGCAAGAGAAAAATAAGTAAATAAATAGTACTGAGAACATGAGTTGTAGAGACCTTGAGAGTGAATCCATAGCTTTTGGAATATTTCAATGTTGAGGTGAGTGAAGTTATCCACACTGGTTCAGGGACTTGATGGTTGAGAGGTAATCACTGTGTGGGACCCAAGTCTAGTGTACCTCCTACACGACAGCAGCCGTGAGGAGAGAGCATGGTGTGGATGGTATGGGACCTTAATGGGTGCTGCTTTCTTGTGGCAGTACTCCATGTAGATCTGCTGAGTGGTGGGGAGGGCTTTGCTAGTGATTATACACTGGCACATCTTCAAGTGATCTCCCTGGGAACATGTATGGGGCTTTTATATTCCATGCAGTGTTCAGATGGAGTATTTGCCGATGACATTGTGTTGCATTTTGTTAATTCACAGCCCTTCCTTAATATCTTGGCAAGGCTTGGAAAGTAATGACAGTGCCGAGTGGTTATATTATTGGAGCAAACAGCTGGAAAATTTAAATTCAGTGAGGGAAAACTGGAATTAAAAACAAAACTCTGGCACTGATTCCTGTCAGTAATGATGGTGGTGAAAGTGCCAGATTCATCAATAAACAACTCAGTCAGATCGTTGGTGTGCTTCAGGGAGGAACCCTGCCCTGTTACCACAAGCAACCGTGATCCCAAACACATTCACCACTGAAATGGAGCAGAAAGCCACTCAGGATGGGACCGCAGTGTCTACCATTCTTATTTACAGCCGGGAAGGGTGGCCATTCGGACCAATGAATTTCTACAGGGCTACTATCTCAATCTCATTTCCCCCACTTACTTTCCAAGTATGTGGAGAGTCCGGGAGATGGCAGAGGCGGGAATATGAAGCAACACAAAAATCACTGGAGGAACTCAGCGAGTCGAGCAGCCTCCATGGATGGAAATGGGCAGTCAATGTTCCAGGTTGAGACCGATCATCTTTTTTTATTTATTAATAAATAACCTGGCTCTTCAAGCCACACCACCCAGCAACCCCCGATTTAATCCGAGGACAATTTGCAATGACCGATTAACCTACCAGCTGGTACATCTTTGGATTGTGGGAGGAAACCGGGGCAGTGGAGGAAACCCAAGCACAACAGGGAGAGGATTGTCAAATTTTGTTACAGAGGATGCTGGAATTTAACTCTGAAGTCGACACCCTCAGCCCTAATAACATTGTGCTAACTGCTATGTTACCATTATCTCCAGCCTCTGACCTGCCCTGGTAGCCACATTGTACAGATGACTACACCAGTTCCCTTTCTGGTCAGTAGTAATGCACAGGATATTGATAATGGGGGTTTCACAGTTATAGTCATGTCACTGAACATCAGAGGTAGATACCTGGATTCCGTTTTGTTGGATAACGTCACTCTGTGGTTCTTGGATACAAATATGATTGGAAGAGTGCAGAGAAAAGGATCTGCTAACATTGCAGAGGGTTTGAAGGAGGTTCATGAAAATAATTCTGGGATTGGAGGGCTTTTCATATGAGAAACATTTGATGTCACTGCACTGGAATTCAGAAGAATGAGCATGGGGTGGGGGGATCTCATTGAACCTATCGAATGTTGAAAGGCCTCGATAGAGTGGATGCGGAGAGAATGTTTCCTATGATGGCAAAGTCTAGGACCAGAGTAACCAGCCTCAGAATTGAGAGACATCTATTTAGAACAGAGATGAGGAGGAATTTCTTTGCCACAGAATGATGAATCTAGAATTCATTGTCATGGGTGACTGTGGAGGCCAAGCCATTGGGTGTATTTAAGGCAGAAGTTGATAGATTCTTGATTATTCAGGGCATGAGGGGATAAGGCAGGAGATTGGGGCTGAGAGGGAAATGGATCAGCTACAATGAAATGGCGTAGACTCAATGGGCCAAGTGACCTAATTCTGCTTCTGTGTCTTACGGTCTTATCATCTAAAATTTGCAGGGGTGTTGCCGGGACATGAGGACCCGAGTTCAAAGGAAAGGTTGGATAGGTTAGGTCTTTATTCCTTGGAGGGGTATATTTGATAGAGATATACAAAATGATGAGGGTATGTAAGCAGGCTTTTTCCACTGACGTTGGGTGAGACTAGAATTAGAGGTAAGGGTGAAAGGTGAGATACATAAAGGGGAATCTTCTTCACTCAAGAGGATGGTGCAAGTCTGGAATGATCTGCCTGTAGAAGTGGTGGATACAGGTTCAATTGCAATGTTTAAGAGAAATTTGCATAGATACCTGGATGGGACCAGTATGAAGAGCTGTGGTCCAGGTGTGGGTCAAGGCAGGATAACAGTTTGGCATGGACTAGATTGGCAGAAGGGTCTATTTCTCTGCTGTTACATTCTATAACTCTAACGTTTGTGTCTCACACTCATCCAGGCCTGTATAGCATCCAGGTCTTCTTGCTTTTGGATGTGGGCTGCATCATTATCTGAAAAGTCATAAATGGTTCTGAACATTGTGTGGCCATCATTGATCACCTCTTCATCTGACATTGCGACTGGTCAATAATGATCGATATATTTGGAATGATTAGTTCATAATCACAGTTTCATCAACTGATTAATGACTTCACAATGAGTAAGATGGCATTGGCAAATATTATAATAAAATGTATAAAAATTATATAATAACAAGACCTTGATAGTAATGTCTTAATAAGTACAAGGTCTGTGAGATACTGAGTGACCAGTTTTTTTAAACGGCCATAATCAAATCATTCAGAAATTGTTATACAGCAAGGAAACTTGCCCTTCAGCCCAACCTGAGAAGCAACTTAGATCCACACCAACTTGCCTACCAGAGCAACAAGTCTACAGCAGGTGCCATCTCACTGGCTCTTCACTCAATGCTGGAAGATCTGGACAGCAAAAGTCCATACATCAGGAGGCTCCTTACCAACTACAGCTCAGCATTCAATATCATCAGCCCCTCAGAACGAATCAATAAGCTCCAAGACCTTGACGTCAATACCTCCTTGTGCAATTGGATCCTGGATTTCCTAACTTGCAGAGCCCAGTTAGTTCAGATTGGCAACAGCATCTCCTCCATGGTCTCCATGTGTGCTTAGTCCCACTGCTCTACTCGTTTTATACTTAACAACTGTGTGGCTAAGCAGAGCTCCAATGCCATATTGAAGTTTGCTGATGATACTACTGTCATAGGCTGAATCAAAGGTGGTGATGAACCAACATGTAGGAAGGAGATTGAAAATCTGGCTGAATGATGTCCGTAAGAGACCATAAGACGTAGGAGCAGAATTAGGCCATTCAGCCCATCGAATCAGCTCTGCTCTCCTATCATGGCTGATCCTGGATTCCACTCAACCCCATACACCTGCTTTCTTGACATAATCTTTAATGCCCTGACCAAACAGTGGCATAACAATAATCTGTCACTCAATGTCAGCAAGACCAAGGAAGTGATTATTGACTTCAGGAGAAGGAATCCAGAGGTTCATGAATCTGTCCTTAATGGAGGAACAGAAGTGGAGAGGGTGTTATTGTTTTGGAAGACCTGTCCTGCACTTTGACCATTTCCCCACTTGGCTGGTCTTGGACTTTGAAAACCTGAGTCAAGGCCAGAGGTCCGATTCATGTGACCAGCTGCTGGATTCATCATTCAGTGGAACTGTGGTTCAGGGGGGTGCTGAGGAGTGAGCTTGGAAAAATATTTACAGAAGCCTAAGAAGGAAGGTGGTTTGGCTTTGCCAAATTTGAGATTTTATTACTGGGCAGTTAATATATGATATTTAATATTTTGGACACAAGAATTGATTACAGCTGCCTGCCCACAATGGGTAAATTTGGAATGTAAATCTGTACAAGACTTTTCGTTGTTTTCAATCTTAGGATCTTCACTTCCTTTTTCTTTATCTAAATTAAATAAACAATTAACTAATCCTATTGTCAAATACACATTGCGAATCTGGTTTCAATTTCGTAAATTTTTTGGTTTGAATAAGTTTATTCTATCATGCCCTATAGTATCTAATTATTTTTTTCGGCCTTCCTTTATGGATCAAACTTTTTTTTATGGAAAACAAAAGGCATAACATGATTTCGTAATTTGTTTTTAGATGATAACGTTATGTCCTTTGAACAGTTATCTAATAAATATAATTTACCTAAAACTCATTTTTTTAGATATTTGCAAGTTAGAAATTTTTTGTATAATGAGTTACAGTCTTTTCCGAAACTAGGTCCATTGGACATAATGGAAAGAATTTTGGCTCTGAATCCTTCTCAAAAGGGTTTAGTAGCTGTCATTTATAATATGATTATGAATATACAGCCAGATGTATCAGAAAAAATTAAGAAGGAATGGGAAGAAGAACTTCATTGTCTTATATCCACTGAGCAATGGGAGAAAATGTTACTATTAATTAATTCGTCCTCTATTTGTGCTAAACACGCTCTAATACAATTTAAGGTTGTACATAGAGTTCATATGTCTGAGGATAAACTTGCTCGATTTTATTCTTATGATAATTCAACCTGTGACAGATGTCATTTTGATGTTGCGTCATTAACCCATATGTTTTGGTCTTGCCCTTGTTTACAAAATTACTGGAAAGATATTTTCAGTATTATTTCAAGAGTTTTGAATATTAATATCCACCACATCCTTTTACTGCAATATTTGGTTTACCAATGGTGGATAATAGTTGTCTATCCTCTTCAACCCGACAAATGATTGCATTTGTTACACTAATGGCTAGAAGATCTATATTAAATTGGAAAGAAATTAATCCTCCAACTATATTTCAGTGGTTTTCTCAAACCATTTCTTGTTTGCGCTTAGAAAAAATTAGAAGTGTTGTTTTTGACCCTTCAGTTAAATTTGAAGAAACTTGGAGACCATTTATTCAACATTTTCATATGAGTTGAATTGTCTTTTCCTAAACCTTACTTATATTATCCTTAATTGTTTGGATGGAGGTTCGGAGTTATTGGCACTACTGTATATGTACTTAACATTATTCAATGGCCCATGTTGGTTAGTGTATTTTTTCCTCTTTTTTTCTCTGGGGTCTTTTTTTTTCTTTTTATTTCTTTGTTCATCAATGTTATGAGTTTGGGAGGTTATATATTTTATTATTATATGAATGTCTATTTAAACTATTAATTATGTACTCTCAAACACTTTGTATTCATGTTTCATTTATGTTTGTTTAAAATTAATAAAAAGATTTTAAAAGAAAGAAGGAGGAGAGAGCTTGGGTGTACAGATGCCAGCCTTCTTCATTGATTGTGCAGCATGATCGCGTAGCAATTAGCGTTACACTTTACAGAGCCAGTGACCCAACTTCATTTCTAGCCACTTTCTGTAAGGGGTTT
The DNA here is from genome assembly GCF_030144855.1 of Hypanus sabinus. Classification (NCBI taxonomy): domain Eukaryota; kingdom Metazoa; phylum Chordata; class Chondrichthyes; order Myliobatiformes; family Dasyatidae; genus Hypanus; species Hypanus sabinus. Next base: position 3,334,917 of record NC_082729.1, read on the forward strand.
GTATGTGGATTTCCTCCCACATTTCAAAGATACACAGGGTAGTGTTAGTAACCCATACATCCTGATGAAGGATCTTGGCCTGGTATGTTGGCTCTTTATGCCTCTCCATGGATGCTGACTTAACTGCTGAGTTCCTCTAACGTACTGTGAGCATGCTTCTCTGCATTCCCAGCATCTGCAGAATTTCTTGTGTTTAGGGTTAGTAAATTGTGTGCACACTCCATTGTCACTGGAACCATGGCGGCACTTGTGGGCTGCGCCCAGCACTGTGTTGGTCGTTAACGCAAACAGCGCATTTCACTGTATATTTTAATGTACTTATGACAAATAAAGCTAATCGTTATCTTAATCTGGTGTAAGCATCTGAAAACGCTTCATTTACTTAACTATTCAAAATCATTTGTCAGTTCAAATGTGTTTTTTGTATTTTTTTATGTTGAAATAAATTGCTTCTTTTGAATCTATTTGAATATCTCTTGAATGTCAGTAATTATTGGATTCATTTGAAAACATTTGATAAGCCTTTGACCACAGCAGCCTGTTAAAGGTTTACTGGGTATATGGATAGGTTATTTCAGTGAACAGTGATATGGCAAGTGTAATATAATAGGGCAAGTCCTAATGAAATGTCCTCTGTTTATTCCCCTCCATATATGCTGTATGGCTCCCTCCAGCACCTTGTGTGTGTTGCTGAAGATTTCCAGTACCTGCAGAAACTCCTGTGTTTATAATATGGTAAAGGTGGCAGGATACCAGTATCATGCAGAAGTCTAAGGCACATATATATAACTAGGGTGACAAAGAACTTTTGCATAGTACTGTATTTGTCAAGGTGGAACAGAGAGCAAATTTGTAAATCTGGTGGGAACAATGTTGGGAACGAGGAGGGTGGAGTATCGCAGGAATAGTTTGGGACAGGTGATAGAGAAGGAGCGTCAGAGTTGGTGGGGGGGGGGGGGGAATAGGTGGCATAGGTACAGACACACTCAGCCCTGAGACACCTTGTAAGGTATTTGATTCTGAGCTGTTGGTTTATTGATCATTACAGAATGTGTCTTTGGTGCTTCCACTCCTTCCCCTCTCCCTTCCCTCTTTCCCAATCTTGATTCCCCTCTCCCTGCCCCCTTCCCACTCTCAGTCCACAATAGAGACCCATATCAGAATCAGGTTTATCATCACTCACATCTGTCATGAAACTTGTTTTTTTGCCCAGCATGAAATGTTCAAGACTGCCAAATAAATAGCTGACATCTCTAATTATGTTTGATAAACTCAAATAATCCATTTGAGCAACTAACCCCTGCGTGTCCAGTGTTCAAGAGTGTACCTTGTGTTGGATTTGCCTTCGAGAGCCAGTCTCTCTTCATGTGATTCGGATTCCTTTATTTATCACATGTACAGTAAAATGCATCGTTTGCATTAACAACCAGCACATCCTATGCTGGGGCAGCCTGCAATTGCTGCCAGACATTCCGACGCCAACGTAGCATGCACACAATGTCCAGCAGAACAACAACAGCAAAGCAATCCCCCTTTATCCCACTCACCTGCCCTGACGTGCATGCTCATGCACACAGGCCTTTAACCCCAGATCAGGCATTCCAGTGGACCTGGAGACATCGGGCCTCCAGCTTCCATAGTGGATGTGCAGACTCATAGACAACAGGCTTCTAACTTCTGGACCTGCTGACCCAGGGTTTCAACCATCACATTAAAATAAGAATGATCAGAGATGAAAATATACTTAGTTGTTCGATAAATGCATTTAAGATATTTAAGAAGCTGTTTAAACCATACAAGTGGCTCTTTATATAATGGGCATAAATTAGAACTTTGCTCTTCAAATAACTTAAATTTCTGGTCCTCACTTGGCACCTGCTGCAGCTGGAAATGCTGCCCAGAGATTCAGCATACTTCTGTTCCTCCTCTCAGTGGCCAAGGTTGGAATAAAGGTGGGCTCTGCACATGATCATGCACCAAAGAGCAGTTAGAGCTGTGGCTTCTGGTGTGGTTAGGGAGTAAAGACATATCACAGCTGTGTCAAAACCGTTAGTTTCTCAGTTCAGTTGAAAAAGGAAAGCACATTCTGTTTATCAAATATTGTCTTTCTGTCCCACTGTGGAGATGTCACTCACCTCTTGCTTTCCCTGAATGCCTTGCTCAGTTCATCTTGCTTTGAAATCATAAACTGTTTTCAGTTCATTGAGACTCTCAATTACATAAAGGAGAACCCTATCAAAGGCAGCAGATTTGACCCAGTTCATCACGGGTAAAGCCATCTCAACCATTGAGCACATCTACATGAAACACTGTCATAGGGAAAGCAGCAGCCATCATCAGAGATCCTCACCACACTTTGCTGCCATTAAGTAGAAAGTACTTGCACCACCAGGGTCAAGAACAGTTACTACCTCTCAATAGAATTGAATTGAATTGGATAGAAGGGAATAACTACACTCACTTGCCCAATATTGAAATGTTCCCATAACTAATGATCTCATTTTAAGGACTTTTTATTTGTTATCTCCTGTTCTTGTTATATATTGTTATTTGCACTTGCATAGATTGTTGCCTTCTGTGCTGCGGTTGATCTTTCATTGATCGTGTTATAGTTACTATTCTATAGATTTGCTGAGTATGTCCACAAGCAAATGAATCTCAGGGTTGTATCTGGTGGCATATATGTACATTGATAATAAGACTTACTTCGAACTTTGAAATTTGAACATTTTAAAGTTGTTATGCCGAGGACTTGATTTCCTGGGGAATGCAAAAGCACCGTGTGGATGAAGTTAGATAAACAAACCTTCTATGAATCTCTTAGTTATATGGGACATATTGTTCTGTTGGTAATTTTTCTTTTCTTTTTAGTGGTATTCTGTAGCTGATTCATCATCATCACTCTGTGCTGTGTTGTTTGACATGGATGATCATGGTCTTCCATCGGTCTTTAATCTGAGAAGTTCTAATAAGACCTCTTTCATGCCTTTGTTCTTACTCTTTTCTCTTTCCATGACCGTGACTGTTATTGGCAAATTTTTCTGCAGAATTGGTTTGCTAATGCTGCCTTCTGGGCAGTGTCTTTACAAGACGGGTGACCCCAGCCATTATCAATACTCTTCACAGATTGTCTGCCTGGTGTCAGTGGTCACATAACCAGGACCTGTGATGTGCACCAGCTGCTCATACGACTGTCTGCCACCTTCTCCCATGGGTTCACATGACCCTAATCAGAGGGGTTGGGGTGGAGGGGGGGATCTAAGCAGGTGCTACCCCTTGCCCAAGGGTGACCTGTAAGCTGGTGGAGGGAAGGAGTGCTTTACAGCTCCTTTGGTAGAAATATATCTCCACCCCACCATCCCAAAATAATTCTAAAATATTGTTTAATGAGCAAGATAGATTTTGTGTCCAGCACTACTTGGGAATATTTACCAGGGTGCTGCCTGGATTAGAGAACATCTCTTAGAGGATAGAGTTGAGTGAGCCAGGGCTTTTCTCTTTGGGGCAAAGGAGGATGAGAGGTGACTCGATAGAAATGTATAATATGATAAGAGACATTGAGCGAGTGAACAGCCAGAGACTTTTTCCCAGGGAGAAAATGGCTACTACAGTGGGGCATAATTTTAAGGCGATTGGAGAAAAGTATGAAGGGGTGGTGGTGTTTTTTTTAATATAGAGTGGTGGGTGTGTGGAACACACTGCCAGGGGTAGTGGTAGAGGCAGATACATTCAGGAATTTAAGGAGCTCAGATATTCTCATGGATGAAAGACAAATGCAGCACTATGTGTGACAAGGATTAGATAGGTCTTGGAGTAGGTTAAAAGGTTGGAACTCCATGATGGGCTGAATAGCCTGAACTGTGCTGCACGGTTCAAAGTTTATGTCACTATGTACTACCATCTACTAGTAACTGCATAAACTACCATCAGACTCTTGAACAGCAGGGGATACCTTCACTCAACTTCACATGCTCCGTCACTGAAATGTTCCCACAACCTATGGACTCACTTTCAAGGACTCTTCATCTCATGTTCTTGATATTTATTGCTTGCTTGCTTGCTTGTTTGTTTGTTTGTTTGTTTGTTTATTTATTTATTTATTATTTCTTTCTATTGTATTTGCACAGTTTGTTGTCTTTTGCACACTGGTGAACACTCAAGTTTGTGTGGTCATTCATTGATCACATTGATGGTTACTGGATTTATTGAGTATGCCCACAAGAAAATGAATCCCACACTTGTATGTAGTGACAGATGTACTTTGATACTAAGTTTACTTTGAGCTTTGAACTTGAGATTTCTTTTCTTGCATGCATTTACAGGAAAATAAAAAGTACAGTAGAAGTTATGAAAAAAGCCATACATAAAGACTGGCAAACAATCTAAGGTGCAAAGGAAGACAAATTGTGCAAATAATAAAAAATTAAATACTGAGAATAAACATGAAAAAAATCTTCAGATGCTTGAAATTCAGAGCAACACACAGAAAATTCTGCATGTGAGGCAGTATCTATGGATATGAATAAGCACTCGACATTTCGGGCTGAGACACTTCTTCAGGACTGGAAAGGAATGGGGAGCACACTGGATTAAAAAGGTGGGGGAAGGGGAAGGAGGATATCCTTTCCAGTTCAAAAGAAGAATCTCAGCCCGAAATGGTGACTGTTTACTCCTCTCCATAGATGCTGTCTGACCTGTTGAGTTCCTCCAGTATTTTGTGTGTGTTGTTTTAAATGCTGAGAACATCAGTTGTAAAGTCCTTGAAAGTGAGTCTGTACGTTGTGGGATCAGTTCAGACTTGAGGTGAGGTTCTGTGGTCTATATGTTGTTTTATCAGTAAATTCTCTTTCTTTTTAGTGGTACTCAGTCAATGATTGACATTTGCAGAATGATTCTAAACTACTGTTTTGTGAGCAAGGTCGAGTTTGTGTCCAGCACTCTTTGGGAGTATTGGGAGTGAGAGTGCTTGGCATCCTTTGTCCATCAGCAAAGTTGCTCTGCTGTACAAAACTGTACATCGTTCAGTTTAGGCAGCAACTGTGTGGGAGGTCAGTAATGAAAAACAAAAAAAATGCTGGGAATGCAGAGTTGTTCAGGCATTGTCAGTGCAGAGAAAAATACAGCCGACATTTCAGGTTAATGACCCTTGAAACTGCGAGGATTTAAAGATGAGCAGTCTTGAAGATGCAACCTAAGTGGGGAGGGGAGGAGAAAATAAAAGTGGAGGTGTGTGATAAAGTGGCGTCCAAGAGAGATTAATCGATGAAACGGATCATTTTATGTGTTGGAGTGGATCCATCATACGTGGTGAAAGAGTAGATGTGTGACAAATGAAGAAACAAGATATTTGCCAAGGGAAGCAACAAGTGGGAGCTGCAGAACATTTGTCTGAATCACTGAAGGAGAATTAAAAAAAAATCCTGGAAATCTGAACTAAAACATGCTGAAAATTCTGATGCTCTTGAATTCTTGAGCTAGAGAGGAGGGACAAGAGATTTCACTTGCTGGGATCTGCAGAAACACAGTGTGCTGGAGGAAGCCAGTGGAGCAAGCAGCATCTGTAGAGGGGGAAGAGAGACTGTTGAAATTTCTGATTGAGACCCGTCATCAGCAGTGAGTGGAGTCGGGAGATGGTCAGCATGTTGACTGGTGGACCGAAAATTCAGATTTCGATCTAGTTGTGCATTGAACCACACAGTTCTGTGCAAAAGCCGTAGGCACATGTATATAGTTAAGGCGCCTAAGTCTTTTGCACAGAACTGTGTTTGTCAATGTGAGTGGAGAGCAAGTTTGTAAATCTAGTAGGAGCAAGGGATGTTGGGAATGGTGAGGGTGGAGTGCCAAGGGAGGGGTGTGGGACAGGTGGCAGAGAAGAAGTGCCTGGGATGGGGTGTGGCACAGGTGCAGACACACTCAGCCCTGAGACACCAGGTAAGCTCATTTGATTTCAAACGATTGGTTTATTGATCATTTCAGAATATGTCTCTGGTGCTTCCCATTCCCTTCCCCTCTCCCCAACTGTGATTCCCCTCTCCCTTCCGCATTTCCCAACCGTGATTCCCCACTACTTGTCCCCTCCCACTCATATTCCACAGTAGAGATTCCTATCCGAATCAGATTTATCGTCTCTCACGTATGTCATGAAATTTCATTCTAGCAGCAGTAGTACAGTGCAATACATAAAATTACTACAGTACTGTGCAAAGCCAACACATTCAAAGATGTGCTGGGGGCAGCCTGCAATGTGAGAAAGGGGGGAGAGTGGGCGTGGTTTCAGAAGCTGGGAAGTGAGAGGTGCTGAAATGAATGATAAAGGGCCAAAGATGCTGGCAGTAAAGGTTTATGGCAATGAATTCCACTGATTCACCACCCTCTGGCTAAAGAAATTCATCCTCATCCCTGTTCTAAAGGGATGTCCCTCTATTCTGAGGCTGTGCCCCACGAGAGGAAACATCCTCTACATGCCCACTCTGTCTAGATCTTTCAATATTCAGTAGGTTTCTCATTCTTCTAAACTATAGTGAGTACAAGCCAGAGCCATCAAATGTGTCTCATACATTAACCCTTTCAATCCTGGGAACATTCTTGTGAACCTCCTCCGGACCGTCTTCAATGCCAGCGCATCCTTTCTTAGATAAGTGGGCCCCAGATGGCTCACATTACTGCAAGTGTGGTCGGGCCAATTCCTTATAAGCATCATAGCCTGGTATAGAAACCCCAATGCCCTTAAATGGAAAAGCCTACAAAAAGCAGTGGATTCACCCCAGTCCATCAGAGGTAAAGCCCTCCCCACCATTGAGCACATTTACATGGAGTGCAGAAAAAGCTGTATCCGTCATCAAGACTCCCACCCACTCAGGACATGCTGTCTTCTCGCTGCTGCCATTAGAAAAAGGGGACAGAAGCCTCAAATCCCACACCACTAGGTTCAGAAGAAGTTATTACTCCTCACCATTAGGCTCCTAAACCAGAGGGGATAACAACATTCAACTTCACTCACCCCAACACTGAACTGTTTCCACAGCCAATTTTCACGAACTCTTCAGCTTGTGCTCTCGATATTTATTGCTTGTTGATTTATCATTATTATTCTGTTGGGGTTTTTTTGGGGGCATTTATTTAGCGATGTGGTGCAAAGTAGGTTTGAGTCACATCACCCAAGCAACCCCTGAGAAACCTGATTAACCCTAATTTAATCACAGGATACTTTGTAATGACCAGTTAACCTACCCGGTGCATCTTTGATCTGCGTGAGGAAACAGGAATAGCCAGGGAGCGAGACTCACAAGACTCACGCAGTGTGAGGATGTACAGACGCCGCCAGAATTGAGCTCTAAACGCCGGAACGCACTGAGGTGCAATAGCATCACGCTAACCGCTACGCAACCATGGTGCCCTGCCAGCTGCACATTTACTGTGAATGCCTGTAAGAAAGTGAATCTCAGTTGTATATGGTGATGTGCATGTCCTCTGACAATAAAGTTACTTGGAAATTTATATAGAACACCGCACAGGAAAAGGGCATTGGACCCACAATATTGTGTTGAGCCAGCTAAAAAGCAAATCAAAAACACCCAAACACTAATCCTTCTGACCAGCACCATGTCCGTATCCCAACATCTTCTTTACATTCATGTGCCTATCCAAGTGTCTCTTAAAAGCCTCTTATGTATTTGCCTCAACCACCAGACCAGGCAGTGTGTTCCATGCATCCTTCACTCTCAGTTAAAAAATGTTACCCCTTATATCCCCCTTGAACCTATCCTCCTCTCACCCCCAGACCTACACTCTCTCGACCCCCCCAAACTTTTCCCCTCTCTCCCCCCCACCTTGAACCTTTTCTCACCTTTAATGCATAGGGAATCAGATATTCTCTTTCCACTCTATCCATGCCTCTTTACAGCCCTGTGAATCTCTAACAGACCTCCCCTCAGTATTACATTCTTGCTGTCTTATTCTCGTCCTCAGGAAATGGAATGACACCCCTAGTACGCATTGCCGGGTTTTAACATGGTTCAAATTAAGTGAGGTGTGCTGGACTGCAATGTCAGCACCACTTCAGCGCCGTGACAATCCACCCGGCTTCTTTCCTCCCTGAAAAGAATTGATAACTAAGGCAAAGGTGATCTATTGTGGGCTTATGCCTCCTGAGCAGCAGAAGGTTGTATTAAGCAGATGCATGGCAGAGTGCTTGTATTATTATTGCTCATTAGAGTCATTTAAATTCGTGTTCATACAGTGGCTTTCTTTATGTTCAGAAAATCTTTGTCACAATGTGATTTGTATCACAGGTAGATCCACTATTCTTTGCTGGAATAATCTGAGGTGTACTGAAAAGAAAATACTGAATTACTGAAATAACTTGTTCTATCAGACTGCTTCACATGTTTAACAGTGGCAGAAACTTCGTTATTAAATGTCTGTGTGGTGACGATGTCCATCACTTCTCCACAGGGCTGACAAATGTGTAGTTGCAGGGACCACTATTAAGACCAAATATTCATTATCAGAATCAGGTTTAACATCACCGGCATACATTGTCAAATTTGTTGACATTGTGGTAGCAGTACAATGCAATACATAATAATGGATTTTAAAAACTGTGAATACAGTTTAGTTAAATAAGTAGTGCAAAAATAGAAATTAAAAAGCCAGTGAAGTAGTGTTCATTGGTTCAATATCCATTCAGAAACCTGATGGTGGAGGATCATTCGTTATGTGCCATGTCTTTTGCGAGTTGGAAATGTGACTCTACCATGGTGTAAGGCTCTCCTTCCCCTCCACTAGCTTTCAGGTCACCCTTGGACAAGGTGTAGCATCTGCTAGCACACCCACCCCCCCAACTCAGCTCCCGAACAGGGGTTTTGTGAAGCCGTGGAAGCAGCTGGTGGATGGTCGTATGAAAAGCTGGTGTATATCGCAGGTCCCGGTTATGCGACCATTCATGCCAGGTGGACAATCTCTGATGAGTATTGGTAATGGCTGGGGTCACCTGTCTTGTAAAGACTCTGCCCAGAAGAAGGCACTGACAAACTACTTACAAAGAAAAAAAATGGCTAGGAACAATCGTGGTTATATCACCCATGTCATATGACACTTGATGACCAGTGAAATGCATGATGGTGTCAGTGACCGAGGATGTCTGTGGGCAGCCCACAAATATCACCACACTTCTGGTGCCAACGTAGCATACCCACAAGTTGCTAACCCTAACCTGCACATTCTCGGAGTGTGGGAGGAAACCCGAACAACTGGAGGACCCCCACACAGTCACAGGGAGAGCGTACGGAATCCTTACAGACGGCAGTGGAAACTGAATGCTGATTGCTGGCCCTGTAAAGCCTTGCGCTAATCACTCCGCTACCCTGCTGTCCTGTAAGAAGTGTTTATCGGGATATGGCCAAGTGCAAGTGAATGGAATGGGTTCTGATCACTGGCTCTGTTAATTGTTACACTAGCCACAAGCTAACATGCCATTATTTTTCAAAGTAAAATGAAGCCCATCACACTCAACTCCCTATGTTGTTATTATCATGTCAGTTTGGAATGATATGATCCATTCCAGGAGCTCAGAGGAGTCAGTATGTAGTATCAGTGAGGTTTAAACTTCAAAGTCAAGATTCAAAGTACTTTTATTTATCAAAGTATGTATGCAGTATACAATCTGAAATTTGTCTTCTCCGCACTCAGAGCCATGAAACAAAGAATAAACATGGAACCAACCTGTTCAAAGGAAAACATCAAACATCAAACACCCCCCTTCCCCTCCTGTGCAAATGGCAACAAATAAGAATGAGCGAAAACACAGAATATAAAAACACAAAATCAAAAGGCATGTTTCAGTACAGTTCAGCTCTGTGTTCGTTATTAGCAGGCCGCCTTGATTCAGAAATCGCCCAGAAGTTGTAACAGAAAAGGAGCGACTAGAACTACAACACATCATAAACCTGAGAGTCCAAATTTACAGTCCGCGTCATTGAAGCCTTTCAAATGGTGAAAGGCCTTGTTAGAGTGGACATGGAGAGGATGTTTCCTATGGTGGGAGAGTCTAGGACCAGAGGACACAGCCTCACAATAGAGGGGTCTCCTTTTAAAATGGAGATGAGGAATTTCTTTAGTCAGAGAGTGGTGAATCTGTGGAATTTTTTGCCACAGGCAGCTGTGGAGGCCAAGTCATTATGTATATTTAAGGGAGAGGTTGATAGATTCTTGATTTGTCAGAGCATGAAGAGATACAGGGAGAAGGAGATTATGGCTGAGAGAAAAATTGGGTCAGCCATGATAAAACGGCAGAGCAGATTTAATGGGCCAAATGGTCTAATTCTGCTCTTGTATCTTGTGATATTGCTGTGTTTCATCTGGCATGATGAAGTGTGGCTCAGGAGGGGTTGGATCAATCTTCGTCTGGCATCTCGTCCCCAGCCATTCCAACATAGATGGCCCTGAGTTGGCATCGCCTGATGGAGTCCTTGAAACACACAACCTCCGCATGACGTCAATGTCCACGTCGATTAATGACCATTCACCAACAGAACCTAGGGAGAGGGAGAGATCACTCGAATTCAAGCACCTACCTGCAGGAAAGCTCGAAGCAATGAAAGGGTAGTTGTTAGAATTAACACAATGTGGCATGGGGACCAAAGTCCATTGTGAAAAGGATGTTCATTTCATCTGTTCATGGAGTCTTCTGAGAAAGTGGTATTTCGCCCAGCTGTCTTGGCCAGAGGCCTAAGCAATGTGCTGGATTGCTTTTCTGACGTGCATTTATCCAGAGCCTTTAATGTAAAGGACTATTATCTCCAAATTTGACACAGACCCACATAAGGAGGTACTTAGGAAAATGGGCTAAAGTGGCCAGATGATTATCCTACAGGAATGACACTGCAAGCGATGAGTTTGAACCCCGTTACTGTACCTCGTGGGTATGTAACATCCTTGCAGTATAAAAACTTCAAAAGTAAATTTATTACCAAAGTACATATGTCATTGTACAGTGTTGTGTAAAAGTCTTAGGCATGTATATATAGCAAAAGTGTCTAGGACTTTTGCACAGTACTGTATTTGTCAACGTGGAATGGAGAGTGAGTTTGTAAATCTGGCAGAAGCAAAGGCTGTTGGGAATGGAGAGGGTGGAGTGCCATGAGTGGGTGTGGGACAGGTGGCAAAAAAGGTGAGCCATGGGTGGGGGGGTGGCACAAGTGGAGACTTGCCCAGCTCTGAGAAAGCAGGGCAAGGTAATTTGATTTCAAACACTTGGTTTATTGATCATGACCGAACGTCTCTCTGGTGCTTCCCACTCCCTCCCCTTTCCTCTTCCCCTTTTCTCAACCATGATTCCCCTCTCCCTGCCCCTTTCCCACTCTCAGTCCACAAAAGACCCATATCAGAGTCATGTTTATTGTCACTCATGTGTCATGAAATTTGTTTTTTTTTTGTGTAATACATAAAATTACTACAGTACTGTGCAAAAGTCTTAGGCACCCTAGCTATATATATGTGCCTAAGACTTTTGCACAGTACTGTATATGCCACCATGGGGTTCATTTTCTTGCAGGCATTCAAAGTAAATACAAAGAAACAGTAGAATCAATGAAAGATTGCACATAAAGATGGAAAATCAAGATGGCGCTGGTGGATACATGGCACCTTAATACGGGAAGCTCACGAAGCTTCTAGATATGCCTCTTGTGAACTACGAGGTGGCTTTTCAGTCCCAACTTCACATGACCCTTTGTAGAGATGTTTTCTATTATGTGGGAGTCTCGAACCAGAGGGCACAACTTCAGAATAGAGGGTCGTCCATTTAGAACAGAGTTGAAGGGGAATTCACAAAACAAAAACACAAGAAAATCTGCGGACGTACAAAGCAATGCACACAAACTGGAGGAACTCAGCAGGTCAGGTAGCATGTATGGAAAAGAGTAAAAAGTCAATGTTTTGGGACGAGACCCGAAGAGGAATGTTTTCAGCCAGAGGATGGTGAATCTGTGGAATTCATTGTCACAAATGGCTGTGGAGACCAGATGATTGGGTGTATATGAGGCAGAAGTTGATAGATTCTTGACTAGTCTGGGTGTGAAAGGTTAAGGGGAACAGACAGGAGAATGGGGTTGAGCGGGAAATGGAACAGCCATGATGAAATGGCAGATCAGATATAATGTGTCAAATAGCCTAATTCTGCTCATATTTCTTATGATCTTATGGAAACATGCCAGCCAGGCCCAGTTGGTACGGTAGCATGGCTTTTAGTGTCACCTTTGCTGCACCAGCAATCACCAGTTGGGATTCAATTCCTGCCGTTTTCCATAAAGAGATAGTACGTTCTCCCTGTGACATCGTGTATTTCCTCCGGATGCTCCTGTTTCATTCCACCGTTCAAAGACACGCGTACTAGTTAGGGTCAGTAAATTGTTGAGCATGCTATGTTGGCGTAGGAAACACGACAATAGTTTCAGGCAACCCCGAGCACATCCTCAGACTGCGTTAGTCTTTGACGCAAACAATGTATTTCACTACGTGTTTCAGAATACTCGCAACAAATAATCTTTAATCTGTTCTTTTCTGGAAACAATGATTGAAGCTCCTTCCTTGGTGAATTCTGGATTGAAATTTGAGTAAACAAATGAAGTCTGGAATAAAAAGGTCATCTCAGTAATAGTGATCATGAAGTGTTTGCTAATACTGTTCAGTCCCTCCTCGCTCTGTCTGAGACTTCAGGCCCGCCAATGCAACTGAACTTTGGTGTGGCCAAGCATGTCACTGGGTTGTTTGAGACAGCAGCCACGGAGGCCGCAGTTCAACAAGGCAGCTCGCCAGCAAGTCCTTGGGAGGTGCCGGGGATGGAGAATTAAAGGCATAAACTTGGGGAGGGGTGGGAAGCAAAGCTTGGTGGCTGGAGTAACAGCATGATCTAAATCAAGGGTTCCCAACCTTCTTTATGCCATGGACCCCTATCATTAACTGAGGGTTCTGAGGACCCCAGGTTGGGAACTCCTGATATAAAGTGTCCCTCTGATTCCAGTAGTTCTGCTGAAAGTTAATCTTGATGTTCAGGCATTTCTGGCAGTACCCAATTCCCCTCAAACCCAAATGCCACTGGGGTGGAATTTGAACTCATTTCTCTGCATCCAAAAGCCCAGGCTGTTGTTCTACCACCAACAAGCACCCTGCAGCCCTCTGTTAAGATTCAGCTTTTCAGATTTTGATGTATTTATCACAACATACAGTGGGATGTGTAATTCTTGTGTCAACAACCAACACACCCAAGGACGTGCTGGGGGCAGTCCACAAGTGTCACTACACAGTTCAGTACCAACATAATATGCCCACAATGTTCAGCAGAGCAACACAGAACTCTACAAGCAACAAAGCAACAATGGCGAAGCAAGCCCCTTTCCTCCATCCTTCCCATACCAACTTGCTGGCAGAATTCAATTTAATGTCTGCTTGTGCCTCCTTGGAGTAGAGAGGGAAGGAGAGATAGCGAGTCAACTCCAGAAACGGACTTGCTAAAGTAGAAAGCGAAACAATACCCTTTGGTGGAAGGACCAAAAGCCAAGGCATGTAGGGCAAAGGTAGGAGGCAATAGAACTCAGAGTTGAATAGGGAAATCAACCTTTTCCCCAGAGGGTTTGGGTAAACAGTGGAGACAGATTGTGACATCTGAAGGGAACTGTGTCTTTACTTGAAAGAAAAAAACACTTGCAGAGTTAGGGTAATAAATTGAACGCCCATAAAATATAGAAGTGGAATAAGGCCATTCGACCCGTCATGTCTGTTCCACCATTCCATCATGGCTGGTTTATTTTCCCTCTCAACCTCATCTATTTCTCTCCATAACCTTAGAAGCCCTGACTAATCAAGAACGTATCAGACTCAGCTTTAAGTATACTTAATAACTTGGCCTGCACCGCCGTCTGTGGCAATGAATTCCACAGATTTACCACCCTCAAGCTAAAGAAGTTCCTCCTCATCTCTGTTCTGAAGGAACGTCCTTGTATTCCGAGTTTGTGCTCTCTGGTTCTAGACTCTGCCACTAATGCAAACATCCTCTGCATGTCTACTCTATCTAGGCCTCTCAATATACAGTGAATTTCCCTGATCATTCTTTCTTTCTTTTTTTTGGAATTTATTTTTTTATTGAAGGTCATCAAACAACTATTTCCATAAGATATATTTCAGCCCACAGCCATCAACCCCACCTCATATAGTACTGTTTGAAGGGTGCCTAAGACTTTTGCACAGTACTGCAGTAACTTTATGTATTGCACTGTACAGCTGCCGCAAAATAAAACAAATTTCATGACCTGTGTGAGTGATGATAAACCTGATTCTGATATGGGTCTCAGTTGTGGACTGAAGAGTGGGAAGGGAGCAGAGAGAGGGGAACCATTGTTGGGAAAAGGGAAAGAGAGAAGAGAGGGAGTGGGAGGCAGCAGAGAGATGTTCTATCATGATCAATAAACCAATTGTTTGGAATTAAATGACCTTACCTGGTGTCTCACATCTGGGTGTGTCTGTACCTGTGTGACCATCTCCCACCCCTGACACACCTTCTCTGCCACCTGACCCACACCCCTCCCGTGGTGCTCCACCCTCACCATTCCCAATATTCTTTGCTCCCACTAGATTTATAAGCTCGCTCTCCACTCCACATTGACAAATATAGTACTGTGCAAAAGTCTTAGGCACCCCTTAGCTATACACAGTATATGCGCCTAAGACTTTTGCACAGTACTATGCATTAACCCTTTCAATTCCTGAGTTCATTCTAGTAAACCACCTCTGGACTGTCTCCAGTGCCAGCATCTTCTTTGTTCAGTACAGGGCCCAAAATTGCTCACAGATGCAGTCTGACCAATGCTGGTGTGGGCTATCTGCACCAGATATCTGTTGTCTTGTAGCCATTTTGTGTGCCTTCCAAAGAGTAGTATTTTATTATTGAACTGCTTGTTGTGCAGTCAGTAATTTCCCTGTGAAGCTCTGAGCTCTTGACCCCCCCCCCCCCACCCATTTATCGAAGGAGATTATCAACCCAGCTATGCTGATTGTACAGGAGAATTTTTTCCCTCCTTTAATTCCTTTGTTGTTATTATTTTCCTTTTGAATGTTCTGCCAAATTATTTTGTTTAGCAGGTGTGAGCAGCTCGTTTAGTTTGGGTGGTTAATCCAGTTGTTAGACAGATGCAGAGCCTGCTTGAGAGGGTAAACACTGCAGACTAGACATCGTCTATGAACTGGCTCTGCGCTCTGCTGTAGCCTCGATGGCTTGTGTAGGAGTGGAAATGTAACAGTGATTTTTATTTCACTGGGTTCCGGGGCCATGTTTTTTGACTGCTGCAGCACTTGCTTGGTATCTGGCCAGCAGCCATTTTGTTGAACACATTTTTTTTGCTGCTTGAATGTAACTGCATGCACCTCTGTGTAGTCAAGGTAACTGAGAAGTACCTTGTGCTTTTTTGGCTTTGGTTCAGGTTGAGAGATTGGTCAAAGGCTGCCAACCGCAGATTTTGCTCGATATAGTGTATGGTCTGGGCTGATTTCCCTTTGCATTGTCTGATTGTTTCAAAGCCTTCATGACTGGAAGTACTCCCAAATTGTACTCATTATTATTATTTTTAAAATTGGGCCCTGTATGTGCTTATCTGTTTGATGTTTGTTGTAAGAGTATTTTAGTCACAGAAAAAAGAATTCTTCAGAGATACAGGCTTTCAGAAGTAAAGATGATTCGACACTGAAGTGATTATCAACAGGGGAGATGGTTAATGTGAGACAGGTAGCTAGAGCAGACAGCATAGCACTAATTATCAACAGAGCCTAGGGATTGCAGAGACGAGCTCAAAGGTGAGACCAAATTCATCGAGTAAGCATTTTGCATGCTAGAAATGTGCATTTAAATTGCTAAGAGTGGGTGCCTTGAAATTTCAAAGAGCCTTGTTCTAGAAAATTGCGCTTCGCCATGAGGAGGTTTTAAAATATACCATACAGTATGTCAGCCTGATTCTCCGTGGCCGCACCAGATTGCTGCAAACTGAATTGTAGGAGTGCGGGCGTTTCTGCACCACACAAGATGCTGACTGGATTAGAGAGCAGGTCTTATGAGGATAGGCTGAGTGAGCTAGGGCATTTCTCTTTGGGGTGAAGACGGATGAGAGGTAACTTGATAGAGGTGTACAAGAGGATAGGAGTTTGAATTAAACTAATTCAAAGGAAAACAAGAGCCAGGAATGAGAGTTTTAAGTTTGTTCTTTAAGCGAGGCGTGTACTTATCACATGGTAATGTGATAGTTTAAGCTGTTCAGGTGTTTTTGCTTATAACCCTTAATGAATTATGTCAACAACAAACAATACTTAATGAAACAACATATTTGCAATATTACTCAAATATTACTGAAATGTTAAATACACAACAATAAGAGGCATGGATCGAGAGACTTTTGCTCAGGGTAGAAATGGCAAATACAATGGGGCATAATTCTAAGGTGATTGGGGGTAAGTATAGGTAGGGATGTCTGAGGTGGATTCTTTACACAGAAATTTGTTAGTGTGTCATAGAGCTGCTGGGGTGGTGATAGAGGCAGAAACTTCGGGGGCATTTAAGCAATTCTTAGGCACATAGATGATAGGGAAATAGAGGGGGTTATGTTGGAGGAAAGGGTTAGATTGATCTTGCAGTAAAACTTTTACGGTTGGCACAACATTGTGGGCCAAAGGGCTTGTGCTGTACTGTTCTATGCAACCAGGTTTCAGTTCAGCAGTTCCCGTTGGATATTTGTCCCATGCCTTGGATTTGTTACACAGCCTAGCGTTGACTGGGAGGTTTCTCTGGTTTCCCTGCTCTTGGCTAAACTCCGTAAGAGTTCACGTGTCCAGTACTGAGTGTTCTGATGCTGAATTTGAAAAATGTTCATCTGTACCACTCTTTGGACTTAATATCAACTGAGTTACACTGTGAGGTGGCGCCTCGTTACAGAATGTTACTCGGTATTAAAGAGCTGTTGTGATTCTGTTTGCTATTAACGAATTATTATGAATTTGAAATCTAGTTCCCCAGACATCCTTGTCATTAACACTGCACAATGTAATGTCTTTGTGTTACAGCCCTTAAAACCATCACAGTAATAAATTATCCCTCCCTGTGATTTTTAATTGGATGACTATGACTGACTGTGACATGGGCAGTAGTTTCATTGGCTTCCTCTCCCCTTCTATCTCATACAATGCCTTAGACTAGGGATTTCCAACCTTTTTTAAGCCCTGGGGCCTTACCGTTATCCAAGGAGTCTGTGGACACCAGGTTGGGAACCCCATTTAGACCAACAGTCCTACACAACACAACCCCATTTCTCCTCAACCCTATTCTCCTGCCTTATGCCTGTAACCTTAGAAATATTTCCCAATCAAGAACCTGTCAACCTTTGCTTTAAATACCAATGACTTTGCCACCACAGCCATCTGTGGCAATGAATTCCACAGCTTCGCCACCCTCTGGCTAAAGAAATTTCTCCTCATCACTGTTCTAAAGGGTGTTCTACTATTCTGAGGCTGTATCCTCTGGTCCTAGACTCTCCCATTGTAGGAAACAACCTCACCACGTCCACTCTATCTAGGCTTTTCAGTACAGGTGTTCCCCGCTTCACGCCACTTCGCTTTTACAAAAGACCTACATTAGTAACCTGTTTTCTCATTACAAAGAGGATTTTCGCTTTTACGAAATTTTTTCCCATATAAGTTAATGGTTCGTTGCTTTACGCCATTTCGGCTTAAAGAAAGGTTTCAGAGGAATGCTCTACCTTTGAAAAGTGGGGGGGGGGGAGAGACACCTGTATATGGTATGTCTCAATGGGATTCCCCTCTTCCAACTTTCTATCTCAGCAAGTATGGCCCAGAGTCATTAAGTGTTCCTCAGACATTCATCATCACCATCATGTAACCAGGACTTGTGATGTGTACCAGCTGCTCATGCTCCCATGGCTTCACGTGACCCCGATCGGGGGGCTAAGCAGGTACTACACCTTGCCGCAGGGTGACTCACAGGTTAGCAGAGGGAGGGAACGCCTTACACGTTCTTTGGTAGAGACCTATCTCCACCCTGCCACCCACCTTTTACAATTAACCCTTTCACTCCTGGGATAATTCTCATAAATCTCCTCCGGAGCTTCTCCAGTGCCAGCATATCCTTTCTTTAGCCATCTTTCACTTTCACCATTCCTACTCTCCTCTGGCCCTCACCTGCCTACCATCCCCCTCACCTGGATCCACCCTTGCTCTTCCCCATCAGCCCACCTATTTCTGCCCCCTTCTTTTCCAGTCCTGAAGAAGGGTCTCAGCCCAAAACGTTGAGTGTTTATTCATTTCCACAGATGCTGCCTGATCCTTCAGCATCTGGATCAAGTTATTTTACACAGAGTGCTTGGTGCCTGGAATGCACTCCTGAGGTGGTGGTAGACACAGATGTGTTAGGGACTTTTAAGAGACTGTTAGATAGGCGCAGGGTTACTTCTCTAACAAAGGAGGTGTAAGGTGCTCCTTCATTCAGCTAGACTGCCGGTCACCCTTGGGTAAACTGTGGCACCTGCTTAGAACCCCCCCCCCCCCCCCCCCACCCGATCAGGGTCATGTGAACCCATGGGAGCAGGTGGTGGATGGTCATATGAGCAGCCGGTGCACATCACAAGTCCTGGTTATGCGACCACTGACACCAGGCAGACAATCTCTGAAGAGTATTGATAATGGTTGGGGTCACCCGTCTTGTAAAGACACTGCCCAGAAGAAGGCAATGGCAAACCACTTCTGTAGAAAATTTTGCCAAAAACAATCATGTACGTGAGACCGTGATCGCCCACATCATACAACATGGCACATAAAGATGATAATGATGAGATAGGCTCATGAATGTGAGGAAAATGGAAGGATGTGAACTTGTGTAGGCAGAAGTGATTAGATGGCCAGTTGCTGACTAATTTAATTGGTCTGGCACACCATTTTGGGCAGAAAGGTCTGTTCTTGTGCTGCTTTGTATTCTATGTTCATAGTGGAAGATCTGGGAAACAGGAAAAGAATGCCACTGCATGTCCAAATTGAACTCTCTGCTGGCCGTCAAGCAGCTATCGTTCAAGGCAGCGAGGAAGGTCGTTCATCTCTGGTGGTGTTCAGGGCTTCCTTCTTCATCTCAGTAGCTTTCTCTCGGTTTTCACTACTGTCAGTCATGCAAGTCCCGGGTGGAGACGCTGTCACACTCAGATGTAGAAGGATGCTCCATTGCTGTTTCTATAACAATTTTTTTTTACTAATAAGCCCTGAGCTGAGCCCCCCCCCCCGAACCTGGAAGACCGGTGAACCACTCTTAGTCTGGCCTCCACCCTTTGACCCGTTTGGAATGGGTGACCTTACCAAGAGCCAAAGCATAAAGCCCTGACTCCAGCCTACATAGTTCTATGGGTCATTGAGGCATGCAAGCCTCCAAACCCAATGATAAGGTCGTAGTCCTCTTGGAGGAACAATGTTGATGGTAAGAGGCAAATATGATAGAGGCATTCAAGCGACTCTTGGGTAGGCACAGGAATGTGAGGGAAATGGAAGGCTATGGACATTGTGTAAACAGAAAGGATTAGTTTAGTTGGCTGTTTGATTAATCATTTAATTGGAGTGGCACAACATTTAGCACCGAAGGTCGTTTCTGTGCTGTACTGTTCTGTGTCTTATGTTCAAAGTGGAAGATCTGGGAAACGGAAGCTGGTTGAAAGAATGTCACTGCATAACCAAGTTGATGGTAGGAGGCAAATATGATAGGGGCATTCAGGTGGCTCTTAAATAGGCAAAGGAATGTGGGGGGAAATGGAGGGATATGCACATTGTGTAGGCAGAGGGGAGTAGTATAGTTGGCCATTTGATTACTAATTTAATTGGTTCAGCACAATATTGTGGGCCGAAGGGGCTGTTCCTGTGCTGTAGCAGAATCTTTTGTGTTAACTCTATGCTTCATCACCTCTTCAGATTGACTGGATGAAATTTCACTTCTTCACAGGAACTTTTCTCTCAAGGTGCATTGCAGTTTGGTGAACACGTCATCCCACTGAAGACATTGAGTTGATTGAGGGTTTTTTACATTGGCTTCTGCTCACCTGCTCTAATTAGTGTGACTGATATGATGCAAATCAGATGCAGGCTGTCAGAAGACGTGACATCTTAAAGTGATCCATTAGGACTAATACCTCAGAAAATTAAAACTAATGGCTGTTTAGACATTTATTCTCTTATCTTTTATAATGTGCTGCATTTAATTATACACAAGAGCCTCCTCAGTGGAGGATAATGGGATTGGCAAATTATTGCCAGTCCTCAATATTGGGTCTACCTTTCCATGTGCGATGGAGCCCAGCTGCTGAATGGGAGTGAGGACATTTCTGAGTGACCCACCTGAACATAATGTTGGGATGTCAGGCTAGGTCGAAAAATAATTTGGATTAATAGAAATGCACTCCGGCAGCTTTATTAGGCACTGGAGCGGAACCAAATGTGGTCTTCTGCTGTTGTTGCCCATCCACTTCAGAGATGCTCTTCTACACACCACTTGTAATGTGTGGTTATTTGAGTCAGCTTTTTGTCAGCTTGAACCAGTTTGACCATTCTCCTCCGACCTCTCTCATTAACAAGGCATTTTCGCCCACAGAGCTGTCACTGACTGGAGGCAGTGTTCTTTGCACCATTCTCTGTAAATGCTAGATATTGCTAATCATGAAAATCCCAGGAGATCAACAGTTTCTGAGATACTGAGGCACCAACAATCATTCGATGGCCAAAGTCACTTAAATCACATTTCCTTACCATTCTGATGTTTAGTCTGAACGACAACTGAACCTCTTGACCATGTCTGTGTGCTCTTATGCATTTAGTTGTTGTTAGCTGATTAGATATTTGCATTAATGAGTAGGTGTACAGGTGTATCCCAATAAAGTTGAGTGATTGATCCTGTAAACCTGTTGAGTAATAGGAATGTGGATAATTGGAAATTCAGTAGCAAGCTCTACTTGAGGATGGATTTGCCTTTGTGATGGTACAATGAGACTTTGCCAGATCGGCTGTTGGGGAGACAGTCCCAGAAGAAAAGATGAAACTTGGCCTATGTCCACTGGGGTTCAGTAGGTGATCTCACTGAGTGTCTGGATTCTGAGAGGGATGGTGTTTCATCTACCTGGGGAGTCAAGTAACAAGCAGCCAAGTCTCAAAGTAAGATAATTTAGGGCTGTAAAGAGGAACACCGAATCACATAAGTAACACACAAAATGTTGGAGGAGCTCAGCAGATCAGGCAGCATCTATGGCAGGGATTCATAACTGTTTTTTTGCTAGAGGCCCCTTCGGCCAGTCCAGTGAAGCCTCTGGACCTCTTCTCAGAATAATGGAGCGGCAGCATATTGTGGTGGTTAGCATAATGCTTTACAGTACAGGTGATCTGGGTTCAATTCCTGCTGCTGCCTGTAAGGAGTTTGTACGTTCACCCCGTGACCGTGTGGGTTTCCTCTGGGTGCTCCGGTTTCCTCCTGCAGTCCAAAGATCTACCAGTTGGTAGGTTAGTTGGTCATTGTAAGTTGTCCCATGATTAAGCTAGGATTAAGCTGGGGGGATTTAATAATTTCAATTCAATTCAAGTATAATTGTCATTTAACCATACATGAATACAGCAAAACGAGACAAATGTTACTCTGGGGTCAAGGTGCAAAGGCACATTATCACCAGTCTCACACAGTAAGCACCCACAAGATCACAGTCGCCTAATAAGGGGCTTTGAGGCCCAGTCCTTGCCCTGACGACCAATTCCCGCTAGGCAAATCTGTGGCTTTGAGGCCCAATTGTCACTTATACAAGTACATACAAAATATTAGTAAAAACACAACTGGTCAAATGTGTATGTCCAGACCCTCAGTCAGTTTTAAATCTTCAGTCCCCAGAACTGCGCTACACCTCCCCGGTACAGCACAATGGCTCTGATGCCTCTCCGGTGGCTGAAAAGCACACAGCCCTGCAACTTGAGGCCCAGGTCCATTGAGTGCCGCTAAAAAATCCTCAGTCGGCCATAACAGAACTCGTTTTCTGTTGAACAAAACTCTGGGAGGGCAGCTCCAACTCCGGTCTGGACACCATGCCACACCAGCCCCGGTGAAGTGCAACAGCTTTGTCCCCTCACTCTGGGCGGCTGCAAGCAGGCAACACCGTGGCTTCAGGCCTAGTGCTTGCTATGACTCAGGATTAGGCTACCGCTATCCACCCCTACTTAAATCCAGTAAATCAGTGAATCAGACTTGTGGTGTACTAGATTAACAATGTCCAAAGAGGTCTTGCAATTGATGCACCATCAATAACTCCCTCTGAGACGTGAAGGTGAGATATCGGCTTTTATTGACTGGAAGAAAGAACAGGCAGTGGTTGACCACCATACTACATCCTGGAGACAGAGAAGCCGGGCTTAGGCCTCAGTCGCCTTTACACAGGGGTCTGTGGAAGAAGCCACAGGAGCAGTCAGCAGGGGGCGTGTCCAGGCAGGTATACGTAGTTCACCACAGCGATCACAAGGAAAGTGACCGTGATGACCTCTCGCTATTTGAATGTGAGCCTCCATTGATTCAGGCAGCAGCTCGTTGCACAGTTCCTTCGTTATCTCAGCCAGTGAGCAACTCGCTGATGGGGTAGACCTGCAGTCCTTTGAGTTCTTAATGTATTGCAGGATCTTGCAATTATTAAATATATGTTTAAGTAGAATGGTAGCACCTTCTGTTGACCCCGTAGAAGTCCCTGCGGCCTTGTCACACTGCCATCTTGCCAGAAGATCCGGCAAGGTAATTCAATATTATTAATATATTTAAATATATAAAATAAAGTACAAAGGATTACAAAAGAAACCGATTATATTGAAATCTCTCTGAGGCCTCCATAGGTCAAAGTTGACCAACAATATTGCATCCTAGCTGTCTAGATATGCAAGCCAGGGCAGTAGGATTTAGAGAGCAAGCTGTTGCCTTTGTCGCAGGCTTCCCCTCTCCACATATCTGATGAGCTCAAAAGATGGCAGAGACCGATACGGTTTGGCACCAGCAGCATCACAGGAGTTGCCAGTCAGCATTGAGCTCAATGTAGGACTGCCTTAGGGACTCCAGCTCCGGACTTGTCCTCAGGGTTTACTCCCGAAGCCTTCCCCATGAGTGGGTATAGCCACCAGTCAGCAGAGGTTTGAGATCAGAGCTTTCCTTCTAGATGAGCTACTAGCCATGCCTGACGAGCCCCATCTGCTGACTCAACTAGTTTAAAGGCACCAGTAACCCACATTTGCCCCTTCTCCTGTAGGAACCGTTTCGCTGGGCTTAGTCGCTAAGCCACACATGTCAGCCAGGAGCTGGATTTGGTTGTCAGAGGCTATTTGAGTTGCACGCCATTGGGAGCATTTAATAGGTAGTGGGAGCTTATCCCCACTACCACCCCTGGCTATAACAACCTTAAGGAACCATATTGAAATACAGTTATCAAATATTAAAAAAACATTTGTTATATAGTAATATATGTGCTTTTTATTAACACATTAAATAAGATTACATTTAAACTATAGGCAGTTTTACTTTTTAAATACATATCGGTGTGAAGGCTGCTGTTGCCTTGCCCAAAGAAGAACGCTAAACTATGGGGTGGTCTTTAACAAAGCAACAGACATGTCATGTTGGACATCCAATTGATTTTGATTTTTTGGAGAGAGTGTGGAACGAGCTGCCAGCACAAATGGTGGATGCAAACCCACTGTTTAAGAGAAGTTTGGATAGATACGTGGATGGGAAGGTAAAGGTTGACTGGACAGTTTAAATAGTTCAGCACAGACTAGATGGGGCAAAGGGCCTGTTTCTGTGCTGTACTTTTCTATGACTCTATCTCATTACGTAGTACATTGAGATAAAACAAGGTAAAACAGTAGCAATGCAGAGTAAAGTGCTACAGCTACAGAGAAAGTTCAGTGCAAGTAAATGATAAAGTGCATGATCCTCACAAGGTAGATTGTGAGGCCAAGAGTCCATGTAATTGTACAAGAGATTTGTTCAAGAGTCTGATAACAATGGCATAGAACTTGTCCTTGAGCCTGGTGGTAAGTGCATTCAGGCTTTTGCATCTTCTGTCCAACGGGAGAGGGGAGAAGAGAATATCCAGGGTGGATGGAGTCTTTGATTATGCTGTCTGTTTACTGAGGCAGTGAGCAGTGTGGAGAGAGTCCATGGAGGGGAGGCTGGTTCCTGTGATCTGCTGAGATATGTCCACAATGCTCTGTAGTTTCTTGTGGTCAAAGTGTGGAGCAGTTGCTGTACCAATCCGTTATGTATCCAAAGTATCCCACTGACCAAATTACAGAGTTTTGCACAGTTTATTTATTTTTTATGAATAAAATTCATTTTTAAGTAACAAAATCTTTTCTCCAGTGTATAGTCTCTCACAGATTTCACTTGTATCCCTCCTCATAGAGGAATCACAGTAATTTTCCATCAGTGTTACCTGACTGTAGCCCTTGGTGACCTGCATCACCCTTCTGAGCTGAGAACTCTCCACTCCCTTCCCGGTGACACAGTCCATTAGCCTCTCGGCACCATTCTCTCATTAAACCAGAGCCATCACTGGTTTCAGGAATGTCTGCTTCCCCCACCTGTGGTTCTCTCCAGTTGCTGCACGTCGAAGCGTTGGCAGCTGTGAGATATTCGTCTCGAGATTTCCAGTAACGTCTGATGTTTTCTGAAGTAGTGTGGCATTACCCTAGAGACCTTGACAATGCAGCTTTTTAAATCACCCTGTCTAATGTCGAGCTTTATTAGAGCTGTTTAAACGGCATTAAGGGGACATGCAACACCAATTTAACACTGCGAAAAAGCAACATAGACGAATTTCTAAACCATGACATCCAATTGTGGGTAATCTCACAAGCAAGACAAAATGCAGTGCAACACCATGATTTTATTCAAAATCTACACCTTTACATTCCAGGCAATGCTTATTCTGTGAACCATATCTTCTTTCGATTAGGTACAGTTACCTTGTTCTGTTCAGTCTAATACAGAATAATATTAATGATTCTGGATAATAATAAAATAATTTTTTAACTTTTTTGTGCATGTGAAGGATGTTGATAAACTTGAAGAATTCCTTGGTAGACCAAGTATTTCCTCATTGGGGAACAAAGGTGATTATAATGAGACGCAGTGGGTCTTGAGTTATCCCACTTCTCTGGAAAACTGGGGAAAGATGGTGAAAATTTAATATTTCCAGGACTTGCTTTAGAAGGCTGATGATGAAGGGATACAGGCATTATAAAGCACTGGTGAAGCCTCACTTAGAGTATTGTGAGTGGTTTTGGGCCCCTTATCTTGGACCATAAGACCATAGGAACAGAATTCAGTCATTTGACTCATCAAGTTTCATCATGGCTGATCCAATTTTCCTCTCAGCCACAATATCCCACCTTCTCCCTGAATCTCTTCATGCCCTGACCAATCATGAACCTGTCACACTCTGCCTTAAAAAAACTTGCCCTCCACAGCTGCCTGTGGCAAAGAATTCCACAGATTCACCACTCTCTGGATAAAGAAATTCCTCATCTCCATTCTAAAAGGATGCCCATCAATGAGGTTCACAGAAATGATTCTGGGATTGAAAGGCTTGTCATATGAAGAGCATTTGATGGCTCTGGGCCTGTATTCACTAGAATTCAGAAGAATGAGGGGTGACCTTATTGAAACATATTGAATGGTGATAGGTATTGATATGAGTGGATATGGAGAGGATGTTTCCTATGATGGGATAGCCTCAGAATAGAAGAGCATCCTCTTAGAATGGAGATGAAGAGGAATTTGTTGCCACAAGCAACTGTGGAGGCCAAGTCTTTGGGTATATTTAAGGCTGAGGTTGATTGATTCTTGATTAATCAAGGCATGAACAGATATGGGGAGAAGGCAGGAGATTGGGACTGTGGGGAATAATGCATCAGCCATGTTGAAATGGCTGATTAACACCAAATGGGCCAAATGGCCCAATTCTACTCCTATGTCTTATGGCTTAGGAAAGCCAAACTGAACCTCTTTCTTTAATCGTCCTTGCTGGTGACAGCTAAGTGTGAATCTTTGATTTTTATTTTTTGGACCCCTGTTTGAAGATCAGAAATAGTTCTGCAGAATTTTGCCTGGATGCTGTTCCTTAATCTTATTCTCACATTAACGAGCATGAATCTAATTATCAGCATTAATGGAAAGATTGTTAGGTACAGTACCTGGAAAGGAGGGGCATTTTCCTCAAGATTCAAGGTTGTTTAATGTCATTTCCAGTATACATGTAAAGAAGAATGAAATAATTGTCACTCTGGATCCAATGCAGCACAAAAAACCCACAAAATAAACAAAACAATAATTTAAAAAAATACAATAAATATAAAAGCTTAAGATAGTTTACATAGATTGATTGTATGTCTATAAAATGCCACTAGGCACAGGAATGTCTGTACATAAGGTGACTCTGACAGGAAATGATAAAGTAGTGGTGGAGGTGTTAATCAGCCATACTGCTTGGGGAAGTAACTGTTTTTGAGTCTGGTGGTCCTGGAGCGGTTGTTACATAGCTTCCTCCCTGATGGGAGTAGGACAAACAGTCCACGAGCAAAGCAGGTGGGATCCTTCATGACGTTCCTGGCCCTTTTCCAGCACCTTTCTGTACAAATATCCTTGATGGTGGGTAGGCTGGTGCCAGTGATATGTCAGGTTACACTATTCCTGCAAGATCACAGTTTTGTGGATGTGCCAAATTGCTTCCCAGCCAATGAGAGACACTGGGAGTGTAATCATTCTTCTGATGGAGTGGGGGGTTGCATGGAGTTCATAATTGATTCTCATCTCACAATCTCTTCTCCCAAGAATAAAGGAGGTTTGTAAAGTCTTCCTGTCATATGGAAAATACTGTGGAACATAGAACAGTACAGGTTCTTCAGCCCACAATGTTGTGCTGACCTGTTGACCTATGTCAAGATCAGTCTAACACTTCCCTCCTACATAACCCTCCATTTTTCTATCAATTATCTATGAATTTTCTATCAATAAATGCCCCTAATGTATCTGCCTGTATCATCAACCCAGCAGCATGTTCCACACACCCACCATTCTCTTTGTGAAAAAAACTTACTACTGACACCTCCCTCCCCATTGTTGTTCCTTATCGTGACTTGTGGGGCATCGGGCAGCATTTTCTTTTGCCATCTCTGTACCATTTGACTTTTTGGCTTGACACTCAACCCAACATAGGCGGGATGTGTGCAAGGAGCCCGCCGGATTCAAACACAAGATCATTCGCCACAAAGTCCGGTGCTGATGCCACTTCTCCGCCAGCCAGCATTCCCTCCCTCCCCTTATGCTTTCCTCCAATCACCTTAAAATTATTTCCCTTCATATCAGTCATTTCTGGCCAGCAACAGTGGCCTCTGTCCAGTCTGTCTCTTTTCATATAAAACTTCTGTATCAAGTCACCTCTCATCATCCTTTGCTCCAAAGAGAAAAGCCCTAGCTCGTTTGACCTATCTTCATAAGTCACGCTTTCCAAAAGAAACAGGTACGTATTGTGGTGGTGTGAATTTTGCGGGCTTGGGTGAACAGCTGACCAGACCAGATATTAAAAGTGGAGTACTCATAAAAAGATGTTTCTACCACCTCTGAAACTGAGTGCAACCCTACTGCTGGTTTCCAGCACATACAAAGCCCCTTTAACCTATAGCACCAGGAGGACATAGGTTTGAGGTGAGAGGGAAGAGATTTAATAGGAACTTGAAGGGCATCATTTTCACCCAGAAGTGCCAGAGGAAGAGGTTGACACTGGCACATTTACAATATTAAACAGGTACATGGATTCAATATTCAATCTTCAATGTAAATTTATTATTAAAGTAAGTATATATGTCAGTACGAGCAACCCTGAGATTCGTTTTCTTGCAGGCATTCACTGTAGAAGAAACACAATAGAATCAATGAAAAACTGCACACAAAGACTGCTAATCGATGTGCAAACACTACAAATATATAATAATAATACTGAGAACATGATTTGTAGAGACCTTGAAAGTGAGTTCATAGGTTGTGGAATCAGTTCAGTGTTGAGGTGAGAGAAGTTGTCCACACTGGTTAAGGTGTTTGCTGGTTTAAGGTTAATGACTAGGAAAGGGTTAGAGCAAGGGTTCCGAACTTAGGGTGTACGGAGCCATATAACCATATAACAATCACAGCACGGAAACAGGCCATCTCGGCCCTCCTAGTCCGTGCCGAACTCTTAATCTCACCTAGTCCCACCTACCCGCACTCAGCCCATAACCATCCACTCCTTTCCTGTCCATAGACTTACCCAATTTTACCTTAAATGACACAACTGAACTGGCCTCTATTACTTCTACAGGAAGCTCATTCCACACAGCTATCACTCTCTGAGTAAAGAAATACCCCCTCGTGTTTCCCTTAAACTTCTGCCCCCTAACTCTCAAATCATGTCCTCTCGTTTGAATCTCCCCTACTCTCAATGGAAACAGCCTATTCACGTCAACTCTATCTATCCCTCTCAAAATTTTAAAGACCTCGATCAAATCCCCCCTCAACCTTCAACGCTCCAATGAATAGAGACCTAACTTGTTCAGCCTTTCTCTGTAACTTAAGTGCTGAAACCCAGATAATATCCTAGTAAATCGTCTCTGTACTCTCTCTAATTTATTGATATCTTTCCTATAATTCGGTGACCAGAACTGCACACAATATTCTAAATTTGGCCTTACCAATGCCTTGTACAATTTTAACATTACATCCCAACTTCTGTACTCAATGCTCTGATTTATAAAGGCCAGCATTCCAAAAGCCTTCTTCACCACCTTATCTACATGAGACTCCACCTTCAGGGAACTATGCACTGTTATTCCTAGATCTCTCTGTTCCTCTGCATTCCTCAATGCCCTACCATTTACCCTGTATGTTCTATCTGGATTATTCCTGCCAAAATGTAGAACCTCACACTTCTCAGCATTAAACTCCATCTGCCAACATTCAGCCCATTCTTCTAACCGGCATAAATCTCCCTGCAAGCTTTGAAAACCCACCTCATTATCCATAACACCTCCTACCTTAGTATCATCGGCATACTTACTAATCCAATTTACCACCCCATCATCCAGATCATTTATGTATATTACAAACAACATTGGGCCCAAAACAGATCCCTGAGGCACCCCGCTAGTCACCGGCCTCCATCCCGATAAACAATTATCCACCACTACTCTCTGGCATCTCCCATCTAGCACTGTTGAATCCATTTTATTACTCCAGCATTAATACCTAACGACTGAACCTTCTTAACTAACCTTCCATGTGGAACTTTGTCAAAGGCTTTGCTGAAGTCCATATAGACTACATCCGCTGCCTTACCCTCGTCAACATTCCTCGTAACTTCTTCAAAAAATTCAATAAGGTTTGTCAAACATGACCTTCCACACTGAAATCCATGCTGGCTACTCCTAATCAGATCCTGTCTAACCAGATAATTATTAATACTATCTCTAAGAATACTTTCCATTAATTTACCCACCACTGATGTCAAACTGACAGGTCTATAATTGCTAGGCTTACTTCTAGAACCCTTTTTAACCAATGGAACCACATGAGCAATACGCCAATCCTCCGGCACAATCCCCGTTTCTAATTACATCTTAAATATCTCCGTCAGAGCTCCTGCTATCTCTACACAAACTTCCCTCAAGGTCCTGAGGAATATCCTGTCAGGACCCGGAGATTTATCCACTTTTAAATTTCTTAAAAGCGCCAGTACTTCCACCTCTTTAATTGTCATAGGTTCCATAACTTCCTTACTTGTTTCCCACACCTTACACAATTAAGCCCTCGGTTAATGCTAGGGATCCATGGCATAAAGCAGGTTGGGAACCTCAGGAGAGGGATATGGGCCAAACATGGGTAAATGGGACTAGTTTAGATGGGAATATTGATCAGCATGATCTAGTTGTCCAAGGGCCTGTTTCTGTGTTGTATGACTCTATAACATGTATGATTACCTCCAATGGAGTCCTCATGTAAGATCCCCAGAAAGTTAATTCACAGGTTCAGTCTGCATTTATTTTAAGGGGACTGGAATATATAAACAAGGAGAAAATGCTAAAGCTTTGTAAGACACTAGTCAGGCTGCACTTGGAGTATTGTCAATAGTTTTGGGCCCCCGATCTCAGAAAGAATGTATTGTCATTGAAGAGAGTCCAGAGGAGCTTCATGTTTCTGGGAATGAAGAGTTAATATATGAGGAGCGTTTGGCAGCTTTGGGCCTGCACTCACTGGAATTTAGAAGAATGCATGGAGATCTCAATGAAACCTATTGAATGTTGAAAGGACTGGATAAGGTGGATGTGGAGAGGATGCTTCCTGTGGTGGAGTTATCCAGAACAAGGGGGAACAGCCTCAAAACTGAGGGGTGACTTTTTAGAACAGAAGTAAGGAGGAATTTTTTTAACCAAAGAGTGGTGAATCTGTGGAATGCTCTGCCACATACTTTGATGGAGGCCAAGTGCATGGGTATATTCAAAGCGGAAGTTGATAGATTCCTGATTAGTCGGGGCATCAAGGAATATGGTGAGAGGTCAGGTGTATGGGATTGAATGGGACCCAGGATCAGCCATGGGTTGAATGACCCAATTCTGCTCCTATGGCTCATGGTCTTATGGTCTAATAGTTGTTAGTCCTGTACTGTGGTCAAGTGAAAAGTGCCCATGTCCATCTTCAAATCCTTCACCAGCACAGTATCTCCCTATCCTCCTTGGCTTCCAAGCCCTACAAGTGCCCGAGATTCCTCTATCATTGCAATTCTCTCTTGCATATCCTTAGTTTCACCTTACCATCCTGGTCAGATATCTGCTGGCTATGGCCCAGTACCTGATAGCCATACTGCTTGTGTTGCCAGCAGGTTTAGTGAACTGAAGGAGAAGATTGATGGTCGATCTGGCAAGAAGGTGGAAGATTGCCCCAAATTTGTGAAGTCTGGAGATGGAGCCATTGTTGGCATTATGCCAACTAACTCCCTGTCTCAGCTCTATCTTGGACCTCCTGGAACTGCAGGGTTCCATCACCTGCAACACGCTGGGACCCAGATTAAGTTGTTTTAGTACCAGCCTCACACAACCAAATGAGACCACAGGCCTCATACCAAATTCCTTTACTTTTGGGGTAAGGGACCTTAAAGAATAAATTTGGTCTAATAAACGTTTCTGACTGCTTTTTAAGAAAAATACATCCATCTATTTCCAGACAGTTGAGTGGTGTTTTTGAAGGGCTATTAAGAACTGTTGGAAAAAGCTTGAAGATGTTGACAGGTATTGTTGAATTGATTTGATTTTTATGATGTACAGTGGTTTTAAAATATGGCCCATTTAGATTAAAAAGGTAACACAAGCTCTCCTGTACACCAGAGAAGACACTGCTGTACAAATTTGCTTATAAATATTTCAAATCATTCCGAAGAAAGCTCTTGGATTTTATTGTCTGCAATAGAAAGAGACTCTGAAATTTCTACTAAATTATTGACAGTGAAAAATTGCCCTGTACAAAAATAAGCTCACGGTATATTAGTGTATATTTTTAAATGATGCCTATGAGACGCAGATGGTAACAAACACCACAGTACATGAATTGTAAATTATTAATGAATGCAATTGTATTTTACACATTTGTACACTGAAATCCTTTTATCACATGGCTTGTCACAACAGATTTCACTAAATCAGGAATTTTATCTACATCTTGCTGATTCAGCATAAATGACTGACGTTTTGATGAAAGACAGTGACTGATGATATAACTTTGGCTTGTTGTGTTTCTGACACTGATTTAAAGAGTATTTTGGAGACGGTGATCCTAAAAGCATTTGCTAGGAACTTGACTCAAGATGGAGTTCCTATGTCCCGAGGACGTAATGTGCCTGTGGTTGACAGTCTTTGATCTCTGCCGTTCTTCCATGTTCCACTCACCTGAAGAGCCTGCTCCATCTGTTAGTGTGCCACATTCTCTGCAACTGTTATACCTACAGGGACTTTCTCCCTGGAACGTAGAAGATTGAGAGGAGATTTGATAGCATTTTGAGGGGTATAGACAGGGTAAATACAAGCAGGTTTTTTCCACTGAGGTTGTGCGGGACTGCAACTAGAGATCATAGGTGAAAGGTGAAAAAGTTTAAGGGGAAGATGAGGGGAAATTTCTTCACTCAGAGGGTTGTAAGAGCATCGAATGAAGTGCTTGGGAGCTCACTTTCAACGCTTAAGAGAAGTTTGGATAGGTACATGGATGGAAGGCGTATGGAGGGCTTTGGTCCCAGTGCAGGATGATGGGAGTAGGCAGTATAAATGGATTCAGCATGGACTAGGTAGGCTCTAGAGTCTGATTCTGTGGTGTACTTTTTTATGACTCCATCACTGCACTCACTTTCTTGTTATAGACTCCACTTCTTTCTCCTACTGCCCCTTGTGTGTTTATACATTCTGGTCTTGTTTTATTATTGAGAGGTGGCACGTGGAGTTCAATCCAGAAGAGCGTGACTCAACTTCACTTGCCCCCATCATTGAAATGTTCCAACAGCCAATGGACTCATTTTCAGGGACTCTTCATCTCATTTATTGATATTTAATGTGAATTTATTTATTATTATTTCTTTCATTTTGTATTTGCGCAGTTGTCTTTTACACATTGGTTAATGGTGCGGTCTTTCATTGATTCTGTTATGGTTGTTATTCTTTGGATTTTTTGAGTATGCCCACAAGAAAATATTATAAAAGATTATAATAAAATTATAAAATTATATATTATAAAATTATAAAAGATAAGTACTTTTATAATAAATTTACTTCAAACTTTTGAAGTGATTCACTTTGGAAGGTAGATCTTTAAGGCAGAATACTAGTTTGACCATGTGGAGGAACAGGGATCTTGGGCTCCATGTCCATAGATCCTACAAGGTTGCTGCACAAGTTGATAGGGTGGTTAAGAAGGCATATGGTGTATTGGCCTTCATTAGTCAGGGGATTGAGTTCAAGAGCTGCAAGGTTGGAACCCATGTGGAGTATTGTGTTCAGTTCTGGTCTCCTCATTACAGGAAGGATGTGGACATTTCAGCGAGAGGGCAGAGGAGATTTATCAGGAAGCTGCCTGGATTAGAGAGCGTGTCTTATGAAGATAGATTGAGCGAGCTCGGGCTTTTCCCTTTGGAGAAGGGGAGGATGAGAGGTGAGTTGATAGAGATGTACAAGACAATAAAGAAAGTGGATAGCCAGAGATTTTTTCCCAGGATAAAAATGGCAAAGGGTCTTAATTTTAAGGTGATTGGAGGAAAGTATAGAGGGGGGGATGTCAAAGGCAGATTTTTTAATGCCAAGTGGTGGGTGTGTGGAACACACTGCCAGGGATGGTGGTAGAGACAGATATGTTAGGTATATTTAAGAAACTCATGGATGAAAAGAATGGAGGGCTATGTGGGAGGGAAGGATTAGAGTAGGTTAAAAGGTCGGCTGAACATTGTGAGCCAAACATCCCACATTGTATTGTTCTATGTTCTATTTTAGACCCGTGCACATGATTTTGTTGTACCTGATTTCAAGATTGTTTAATGTCATTTCCAGTACACCAGTGTAAAGGAGAATGAAATAATTGTTTTCTGCATGTTACATCATGTGAACAATTGTTTCCGGATCAATTAGCAACCTTTGGGGAATTAGCCGGGTGCAAGAGTGTCTGACGCTTTCGCATTTCCTAATTATGTTTACCGGGGCGCAGTGTGCTTCTGCTTTTTGGGACGTGAACTGGAGTGGAACAGCAGAACCCATGACCTGTGCTGAACACCGGAGAGACCAATTAACCGCACATTATGTGTTGCTTTGCGATTGGAGGGAACACTCAGCTGTCACCCAAAGGCCTGACTGAGCAGATTCTGACTATTGACCAGCCTGCGATCACAGTGGTACGATGAAGGGCCATTCTCTCCAGCATTTGGTTACTCAGTTAGCTATACAAGAGGTGTCTCTGAGGTGACACTGTTGGGTGTATTCTGACATTGGAGACAATATCTCAGCCGTGACTGTCCACAAGGCAGGTCATCAGGAGCCTCAGAGTGAGGGGCACGGGTGTGCTCTTCTCAGGAGGTGCTCTGAGAGCTTTATCCACTCACCACTACTCAGAATTGTCTGATGCACATGGTGTTCACCGGCTGGGGCTCCAGAGATGTGACATTTGAGCATTATGGTAGCACAACACTTCACGGATTCAGTGAGCAGAGTTCAATTCTCGTCACTGCTTGTACAGTTTGTATCTTCTCCTCGTGGTCAGGTAGGTTTTCCTCGGGGTGCTTCAGTTTCCTCCCACATTGCAAATACAGGTTAGGGTTAGTAATTTGTGAGCATGCCATGTTGATACTGGAGCCGGGTGACACTTGCTGGACGCCCTCAGCGCATCCTCAGACAATTCTGGTCGTTGATGCAAACAATGCATTTCAGTGACAAGAGAAGGTATGCAGATGCTGGAAATCCGAACAATGTTTTGTTCCTCCAGCATCTTGTGTGTGTTGAATGCATTTCACTGAATGCTTTCGTGTAGGTGTGACCAATAAAGCTGATCTTTATTTTCTGAGGGGATGATCTTCAGCTCCACTCTTGGGTTTGGACTGTCCTCCATTTTGTTGCAGAGTCTAGGTTACACTGATACTCTGCGTCCTCACGACAGCTTCATTCTAAGTGCCCTCAACCAACCACTGCTGTGTCTGCCATTGCAACGTCATAGAGGACACTGAGCGCTGTGTTTGTGTAAAAATGATTTTATCTGACTTCATTTTAGCCAGGAACCAGAGGCGTACAGGTATTAGTGTTTGCCAACATATGCACAATTCTGGAGGGACCTAGCAGGTCAGGTAATAGTGAGGGAGGGAAACAAATAGTTGAGGTTTCGGGCCAGCTCCTGATGAAGGGTCTCGGCTCAACATCGACTGTATATCTCTTTCTTTAGATGTTGCCTGACCTGCTGAGTTCCTCCACCATTTTGCGTGTGTTGTTCAAAATTTCCAGCATCCGCAAGAGTCCCTTGTGACTGGTGTTTCAGAGTCATGTTTCATATCACTGACATATGTTGTGAAGTTTGATGCTTTGCCATTAGTGCTGGCTTCCAGGACTGCAGGTTGGGGTTACCAGGAGGAGTTAGCATTTTCTCAATGCTCAAAGATTCAAAGTACATTTATTATCAAAGTATGTATGCAGCATGCAACCCTGATATTCGTCTTCCCACAGACAGCCACAAAACAAAGAAACACCATGGAACCTGTTCAGAGAAACGCATCGAACCCAACCTGTAAAGAAGAACACCATATTGCACAAAAGGCAAAATGAGCATAAAATACAGAATATAAAACATTAAACCACAGTCATTGAAATAGTCCGGGAGTGTTCAATTTAGCACTGTGTCGTGCATTGACTGCAAACTGCAGATCCAGTCCGTCCTGATCAAAATCATACAAAATAACAATGAAAAAAGGAGTAACCAGAAAGCAGAAACACACATACATGAATTATGGAGTCCAGTCCGCAAACCACGTCAATTAAACCTTTTCCGTGACTCAAGACTCCAGCACCTTTCTCCAGCAGCAGCGAGCGAGAGGGAGAGAGAGTCTGGTTGAACACAGGCAGATGATTCTGAACACCTGCTCACCTACTGCTCTCACCCTTGTTGATTTCAGTCTTCCTCGACTCTTTAATCAGTGAAATTGGCAAGAAATGGAGTTGATTGTGGGCTTGTACTCCATCCCCAGGCTTCTTGGCCTGCAGGCCACACTCTTTGCTCGAAACCTCCACCGAACTCCATCAGAGACAGCAAAGCACCAGATAGCTCAATCGGCCCGAAAACACACCATCAAAATGTAAATCACGGGTTCCAATAATAAACAAGAGAAATCTGCAGATTCTGGAAATCTGAGGAACACCCACAAAATGCTGGAGGAACTCAGCAGGCCAGACAGCATCTATGGAAAAAAGTACAGTGGACGTTTCGTGCCAAGACCCTTCAGCAGGTAGTAGCCGAATCATATTTGAAAGAAGAAGAGGTAAAAGATGTAGCTTTGTGAACTGTCTGAAGCACGTTGACTTGGGTTGTGTTGTTTGCTGGTGCCATCTTCTTCAGATGATATCTGCCTGGGTGTCGATCCGGACGCATTTGGTAGAGTCCTATAGCACAGACGTGTCTATATGGGCCATCGATAATCCATCCACACTATTTACCAACACTTGAGTGCCTTGATTACAGAAGTGCTGATGTCGGTACTTGTGAGAGTCTCTACCTCTACCACTGACTGAAACAGTGCATTCCAGAGTCCTCTGGGTGAAATGTGCTTCCTTGCGTCCCCTCTAAACGTCTTTTCTCTTTTAACTTCCAATGGCCCGGTAGTGTAACGGTTAGCACAACATTATTACAACTCCGGCAACCTGGGTTCATTTCACACCACTGTGCGTAAGGAGTTTGTACGTTCTCCCTGTGACTGCATGGGTTTCCTTCCGGTGCTCCTGCTTCCTCCCACAGTTCAAAGACGTCCAGGTTAGTGAGGTGTGGTAAGATGTGGACATGTTGTGTTGGCACTGGAAGTGTGGCGACACTTACGGGCTGACCCCAACACACCCTTGGACTGTGTTGGAGCAAAACATTTCACTGGATGTACCTTACAAATCATCTTTTAGATCTCCGTCAAGGCCCCAGCAATTTTCTCTCTTGGCTCTTCCAGTAACCTAGGATAGATCGCATTGGACACTGGAGATTTACCCACCATGATCTTTTGTTAACAACCCAGCGCAGGCGCCTCTTTGACATCAATATGCCCTAGAATTTCAGCATTCTTCTCCCTGATCTCACAACTCTCCATGTCCTTTTCCTTGGTGAATGCTGATGTAAAGCACATGTTTAGCAACTTGCCAACTTTCTCTGACTTCAGGCATATATTGCTTCCTTTGTCCTTGAGTGATCCAACCTTCTCCCTAGCTATCTTCCTGTTTTTTAATGTAGTGTAAAATGTCGAGG
This sequence comes from Hypanus sabinus, assembly GCF_030144855.1. NCBI lineage: Eukaryota > Metazoa > Chordata > Chondrichthyes > Myliobatiformes > Dasyatidae > Hypanus > Hypanus sabinus. The sequence continues at coordinate 3,372,043 of NC_082729.1, forward strand.
GATTCTCTATAATTCTCTCACCAAGGACATTTCATAGCCCAATCCAGCCCACTCGATTCTTTCCTCTTTCCTTTTCTTTTATTGCTCCAGCATTTTTTTAAAATTTCAGCTTCCAAAACATTGAATATGCCTTTACTTTCTGACTGCATTCACAACTTTTCTTGTCATCTAGCGATTCAGAACCTTACCTTCCTCTCAGGAACATGTTGGTCCTGAATTCTGACTGGCTAGTCTTTAAATGACTTCCACATGTCAAATGTCGGCTTCAAAGTTGAAGTCAATTTATTAACTAAGTACATGTATATTACAAAATGCTGCCTTGAAATTCATTATCTTGAGGGCTTTTGAAAGTTCAGAGTACATTTATTATTAAAGTATGTATACTATATACAACCTTGATATTCGTCTTACAGGCAGACACAAAACAAAGAACCCAATGCTCAGAAAAAAAACAAATCATGAAAATAAAGAAATGCAATAGAATTTATGAGAAAACAATACATAAAGACTGGCAAACAATCAGTGTGTAAAGAAAGACAAATTTTACAAAAAAAAAATACTGAGAACCTGGATTGTAGAATCCTTGAAAATGAGTCTGTAGGATTGGAATCAATTCAGAGTTGAGGGAAACATCCTGTCCACATTCACTCTGTCTAGGCCTTTCAACATTCAAATAGGTTTCAATGAGATCCCTTCTCATTCTTCTGAATTCCAGTGAGTAGAGACCCAGAGCCATCAAACGCTCCTCATGTGATAAGCCTTTCAATCCCGGAATCATTCTTGTGAACCTCCTTTGAACCCTCTCCAATGTCAGTACATCCTTTCTTAGATAAGGAGCCCAAAATTGGTTGGATAAAGGAGTACAGTACAGGGACAGGCTCTTCACCCACAATGTTGTGCTGATCTAATTAAATTAGTAATCAGATGGCCAACCAAACTAATCCCTTCTGCCTACGTAATGTCCAATAGGGCAAGGAACAGTGATATTGAAGACATTGAAATACCCCCCCCCCCACATGCTCTCTGTTCATTTTACACCTGCTTATTATGTGACCTGTCCACACATCTGCTCATCTATTTCCTGTGGACTGTTAGATATCCTGTGGTATCTCCCAGCAAAGTGGGGAGACACAGTAGTGAAGTGATTAGCGTAACACTAACATAGCGGCAATGATTTGGGTACAATTGCCACTGCTGTCTGTAAGGAGTTTGTACGCTATCCCTGTGACCATGTGGGTTTCCTCCTGGTGCCCTGGTTTCCTCCCACATTCCAAAAGCCTACAGGTCAACGGGTGAATTGGTCACGTGGATATAATTGGACAGCACAGGCTCATTAGGCTGGAGGGCTTGTTACTGTGCTGTGTCTCTAAATAAAGGAGTGATTGTTTTTTGATTGTCCCTGTATTTGACCTATGTGGTCTAATTTGAAGAATATCTAGAATAGGCAAAGGGTCTTGGCCTCAAAAATTGACTGTTTATTCCCCTCCATAGATCCTGCTTGACCTACTGAGTTCCTCCAATATTTTGCGTATGTTGCTTTGGATTTTCAGCATCTGCAGATTTTCTCATGTTTATAGTCAGAATATGCTTCCCTGTTACTGCAATGATGAACTCCTTAATCAATATCCTAATGCCAACTCCTGTTTACATTGCCTTGTGGTAGAGTTCCTCTTGCCATACCTTCCACCCCATCAGCCTCCACATCCAACACATCATTCTCCACAACTTTCACCATCTTCAATGGGATCCTATCACCAAGCACAATGTTATCTCCACCTCACTCTCCGCTTTCTGCAGGGATTGCTCGCTTCGTGATTCTCTTGTCCATTCCTCTCTGCCCACTAATCTTCCTCTTGGCACTTACCCTTGCAAGTGATAAAATGCTCCACCTACCTCTTCCTCACATCTATTCAGGGCCCCAAACAGCCCTTCCAGGTGAGGCAACACTTCACCTGCGAATCTCTGGGTCCTTTTATTGTGTCCAGTGCCCCCAATGCAACCTTCTCTACATTGATGAGACACAGCATAGGTTGGGGGCGGGGGGATTGCTTTGTCGAACTTCTCAGTGGCCAAACATTGTATTTCCAAACCCCATTCCCATTCTGACATGTCAGTCCACAGCCTCCTTTTGTGCCACAATGAGGCCACCCTCAGGATGGAGGAGCAACACCTATATTCCATCTGGGTAGCCTCTAGTCCTCCAACCTGATGGCATGAATATTGATTTCTCCTTCTGGTAATTTTCCTCTTCCCCCTCCCTTCTTCTTCTATTCCCCACTCTGGCCTCTTACCACTTCTTGCCAGCCTATCATCTCCTTCTAGTGCCCCTCCTCCTCCTTCTCTTTGTCCTATGCTTCACTTCCCTCTCCTATCAAATTCCTTCCTCTCCAGCTCTTTTCCTTTTCTACCTACCTGGCTTTGCCTATCACCTTCTACCCTTCCTGTCCCTTACCTTTTTATACTAGAGTCTTCCCCCTTCCTTTCCAGTCCTGATGAAGGGTCTTGGCCTGAAACATTGACTGTTTATTGATTTCCACAAATGCTGCCTGACCTGCTGAATTCCTGCAGCATTTTGTGTGTGTTGCTCCCTTTTACATTATCCCTCTGCACTTCTCACTTAGTTGATCGCCTACACCTTCATCCTTTCTACCAAAGTACATTATCATTATCCATGCCGTGTTTCTACTCGAAATGTCGACCATTCCTTTCCTTCCACATACACTGCTGGGCCCCCTGAGTTATTTCAGCAGATTGTATATTGATCATCATCATTACTCCAACCCCCTCCCTGCCCCCAGCAACTCTCCATCCTCTCCTTGTTGTGAATGCATTGACCACTCCAGAGACAGAGTTGGGCACAAAAGCTGAATGTCCAACCCTCCAATAGTCAAGGGTTCCCAACCTTTTCTTTTTTGCCATGGACCAATGTCATTAGGTAAGGGGTCTGTAGAACCCCCTGGATGGGAACCCCTAGCTTAGGAGAACATCATACTCGACTCGAGTGATCGACGTAAGCTGTGGCAGAAACATCCTGATGGTGATGTCCCCAGGTGAGAATATTGCCAGTAGCCTGTCTTAGTTCAACCATGTTGATATCACTGCTGAGAAAGCTCACCAAATGCCTCTACTTCCCCAGGAGGCTAAAGAAATTTGGCATGTTCCTGTCGAATCTTACCAATTTTTATCGATGCATCAAAGAAAGCAATCTGTCTGGATGCATAACAGATTGTTGTAGCGACTTCTTTGCAGAGAGTTGTGGACACAGCTCAGCACATCACGGGAACAAGTCTCTCTTCCACGGACTCTGTCTGCACTTGCTGCGTCAGGAAAGCAGCCAATATAATCAAAGATCCCAGCCATCCCGGGCACTCTCTGTTCTCACCTCTCCCTTTGGGCAGAAGATACAAAAGCCTGAAAGCATGTCCCACCAGGCTCAAGGGCAGCTTCTATCCCACTGTGATTGGACTCTAGAATGGACCTCTTGTACAATAAGATGGACTCTGCTACACAGTCAATCTCATTTGCCCGCAATGCACTTTGTGTAACGATCTGATTGGTATGAACTTTTCACTGTATATCGGTATGTGCCAATAGAGTCATAGATCACTGCAGCACAGAAACAAGCCCTTCAGCCCTTCGAGTCCATGTTGATCTATTAATCTACCCAGCCCCATTAACCTGTACCTGGACCATAGCCCGCCATATCCCTCCCATCCATGTGTTTATCCAAATTTCTCTTAAACGTTGAAATCAAACACATATCCACTACTTCTGTGGACAGCTCATTCCACACTCAGCCACTCTCTGAGTGAAGAAATTCCACCTCATGCTCCCCTTAAGCAGTTCATCTTTCACCCTGAGCTCCTGGCCCCGAGTTCCAGACTCACCCAACCTCAGTGTAAAAAGCCCACTTGTATTTACCTTATCTATATCCTCAAACCTCTATCAAATCTCCCTTCACTTTCCTACACTCTAGGGAATAAAGTCCTAACCTATTCAAACTTTAGATGCAACTCAAGTCCTGGCAGCATCCTTGTAAATTTTCTCTGTACTCTTTCAATCTTACTGATCTCTTTACTGTAGGTAAGTGACCAGAACTGCACGCAATGCTCCAAATTAGACCTCACTAGCATCTTGTACAATTTCAACATAAAATCACAATTCCTGTCCTCAATATTTTTATTCATGAAAGCCAATGTGCCAAAAGCTTTCCTTACGACCCTCTCTACCTGTGAAGTCATTTAGATCTGTATTCCCAGACCCCTGTTTTATCACACACCTCAGTGCCCTACCGCTCACTCTGTAAGTTCTTCCTTGTTTTTACCTCCCAAGGTAAAGTACCTTAATGTCTACATTAAATTCCATCTGCCATTTCTTCCAGCTGGCCTAGATCCCGCTACAAGCTGTGATAGCCTTTTTCACTACTATGCCCCCAATCTTGGTATCATCCACAAACTTGCTGATCCAATTTACTACATTATCATCCAGATCATTGGTATAGATGACAAACAACAATGGACCCAGCACCAAACCCTGAATCAGTTCCTGTCTATCCAAATACTTAGATATCCTGTCCTTTAGTACACCTTCCAATAACTTTCCCATTACTGATGTCAGGCTCACTGGCCTGTAATTTCCTGGTTTATTTTTAGAGCTTTTCTTAAACAGCGGGACAGCATTGGCTATTCTCCAATAAAAAGATTACCAATTCCAATGTGGCCACTCTGGTGAGGGCAGGTACTATTGATCGAATCAAAGTAGGCGGTGTGTTAACGTTGTTCTAAATGTACTTGGCAAACTATGAATCACATCTGCTATAGGGATGTTTTGTGGTGCTCTCACTCATTGCTCATCGATCACAGAATAACCAGAGAAGATGGATCCTTCCTTTTCCTCAGTGCTGGAGATGATGAAGCTGCTCCTCCCCACCCACACACCCCAAGGGAGCTCAGCTGTGGGTGGGGTTGCAGAGAGTGGCGTATCTGTGTGGGTGGAGGGACTGAGGAAGTCTTTGTGATTAGAAGCATCTGCACGTGCTGATGTTTGTATTGCCTTTCATAGTATCTACAGGGCTTAGAAACTGCCATCAATACAGTACTTAAATGTCACTGTAACGAGAATTAGGTATATTATCAGTGACATATCGTAATATTGGTTGTTTGCACAACAGTACCATGCATTACGTAAAAATAACAATGTTACAATATGAAACATAAAAAATAAGGAAATAGTGTAAAAAGGGAGCAAAATACTGAGGTGATGTTTATGGCGATTCAGAAATCTGATGGTGAAGGAGAATCAGAACTACTGGCAGATGTGAAATTTCTTGTTATGCGGCAGCATTACAATTGAATACATAATAAAAAATGTGAATTGCAGTAAAAAATATATAAAATAGTTAAATAAGTAGTGCAAAGAATAGTATTGAGGCAGTGTTCCTGGGTTCAATGTCCATTCAGAAATCAGATGGCAGAGGGGAAGAAGCTGATCCTGAATTATTGAGTGTGTGCCTTCAGGCTCTTGTACCTCCGTCCTGATAAGAAGAAGGCATGCCCTGGGTGATTGGGGTCCTTAATGATGCTACCATTTTGAGGCATCGCTCCTTGAAGTTGTCCAGAATGCTGCCAAGTTGTTCCTAAAATTTTGAGTGGGTCTTCAGGCTCCTGTACCTCCTCCCTGATGGTAGTAATGAGAAGAGGGGTCTTCAGGCTCCTGTACCTCCTCCCTGGTGGTAGTAATGAGAAGAGGGAATGTCAACATATCGCAGGTAATGAGTGAAGGGTATAGTGACAGTTTCGGCTCAGTGAGTTCTGGGGATGGGCATAGTGGTGGTGTCAGGTGAGGTTGGTCAAGGCAGTGAGGACTTGGGCTGGTGTAGAGAGGTGGGAGGGGATGGTTTCTGGGCAGTAGCTCCAGAAGGGTGTTGGGTGGTGGACGAGGATAGATTCTGGGCAGTGAGCTCCAGAAGGGGGTGGAGTGGTGGGTGAGGATGGTTTCCAGGTATTGAGTTCTGGAAGGGGTGGAGAGGTGGGAGGGGATGGTTCCTGGGTGGTGAATTCCAGTCCAGCAGTGTCCAGCCACCACCGGTTTCTCAGCTCCTCTCTTATCCTCTGACCACTTGTCATGAATGTTCCCCAACTAAGTTATGGAATAAGCTTCAACAACTATAGTGGCTGAGCTACAAGGCAGCAAATGTTCCAGAAAGGTAGTATTGATTTCATGATGCTTATTTGTTGGAGTTACAGAGTGTTTTCATTTCTGCTGGAGGTTAAAAATAAAACATTATTATAAAAGGTCACACATACTGGTATTCTGACCACAGACTGTTCCTGCTGATGGTATTGCGAGCCAGCTGTGGTCCGCTCCCAGCTGTTACACAGTGAGGGCTGGCTATGAGGGTGGGGTGGCTCAGAGCCCAGGCTGCTTCACTGCTTCTGACATCTGCGATGGAGCCCCAGTTCTCAGCCTGGGTTTGGATTTCTGCAGCCATGGGGAGAAGACTCTCCGAAGTCCATATGGGCTGTCAGCATGTCCATTCCTGTTCCCGAAATCTGGCCGAAAGCAGGCTTTGGTGCACCCCTGTTGCTTCCCCCATGAATCCCTGCTCTCCTCCCCCCCCCCCCCCCCCGAGCTGTGAGGGACAGAGGGTGAGCTGACTCTCCAACCTCCCCACTCCCTGAAGTCTGAACAGGGTGTCAACAACCCCATCTCTGTTCCTGATGTTGGTGCTTGATTGTGTGGCAACACATGCAGACTGCCCCCAGCACATCCTTGGGTTGTGTTGGTTATTGAGGCTAACGGTGCATTTCACAGTGTGCTTCGAATTACGTGCAATATCTGGACATTGACCTCCGACCTGCCCTGGGGCTTGGTGCGACGTTTCCCTTCTTGACTCCCCATCGATTTCCTGCCCCCTGCAGTGAAAGGCAGAGGGAGGGAGAGGGGTTACTCAAGGTAGAGACATGAGATATGGCAGATGCTGGGATCTGGAGCAGCAAACACTCCGCTGGAGGAACTCATCGGATTGAGCAGTGGCTGTGGGGAGAAGGAACTGTTGACGGCATCAGAACAAAAAAATGGCAAAGGGTGATGGCCAGTGTAAAGAGGAACTTTATGCATAAGAGCAAATTAGGCCATTCAGTCCTTTGAGTCTGTTCCACCATTCAATTATCTCTCAACCCCATCCTCCTGCCTTCTCCCTGTGACCTTTGATACTCTTACTAATCAAGAATCTAGCAATCTCCACAGTTGAGTCATTGAGTATATCTAAATCGCTTTAGATAACTCAATGACTTGGCCTCCACAGCCATCTGTGGCAATGTATTCCACAGATTCACCATCCTCTGGCTACAGGAATTCCTCTTCATCGCCATGTAAGTGGAAGTCCCTTTATTCTGAGGCTATGCCCTCTGGTTTGAGACTCTCCCACTGTAGGAAACATTCTCTCTACATTCACTCTATCTAGGCCTTTCAATATTTGATAGGTTTGAACGGGGAATGATGAGACAGGAGCCTGAGGTGATTGTTCTACTGAGTAGAGGTTTGAGATGATTGGGAGGCAGTGTCATGAAGGAGAGGGGATGGAGTTAGAACATACAGTATAGCACAGAATAGGCCATTTGGCCCACAATTTTGTACCAACTTTTAACCTTCCTCCTACATAGCCCTTCATTTTTCTGTCATCCATATGCCTATCTAAGAGTTGGACAGTAGTGGGAGGTGAATGATCGATGGACGCAGGCAAAGAGGGGAGGAAAACTGAAAAGTAGGTGGAGTGAGATAGTAAGAGGCTTGCCAGGTCATCCTGCACCCCTCCTTAGTCCACCAAAGATCCTCACACTCTCTCCCTCTAACCGTCTCTCAAGCTTTGCTTTTTCTCTCCCTGATTGCTTCCATCACTAATTCATCTGCCACTGGCTCCCAACTCCACCCTCACTCACCTCCCCTACCTCGCAGAACCTGCCTGTCATCTTTCACCCCTCCTCAATCCACCGATCACCACAGGCCCCCCACCTCTTTGACGTCAAAGTAAGTTTATTATCAAAGAAATTCATGTCACCGCATTTTACGTTGAGGTTCATTTTCTTGCGGGCATTTTCAGGAAAATCAGGACTACAATACAATTTATGAGAACTACGTAACAAAGATTGGCAAACAACAATGTGGTAAAGAGAAGACAAGTTGAGTAAATAATAATAAGTAAGTAAATAAAACTGAGAACATGAGCTGTAGAGTTCTTGAAAGTGAGTCCATCCACACTGGCTTAGGAGGTGCACTGGACACCAAAGATTTTGCTTCCTGAATACATTTAGGTGTATCTTATGAATTTTGGGCTACTGATCATGGAAAATCACGATGAAATTTCCCTATCACGCACCATTTTTTGAAATCACTTATGTTTATTATTTCAATTCATAATTCAAGTAAATTAAAATGTTGCCTACAGTGTAAGCTGTAAAGTTTCCTATCTTGTCCAGGCATGCTTAGGCTGCTGCATGGCAGGACAGGTTTTAGTAATAATTATTGGGTTCAGGACAGTAAGGATGGAATTTGCTATCACCAGGCACAAAAATTTCAATGAAGGATTTTGATATTTGAGACAGATGCTTTCCAGAATAACTGATGCCAAGATTAAGGAAAGCATTTTTGTTGGTCCACAAATCAGACGGGCAATTTGAAGAATTTCTAGTGGGACCGGAGAAAATTACGTGGAAGGCGTTCAAGGAGGTTGTTGAAATTTTTCTTGTCATCTACAGAGCACAAAACTACATACAGCTGATTGAAAGCATGCTTGAAGCATATAAAACCTTGAAATGCAACATGTCACTAAAGGTTCATTTTCTGCATTCCCATTTAGACTTCTTGCCTGCAAATCTTGGTGTTGTTAGTGATGAGCATGGTGAAAGGTTTTACCAGGACATTGTGGTCATGGAGAAAAGACACCAGGGCAACTGGAATCCATCAATGCTAGCGAATTATTGTTGGACACTTAAGGGAGAAGCCTCAGACACTAAGTACAAATGAAAATCATTAAAATATTTTTAACTTAGTTGAACTATTGCAAAGCATCAGCACCATTATGCAATTAAACACATTATATTCAATAAAAGTTAATTTGTTGTTTCTCCAAATTCCTACGTGATACAAGTAATCTGAAATTATATTTGTGTTCATCTTCAAGCATTCTATCATAAAAAATTGGTGTCCAGTGTATAATTACAGGGTAATAATCATTCCTGAGCCTGGTGGTGTGGGACCTGAGGCTCCTGTGCTTACTTCCTGGTGGTAGTAACAAGAAAAGAACTTGGCCTTGATGGTGGGGATTCATAATGATGGATGCTGCTTTCTTGTGACAGCACTCCTTGTAAGTTGTCACAAAGGTGGAGAAGGCTTTGTCTGTGATGGACTGGATGTATCCACCAATTTCTGGAGACTTTTTCATTCCAGAGTATTTGGTGTTTCCATATCAGGTTATAATGCAATCAGTCAGGATAATTTTCTTTGTGCTTCAGTAGATGTTTGTCAAAGCCATGCAGGTCATCAAAACTATTTTGGCCATGTCTACTCTCAATCCTGATGCAGATTCTCAACCCAAAACGTCAACAGTTCCTTTATCCCCATAGATGCTGCTTGACCTGCTGAGATCTTCCTGAGGTCTATATGTTGTTCAAGGTGGAGGTGGTCAGAGTGTGAGAAAGAGAGATAGAGAGTCAGTCTCGAGGAAGGATGGAGGGACGGTGCTGGGGTTTGAGAGAGAGAGTTGGTCTTGGGTGGGGAGGAAGGGACAGTGTTAGTGTGTAAGAGAGAGTCAGTTTCAGGGTGGGAGGGAGGGTGTCGTGTATGAGGGAGTGAATCAGTTTCGGGGAGGGAGGGTGTCAGTATATGAAGGAGTGTTGGTCTTGGGGAGGGAGGGAGCCGGTCTCAGAGTGGAGGACAGGAGAGTATCTGTGTGTGAGAGAGAGAGCCGGCCTCAAAGTGGGAGGCAGGAGAGTGTCAGTGTGTGAGGGAGAGTCTGTCAAGGAGAGTGTGTGTGAGGGAGGAAGTTGTTCTCGAGGAGGGACAGCGGGAGAGTGTGAGGGAGAGAGTCGTTCTTGGGGAGGGAGGTCAGTAGAGTGAGAGTGTGTGAGGAAGAGAGTCATTGTCAGGGAGGGAGAGTATCATGTGAGGGAGGGTGCCATGTGAAGGAGAAAGTTGCTGTCAGGGAGAGAGTGAGGGAGGGTGTTGGTGTGAGAGGGAGAGAGCCAGTCTCCAAGTGGGAGGGTGAGTGACAGTGTGTGAGAGAGAGAGTCGGTCTCACGGAGGGAGGGAGAGTGTTGGTGTATGTGGGAGAGAATTTGTCTCTGGGAGAGAGGGATTTTCAGTCTGTGAAGAAGTCTGTGAAATTGGCTGCGATCCCCAGTTTTGCAAAATCGTTATTTAATTCAGCTCTCGGTAGAGGGAATAATCCCAAACCCTTCATTTTCACTCTGTGAGGCTGTTCTAATATCACTCGCCTGGGAAAAGTGTCCCCTATTATCTTCTTGGTTTTGAAGGGAATCATGACAGTGTAAGGAAAAAAAATAGATGAAATATTGAGCGATGAGTATGCTGATACTTGCTGTTTGAATCTAGAACTTGTAACTCCTGGAGGAGCTACTCATGTATATGGGTGTCTTGACGCTGTCCCACCAACAGTGTGCGTGGACGCACACACGTACGTGTTGGCAGATCTGAGATTGTGTCAGCTCCGTCCCATTGACGTGTAATTTCAGAGAGCACTGCAGGAAAAATCTCCCCACGGGTTCAGAGGGTTCAGTAACACGGCTCACTGTCTGCTATCTAAAGAAATCTGCTTCATTTGTTGAGGCTGGTTTTGTTGCTCGTGTGTTCTGTTTCATTGTGGGCAAGCTATGTTGGTGCCAGAGTCTGTAGCAACACTTTCGAGCTGCCCTCAGTACCTCCCTGGTTGTGTTGGTTGTTAATGCAAATGACACATTTCACTGTATGTTTCAATATACATGTGAGAAATAATTTTGAATCTCGAAACTAGCATTGGAATAGAGTATGTTGTTTGCGTCAATGACCAACACAGTCCGAGGTTGTGCTGGGGGCAGTCTGCATGTGTCCTCATTTCTCCAGCTCCAATGTAGCATGCCTACAATCTACTAACTCTGTCTAGCTCGTCTTTGGAATGTGGGAGGAATCTGGAGTATTGAAGGAAACCCACACACTGACAGGATAAACGTACAGACTCCTTTTGGACAGTGGCAGAACTGAACCTGGGTTGCTAAGGCTAACTACTACACTACCGAGCCCCCGAAATATTCAGCTGCAGAATTGCAGAGGATGGTTTTGATCTGTCGACCTCTGGGTTATGGGCCCAGCATGTTTCTGCTGCACACACTCTGCCATTACCTGAGCTGAATATGCATGAATCGCTAAAATAAAGCTGCTGGTAATTATTTCCTGACTTCAGAATGTTTTTAATGCATCTTCCCTGGAGTGTGTGGTGAGCGGAGAGAAACCTTGTGCCTTTTTTTTGCACCACCTTGGTGAGAGAAATCTGCAGACTACCCAGTTTAAATCTCGTTGCTATTCCAAGCCAGAGGCAGTGTCAGTGTCATCTTTCACGGAGAAAGGGGATGGTGTTTGATTTAGTGACACTGTTTCTCCTCCTACACCGGCCATCCAGTTCTGAGGAGTCCACAAAGTTCGGCTAAAATGGTACTTGGCTCTTTCTCTCAGCAGCTGAACATTTGATGCGCTGATGTTCACTGGCTCGTTTTAAACTAAATGGCTGCAGTGCTGTAGAAATCCAAATTGCATTCCTAATGAGAAGCTTTCAGAGACAAAACTGTTCGAAGGGATTGTTGATGAGTGAGTTCTATTCAATCTGTCTAATCACAGTTTATTGTTTCTACATGAAGTAATGCTATCTTTTGAATATAGAACATGGAATACTACAGCACAGTACAGGGCCTTTGGCCCAGGATATTGTACCAACCTTAAAGCCTACTTTAAGGTCAACATACCCTCCCTCCCACATAGCTCTCCATTTTTCTTTCATTCACATACTTATCTAAACCTCTCTTAAATGTTGAAATCAAACCCAAATAAATCAATATCTCTTTTGATATTATGAATCAGGAATTATTTGTTGGTCTCACTGATCCATTCAAATGAAAAAAAATCACTGGCTCTGGGACAGACTTTGTTATACAATAGAGCTATTAACACACCATACCTTGCGATGGACGTGTCCGTGCTGTGCTGAAGGAGTGCTGTGGACTGCCTCCTTTCACTTAACACACTCTTAAAAGGATGTAAACAATCCCATGACAACACTTGCAAGTAGGAAGTTGAACTTGACCTGCCCATCGCCTCCTCCATCCCTTTCTCCCATGGTCCACAATCAGATTCCTCCTTCTTCAGACCTTCACCTCTTTCGCCTATCTCCTCCTAGTTTCTCACTTCATCCCTCCCTCCATCCTCACCCACCTACCCTCCCCCTAACCTGGTCTTACCTATCACCTGCCGGCTTGAACTCCTTCCCCTCCCCTCCACATTCTTATTCTGGACCTTATCCCCCTTCCTTTCCAGTCCTGATGAAGTGTCTCAGCCCAAAAAGTTGACTATTTATTCCTCTCCATAGATGTTTTCTGGCCTTCTGTTCTCATAGTACATTGCGTATGTTATTCTGTACCTCCTCCCTGATGGTAGTAATGAGAAGAGGGGTCTTCAGGCTCCTGTATCTCCTCCCTGATGGTAGTAATGAGAAGAGGGGTCTTCAGGCTCCTTTACCTCCTCCCTGATGGTAGTAATGAGAAGAGGGGTCTTCAGGCTCCTTTACCTCCTCCCTGATGGTAGTAATGAGAAGAGGGGTCTTCAGGCTCCTGTATCTTTCCTCCTCATCGTAATGGATGGCGAGGGTCCTTCATAATGGATGCAGATTTCTTCAGGCATCACCTTTTGAAGATGTCCTCTTCAACCCTCCTCTTCAACCCACCCACCCAACTTCACCCTCACCCGGTCTCACTACCTATCTCCTTCCACCTTGTACTCCTTCTCTTCTCCCCTACCTTCTTATATTCTAGCTCGTTCACCCCTTCCTTTCCAGTCCTGATGAAGAGTCTCAACCTGAAACATCAACTGTTTATTCCTCTTCATAGATGCTGCACTACCTGCTGAATTCCTCCCCTATTTTGTGTTAGTTCATCATCCCCGGGGGTCCGCTCAGTACTTACCTCTCCGTCCACAGTGGAGAAACAGACTTTTAATTAGCACATTGCCGCTTGTGGGAGCTTGCTGTGCATTTCCTACACAGCTGCCTTGTTTCCAAAATTACCACAGTGACGGCAATCAAACGTACTTCATTGGCTGCAGGCTCCTTTGGCACATGCTGAGGTTGTGAACAACTTCACAGGAAGGCAGTTTTTTAACCCTTACATCACAAACAGGTCTGCTTTCTCATCCAACCACAGTGCACAACGATTCATTGGAACGTTCAGTGCAAAAAATGTGCTTCATTGTGTTCAGTTGTGGTCACCTCCTTATAGGAAAGATGTAGAGGCTTCAGAGAAGGTGCAGAGGAGGTTTACCAGAATGTCGCCTAGATTAGAGAGCATGTTTTATAAGGATAGGTTGAATGAGGAAGGCTTTTATCTTTGGAGTGAAGGAGGATGAGAGGTTACTTGATAGTGGTGTACAAAATGATTAGAGGCATAAGTTGAGTAGACAGCCAGAGACCTTTTCCAAGTGCAGAAATGTAGCAGGGGGTGTAATTTTAAGGTGACTTGGAGGAAGGTATGGTGGGGGGATGTCAGAAGTAGTTTTTTTTTACATAGAAGGTTGTAGGTGCATGGATTGCCTTGCCAGTGATCCAGAGTACATTTATTATCACAGTATGTCCGCAGTATTAAACCCTGAGATTTGTCTTCTCCACAGACAGTCATGAAACAAAGAAACACCATGGAAAACATTCATATAAAAACATCAACCCCACCCCCAACGCATGGAAAAATCAAATTGCGCAAGCAGCAACAAAAAAAAATTGAGCGATAAACACAAAACTCAAAAATTGAAAGGGTCCAGACATATGCAGTTCAGCTCGCTTGTAGTTTAATTCAGCGCTGTGTTGTTCATTGACTGCAGGCCACAGAGCCAGTCTGCCCCGATCAAAACCGCACAAAATAGCAGCAAAAAAAGGAGCAACAGAGACACATAATGAAAACTACAGAGACCAATCCACAAACCTCGTCAGTTAACCCATCAGAATGTGAACTACAGAGGGTGGTGGTGTATGCAGACACATTAGGGTCATTAAAGAAACTCTTTCATCGTTTCTGTAATGGGGTGAACGGAAAGGCACACAAAGCTCCAAATGTGGCTGATACGGCTGCACCCTGACTTCCTGACTGTCATACTCAACGCCCCAGATATCAAAGGTAAGCAGTTGCCATTTGCCAATTTTACCATAAGATATAGAAGCTGAAGTAAGCCATTTGGCCCATCGAGTCTGCTCTGCAGACCCTTATTACTCAATCTACTTGTATGACCACTTTCAGAGAACGTAGGACCCCAAGTTCCCCTTGCAGATCAGTAAGGGGCCAGAATTGGAGGTACGCAGAGATTCCAGTTGTTGGGGTGGAGGGGATTGCAGAGATTGAGAGAGGTGTGACTAAGGAGGGAACTGAACTAAAAGGATGAGAGTGCAGTAGCCCATTGAGCTGAAATGCAGAGAACGTGAATCCATGCCCGAGCCATCACTCGCCTGCCTGTCACTGTGCTCTGCGCCAGCTGCTCACAGCTGGCCTCTGAGCATAGGCTTTCGGAAATGATGCATTGAACATCAGGGTTTGGAAGAACTGCCATCCTCACAGCAGCCTTCTGTGCCGAGACATCGAAGGGAGTGCCAGAGAGCCGCATCCTAGTTCCTCCATGCTTGGTACCACAGGAGGAGTGGACTTCCTTCAGAGGCTCGCCAGAAGGAGAAGCCCCTTTAACCCCCATACATCGAAATGAAAGCTGAAAAGTGATATTGTAAACAGAGTTACAGCTATGTTTTGTTTTCACAAAATGCCTGCACTCTGTCTCTTGACTCCCTGCTGACTATTAGGATGCCTATAGTATAACCCAATCATCATGACTGTAGCTTCCTTATTCCAGGGCTCTGTCCATATTGTCTCAGTGTATGAGTCCCCCAGGATGCCCTCTCCGAGTTCAGCTGTGACTTTCTCTCTGATCTGTCGTGCAACTCCCCTACTTCCATCCTGTCTAGGATCTTAATGTTGGGGAAGTTGGGGTCCACCACTCAACCCCCCCCCCCCACCACCCATGCTCCTTTCTGTGATTTGCCTATATATCTGCTCCTCATCTCCTGCAGACTTGTCATGTCATCATCATCGTCATCATTATGTGCCGTGCTGCACCTTGCCCAAGGGTGACCTGCAGACTAGCGGTGGGAAGGAGCACCTTACACCTCCTTTGGCAGAGCCATATCTCCACCCTGCCACTAGCCTGGTGTAATATGGGTGGTGTGGGGTTATTGAGGTGGAAAGGCCTGTTACTGGGCTGTATCTCTAAAAACAGAAAAAGAAGCAAGATGAAAAGGAAAAAAGTAGTGAGGTGGTGTTCATGGGTTCAATGTCCATTTAGAAATCAGATGGTGGGGGGAAGAAGCTGTTCCTGAATCCTTGAGTGTGGGTCTTCAGTCTCCATACCACCTCCCCTTTTGATAGTGACAAAAAAGATTATGTCCTGGGTGGTGATGGTCCGTAATGATGGATCCCACCTGTTGAAAATGTCTTCGATAGTGGGGAGGCTAATGCCCATGATGGAGCTGGCTGAGTTTACAACACCCTGCAACCTTTTCTGATCCTGTGAAATGGCCCCTCCATGCCAGACAGTTATGGAGGCAGCCAGATGGAATGCTGTCCTTGGTACACCTGTAGAAATTTGTCACGCGTCTATGCACATTAAAACACAGAGTGAAATGCATCATTTGCATCCATAACTAACACAGTCCGTGGATGTGCTGGGAGCAGTCCATAAGAGTCACCACACATCCAGAGACAGCATAGCATGCCCGCGACTTATTACCCCAAACACATACGTCTTTGGAATGGGGGAGGAAACCAGAACACTCTCTCCAGCTTGACAATGTATTTCCTATAACAGGGTGACAAAAACTCTGCACAGTACTCCAAGTGTAGCCTTTTAAATGACTTTACAGTCAGTGGCAACTCTGTTGGGTACAAGAGTAGAATCTGGCGTGGTCTTCTGCTGCTGTAGCCCATCCCCTTTAAAGTTCAACCCGTTGTGCATTCAGAAATGCTGTTCTGCACACCACTGTTGTGACGCTTGGTTATCTGAGTTAGTCACCTTCCTGTCAGCTTGAACCAGTCTGGCCATTCTTCTTTGCCTGCTCTCATTAACGAGGTGTTTTTATCCACAGACCTGCTGCTCACTGGATGCTTTTTGTTTTACACACCATTCTCTCTAAACTCTAGAGACTGTTGATTGTGAAAAATTCCAGGAGATCAGCAGTTTGTGATATACTTAAGCCACCCTGTCTGGCACCAATAATCATTCCATGGCCAGAGTCACTTAGATCACATTTCTTCCCCATTCTGATATTGGGTCTGAACACCAACTGAATCTCTTGACCATGTCTGCATGCTTTGATACATTGATTTTCAGTCACATGATTGGCTGATTCGATATTTGTGTTAACCATCAGGGTACAGATGTTCCTAGTAAAGTGGCCACTGAGTGTGTTATGTTATAAAGGTTTCTCCTGTAAACCTTTTGTTGAGCAATTGGAATGTGGATAATTGGAAATTCAATAGCAAACCGTACCTGAGGATGGATTTGCCTTTGAGGTGGTCTAATGAGTGTTTGCTCAATTAACTCCAGAGTAGACAGTCCCGGGAGAAAAGATGAAACTTGGCTTATATCCACTGGGGTTCAGGAGGTGATCTCACTGAGTGTCTGAGAGGGATGGTGTTTCATCTACCTGGGGAGTTGAGCAACAAAAGCCAAACAACAACCCCTGGCATCAATACTACCTGACCTGCTGAGTTCCTCCAACATTTTGTGTGTGTTACTCACGTGAAACAAACTTCCCCATCACAGCCCGAAATGATCTTACTGGTAGACTTAACTGTTAGTTGCACAACTCCCCAATGAGGGACCACTGCAAACTTCTGTTGTACTTACCTCCATTGCCGTCTCTGGCAGTGAATTCCAGGCACCCATTATGGTGTGGAAAATGTGCCCTGAATATCTCATTTGATCTTACGCCCAACCTTCAATGGGTACCATGTAGTATTAGACATTAAAATCCTGTCCACTACTATCTGTGCCTTTATTTCATAATTTAGTTACAAAAAAGTTTAAAATATTATTTATAAATAATACAGTTCCTTTTAAAAGTATTCAGCCCCAACCCTTTTGTTCACATAAATGAGGGATTTTGATCAATTTAACTGAGAATTTACACTTGTGAATCACATGTTCCTTTTTTCCACAGTAGAGCCCAAAAGAGAGGGAGAATTGTAAAGCACGATAAACGAAAAATTCAAAAACTGAAAAGTCTTCATCTCCCTTTGTTCAGCACTTCGTTGAACCGCCTCTTGCAGCTATTATAGCTAGTTGTCTTTTTGGATAAGTCTCTATTAGCTTTGCAGAATGTACTAAAGCAAAGATTTGCCCATTCTTCCTATCAAAATTGCTCAAGCTGTGTCAGGTTAATTGGGGAGCAGTGGTGGACAGCAATCTTGAGATTTTGCAGGAATTGTTTGATTGGGTTAAGGTTAGGACTCTGACTGGGCCACTCAAAGACATCAGTTTTCTTCATGTGAAGCCACTCCATGGTTTCTCTGGCAGTGTGCTCTGGGCCGTTGTTCTGCTGAAAGATGAACTTCCTTCTCAGTTCAAGGTTTCAGGCAGAGTAGTTTTTATCTGGGTTCTCTTTGTATATAGCAGCTTTCGTCTTCCCATCAATCCTGCCTGGATTTCCAGTCACTACTACTGAAAAGCATCCCCATAACATGATGCTACCCCCACTGTGCTTTACAGTAGGGATGGTGTTACCTGGCTGACCCACAGGCCAAGAAGTTCCACTTCAGTCTCATCTGACCACTAGATCTTCTCCTACATCTTTACAGTACCTTCCAAATGGCACTTTGCAAAGTCTCTATGGACAAGAATGTGCTTTTTTTTTAGTCAGGGCTTCTTCCCTGCCACTCTTCCATAAATACCTTTTTTGTGCAAGTCCTTAGCAATTGTGGAGCCACGAATTTCATCTCCAGTTGCAGCCACTGACTTTTGCAGCTCACTCAGAGTGACTGTTGGCGACACAGTACCCTCTCTTACAAGTGGCATTCTTCTCCAGTGACTAAGTTTAGAGGGGCGTCCTGACCTAGGTTGTAAGGCTGTGGTTTCATGATGCACTGCACTGAGTTCCAAGGTATGTTCAGTGCTTTTGAAAGAGTCTTATACCCTTCCTCAGATTAGTGCTTCTCTATTATAATTTCCCTGACTTCTCTTGAATGCTTTTGTGTCTTCATTTAGGATTGGTCTGTTGAAAATTGACCATACTGTTGGACCTTACAGAGAGAGGGGGTATTTTTTCTTATGAATTCATTGAATACAGGTGATCCTCTAATTTTCTACGTCAACAAGTTCAGTAACTTGGTAAGGTAATGTAGAGTATTGCACATGAGGAAAGTCAGCATAGTAACTAAAAAGGGGATGAATTCTTTTTCAGCCTCACAATTTTACTTTTTAATCTTCAGTAAATTGTTGACAGGTTTTGGAAATTTTCTTTTTATTTGACATGATGCAGAATATTTTGTACATTAGGTCAAAAGCCTATTTCAATATTTCTTAAATTTAGAAAATGAGACAGTAACATGTGAATACAGTTGTGGGGGCTGAATACTTTTTCAAGGCGTTTCATTTATATTTTAAATTGTAGTTGGTTTATTGTTGTATGTACTGAGATAAAGTGACAAGCTTTTGTTTGCATTACATTTAGACAGATCATTCCGTTCGTACTGTAAGTACAATGAGACAGTAAGAAGGAAAAAACATTTATTCAGAGATGCAGCACAGTAACTGGCTCTTCGATTGCAATGAGCCCGTGCTGCCTAATTCCACCTATGTGACCAATTAACCTACTAACCCGTACATTTTTGGAACGTGGAAGGAAAACCATGCGGTCACTGGGAGAACGGCAGGAATTGAACACTGTTCAGTGGCAAAATGTGGGTCTTTGTTTATTGAACATTACTAATTTTCTCCCTTAACTGATATCCTACTGATTAGTTCAGAGGGAAGTTCAAAGTCCGCTATAATAATTGTAAGACTAGAGTCACATATAGGTCTGAGCAGGACAAGACAGAGGACATTATCTGACCAACTTCATGGTCACTATTCCTCATTCATTTCAATTTTTTAGGAAGTATGCATTTATTTATGGTTTGAACTGTGGGAGGAAACCAGATCACCTGGAGGAAACTCACATGGTCACGGAGAGAACGTGCAAACTCCTCACAAACAGCAGCAGGAGTTGAACCTCTGGTTGCTGGCGCTGTGATAGTGCTGCTTCCGTGCTGCTCTTGTCCCTCTTCCAGGCATGACACCACTTCAACCCAGTCGCTGTTCAATGCAAAATGGAATGTCGAGTATCGTGTTACAGTTATGGTACAAGTGGACCATTATGTTTTGTAATTCCAAAACACAAAACTATCAAAATAAAAACACGAAGTGCTGGAGATAACTCAAGTGCTTTGTTCTAACTTTAAATAAGGTGCACAGTTATGACGTGGTAACATCTTGACATATGCAGTTCTCTTATTTTTACAACAGCCTGTGATGGATTATTTAAACGAACAAGAAATGCTTAATATACTTACAATGTTACTCAAATACTACTGAATTATTAAGTGCACAACAGAGACAAATAAAGTGAGAGTTGATTGAGAGAGAGCTAGTCTGTATCTTACAAGAGATCTGTTGAAGAGTTGTATAACAGTGAGGTTAGAAACTGTCCTTGAGCCTGGTGGAACGTGTTCTCAAGCTTTTCTATCTTCTGCCCCGTGGGAGGGGGGAGAAGAGAGAAGGACTGCGGTGACGACCTAACTAAAATCTATTGAGAGGTGAAAAGCCTTGACAGAGTAGGTGTGGAGAGGGTGCTTCCTATAGCGGGAGAGTCTAAGACCGGAGGACTCAGTCTCAGAATAGAGGGGCATCCTCTTAGATCAGAGATGAAGAGGAAATTCTTTAGCCAGAGAGTGGTGAATCTGGGGAATTCATTGCCATAGGCATCTGTGGAGGACAAGTCATTGGGTCTATTTAAGGGAGAGGTTGATAGATTCTTGGTTGGTCGGGGTGTGAAAGGACACATGGGGAAGGCAAGAAATCAGAATTAGAATGAGTTTTATTATCACTGGTATGTGATGTAAAATTTGTTAACTTTGCAGCAGTTCAAAGCAATGCATAATCTAGCAGAGAAAAAAATAATAAATAAAATAATAAAAAATAAATAAACAAACAAATCAATTACATATATTGAATAGATTTAAAAAAACGTGCAAACCAGAAATACTGTATATTAAAAAATAGTGAGGTAGTGTCCAAAGATTCAATGTCCATTTAAGAATTTGATAGCAGAGGGGAAGAAGCTGTTCCTCAATTGCTGAGTGTGTCCCTTCAAGCTTCGGTACCTCCTTCCTGATGGTAACAGTGAGAAAAGGGCATGCCCTGGGTGCTGGAGGTTCCTAATAATGGACACTGCCTTTCTGAGACACCGCTCCTTGAAGATGTCCTGGGTACTTTGTAGGTTAGTACCCAAGATCGAGCTGACTAGATTTACAACCTTCTGCAGCTTTTTTCAGTCCTGTGCAGTAACCCCACCATTACAGACAGTGATGCAGCCTGTCAGAATGCTCTCCATGGTACAACTACAGAAGTTTTTGAGTGTATTTATTGACATGCTAAATCTCTTCAAACTCCTAATAAAGTATAGCTGTTGTCTTGCCTTTTTTATAACTACATCAATATGTTGGGACCAGGTTAGATCCTCAGAGATCTTGACACCCAGGAACTTGAAGCTGCTCACTCTCTCCACTTCTGATCCCTCTCTGAGGATTGGTATGTGTTCCTTTGTCTTACCCTTCCTGAAGTCCACAATCAGCTCTTCCATCTTACTGACTTTGAGTGCCAGGTTGTTGCTGTGACACCACTCCACTAGTTGGCATATCTCACTCCTGTATGCCTTCTCGTCACCGCCAGAGATTCTACCAACAATGGTTGTATTATCAGCAAATTTATAGATGTTATTTGAGCTATGCCTAGCCACATTGTCATGTGTATATAGATCGTAGAGTAGTGGGCTAAGCTAACACCCCTGAGGTGCGCCAGTGTTGATTGTCAGCGAGGAGGATATGTTATCACCAATCCGCACAAACTGTGGTCTTCTGGTTAGGAGGTTGAGGATCCTATTGCAGAAGGAGGTACAGAGGCCCAGGTTCTGCAACTTCTCAATCAGGTTTGTGGGGATGATGGTATTAAATGCTGAGCTATGGTCGATGAACAGCATCCTGACATAGGTGTTTGTGTTGTACAGGTGGTCTAAAGCCATGTGAAGAGCCATTGAGATTGCATCTGCCGTTGACCTATTGTGGCGATAGGCACAATATTGGGCTTGAGAGGGAAAATTGAGGGTGAAATGGTGGAACAGATTCATCTGCTCTTATGTCTTATGGGAGGTGTCCTTGGTTATGTTAGCTTCTTTCCCAAGCAGTGGGAAGTTTAGATAGAGACCATTCTCCTGCTATCAGGACAGAGGAAGGCGCCAGAATAGAAAGGCAGGGAGAAAGGGAAGGAAGATAGCTAGATGGCGATAGGTGTAGCCAGGTGGGTTGGCGTCTTACTCCTTCCTTTCCAGTCGTAATAAAGGATCTCGGCCTGAAACATTGTCTGTTTATTCATTTTCGTCGATGCTGCCTGACCTGCTGAGTTCCTCCTGCATTTTGTGTGCAGTGTCACAGAGGGGAACCTGGTTTCGATGATGTGCTGAGCTGTGTCCTCTGAGCTCTCTGTAGTTTCTCGAAGTCATGGGCAGAGCAGTTGCCGTACCGAGTTGTAATGCATTTGGATAGGATGCTCACCGTGGAGGGTGCAACGATACCTATTGGTGAGAGTCAGTGGGGGTATGCTGAATTTCCTCAGCCTCTGAGGACATAGCGGTGCTGGTCTTGGCTGTGGCATCTACATAGCTGGACTCTCAATCATCAACCCACCAGCGCTAACCCATATGTCTTTGGAATGTGAGAGGAAACCCACACGGTCACAGGGAGAAGGTACAAGCTCCTTACAGACAACAGTGGAATTGAACCCCGATCATACAGGTGACACCATAAGGCAATTGCACTTACCACTACATTACAGTTCTGCCGTGTATGTACAGTATACCTGTCTTGCATATTGTTCATACAGATCAAATCATTAGTATTATCAATTAAAACAACAGAAGACCTCTATTGGTCAGGGTCGACCATGGATGGTGTGTCCCGGCTGTCTGCATGATATGTAGGCCAAGGCGGTATGATATGGATAACAAGCTGTTGCCCCTATAGCAGGCAGTCCCTCTCCATGCATCAAAATAATCTAAAGGAACAGCGCCGACCGATGCAGTTTGGCACCAGTGGTGTCACAGAGGTTGCCAGTCAGCATTGAACTCAACATAGGACCCCCTCAGGGACTTCAGCTCCAGAATTTTTCCCTCGGGGTTTACTCCCAAAGCCTTCTCCACGAGTAGGTATAGCCACAAGGCAGTGAAAGTTTGAGATCAGAATTTTCCTTCTCCTAGATGAGCTGCCAACCATGGCAGAGTGCTCCATCTGCCCAAAGTGACAGGTTTTTAAGGTGCTAGTAGCCTGCCTTTGCCCCTTCTCCTGTCAGCAGAAATGGTTCTGTTGAATTTGGTAGCTAAGACACAAATGAAGGCAGGGAGCTGGACTTGGTTGTCAGAGGTTATTTGAGATGCACGGCATTAGGAGCATTTAATAGGTAGTTGGAGCTTGTCCCCACTACCAACCCTGACTATAACAACCTTAAGGAACCGAGGTAGAACAAGGTAAAACAATAACAATGCAGAATAAAAGTGCAGTGCAGTTAAACAATAAGGTGCAAGTTTATAATGGGGTAGCTTGCGAGGCCAAGAGTCCTTACATGTGGAATGATTTGTATGGATGGGTGGGGTGAAGGTGAGAGGAAGGGGTTTTAAAGGGGATTTGAGAGGGATGCTTTCACATAGAGTGGTTGATTTCTCAAACTTGCCACCAGGGGAGGAGCTGGAATCAATAACAATTAATATATAATTGCAGAATTTGAATGGCCAAGGTGTCTCCTGGTTACAATAATAGTAATAACTTATTTATAGAGCACTTTTCATACAAATGATGTAGTTCAAAGTGCTTTATGATGGGATAAAGTGCAAACATTTTTAAAAAAATAAAAGGCAAAATGATGTTAGTTAAAAGCAAAGTTAAATAAATAGGTTTTGAGCTGGCAATTATAAGTGTCAACTTGAGTCTGCATCTCTTATAGTTTTAGGTATTGAGTTCCACAGTGTAGGAGTGTGGTTCAAAAAAAAAGACCGAGCTGCCAATTATCTTTTGAGGGAGATAGTTTCATGTGCCTCACAACAGAGAGGGAAAAACTGGGCCATGCATACGTTTAATGCTTGTGCATAAACTCATGTGATGTATAGATTGGGTGAATGCAAGCAGCCATTTTCCCCAGGTAGAGGAATCAAGAAGTAGAGGAGATTTACCAGGATGCTGCCTGGATCAGAGAGCATGTCTTATGAGAATAGATTGAGCAAGCAAGGGTTCCAAGCCTGGGGTCCGTAGAAGAGAGACATTGATAGAGTTGACAGACAGAGATGTTTTTCCCAGGGTGAAAGAGCCAGTATGAGAGAGCATAAATTTAAGGTGATTGGAGGAAAGTATAGGGGATGTCAGAGGTAAGATTTTTGGAGAGGGGTGGGTGCATGGAACACACTGCCAGGAGTGGTGGTGGAGGCAGATACATTAGGGTCATTTACAGAATCTTAGATAATAGTAAAATGGAGGGCTATATGGGAGGGAAGGGTTAGATTGATCTCAGAGTAAGTTAAAAGGTTGACACAACATCATGAGCAGAAGCCCATGTTTGAGGGCATGGGTTTAAGATGAAAGGGGGCAGGTTTAATAGGAAGCAGAGGTACAACATTTTCACCCAGAGTGTGGTCAGCACATGGAACGAGCTGCCGGAGGAAGTGGTTAAGGCGGATACATAAACAACATTTAAAAAGCACTTGGACAGGTACATGGACAGGAAAGGTTTAGAGCAGCAGTCCCTAGCCTTTTTAATTTCATAAACCAATACCATTAAGCAAGGGGTCCATGGACATCACGTTGGGAACCCCTGATTTAGAGGGATAGGGGCCAAATGCAAGCACAAGGGACTAGCTTAGATGAGAATCTTAGTTGGCATGCACTGCGGTTGAGCAGCAGGGCCTATTTTTAAGCTATATGATTGATCCCGAGGGTATCTCTTTGTGGACATTAAGGAAATGGAAGATGTTCCTTGCAGTTTCCAAACAGTGGGGCGGGAGATGTCTGTGACCTTGGTTTTGTTTGCTCTTGCGTGACTAGGAAGATCTCGGAGACTTCAGACATCTCAAGGTTAATAACAAAACTGGAGGAGCTTCCAGGAGACTTCACTGACACACACAGGCCTGTGGCGCTCCGGATCAGTGGCAGCACTCCGCGATGTTCCTGAATATTAGAGTGTATATATTTAGCTGTGAGCTGATAAAGATATGATTGCAAAGTGAGTACAGTTCATCTGAGCTGATTTACTGGGATAACGTGCTTTTGGCAATGCAAAGTGTCAGTTGTTCAGTTCGGACCATCGGAGGGGACAAGGTTCAGCTGAAGAATTTGGCCTAGATATAACGGTGAAAAGTGCAACGTTGTTTCATATTTTGTGAAAGAAGTGAGGGTTGGCAACATAACTGGCCACCTTAAGTGGCCCTTGTGTGCGATGTGGTGGAATCCGGGGAAAGTAGACAAGTAGGTGGGTAGGAGAATGACAAGAAATGCGATTAGTGTAGGATCGGTGTATGTTGGTGCTTGATTTCCAGTCCAGACTTGAGTGGGGTGAAAAATTAAAATGATAGTTGACTGGGAGATCAGTCTTCTTTGTGGATTCACAAACAAGGGAAAATCTACGGATGTTAGAAATACAAAGCAACACTCACTAAATTCTGGAGGAACTCAGCAGCCCAGCCCATCTGTGGAAGAGAGTAAACAGTCAATGTTTGGGACTGAGACCCATCATGAATTGTTGAGCGGTGATTCACAAGGGAGACTGATCTCCCAGTCACCCAGCATTTTAGTGTGAGTTTGTGGTCCTCGGTGTCAGGGAGAACATACTGTCAACACCACCAGACTGCAAGAAATGTAAGTTAGTGGTTGCTTCACCTATGCCGTTTTAACTCGGAATCCCAACAGTTTTCTCTCACGCAGCCAGCTTTTTGCTGAGCCCACGTGTCTTAACTCTCCCATATACCCCTCCAAATGTAGCTGCAATCCTGTGCACAGAACAGCCCTGTCCCACTCTCGGCTCAGACCCTTCTTGACCAGAGCGGAGGACATTCCCCCCTCACTATCCAAGAACTACCTGACTCCTGTATGCGGGGAAGGTGTTACTGGACGCTTGGGTGTTTCAGGGCCAATTCTATTGCAGCGCATGCCTGGGCCCTGTGTTCAGTGGAACATTGCTGCTGTGGTCGCCATGCTGAAAGGAACGCACTGATCCGTCACTCCCTTGTGGTTTAACACGTCGTGGCAAGGAAAGGTGAAGCCCTCCCCACCAATGAGCACATCTACAAAGAGCACTATCATAGGGAAGCAGCATCAATCTTCAAGGACACCCACCATCCAGAAATGCTCTCTTCTCACTGCTGCCATCAGGAGGAGCCTTTGGACCCACACCTGCAACTTTAGTAACAGTTATTACACCTCAACCATCGGCTCCTGAACTAATGTGGATAACTTTCACTCACCCCAACACTGAACTGATTCCACTACCTATGGACTCAATTATAAGGCCTTTACAACTCATGTTTTTGATATTTATATAATTTTTTCTTTTCCTATTTGCACAGTTTGTTGTCTTTTGTCCTTTGGTTGTTTGTCCGTCTCTGTTGTGTGTGGTTTTTCATTGATTCTATTTTGTTTCTTTGTATTTATTGTGAATACTCATAAGAAAATGAATCTAAGGGTTGTATATGATAACATATATGTACTTTGATAATAAATTTACTTTGAGCTGTAATCTCTATCCCTTGCCTTTTGGCAGTACGAATTTCATGGGCACGAGGTTACTTTTGGAAAATGAACAGTGTGATGAACCCAGCATGAGGTGGCTCAGTACAGGATTGAATAGTGGTTGTATGTGCTCTTCCGTGAGGTTCTTTTACCAGTCTCCACTTCCAGGTCGAAGCTTAGCGCTGTGCAGGAGCTTGGTCAGACTGTTAAGCCACAGATTGAAGTTTCAACGAGTAGTCCTCAATGTTCAGAAGTTCACAGTAAGTGTATTATCAAAGTATATAGATGTCACCATACTCAATACTGTGCAAGAGTTTTGGTTTCGTGTGTGTGTGTGTGTGTGTGTACACATACATACACTGTATTTCTCAACATGGAGCAGAGAGCCAATTTGTAAATCTGGTGCGAGCAAAGAAGGTTGGAGTGCCATGGCAGAGGTGTGAGAGAGGTGGCAGAGACAGAGTGCCAGGGGCATGGGGTAGCACGGGTACAGACACACCTAGCCATGAGACACCAGACAAGGTCATTTGATTCCAATCACTTTGGTTATTGATCATTACAGAATGTCTCTCTGGTGCTCCCCACTCCCTCGCCTCTCCCTTCCCCTTTTTCCAACCATGATTCCCCTTTATTTGACCCCTTCCCACTCTCAGTCCACAATAGAGACCCATATCAGAATCAGGTTTATCATCACTCACATATGTCACGAAATTTGTTTTTTTTTTGTGGCTGCAGTACAGTGCAATACATAAAATTACTACAATACCTTGACAAAGTCTTAGGCACCCTAACTATATATATGTGCCTGAGACTTTTGCACAGTACTATACAACCCTGAGAAGCATTGTCTTGTAGGCATACTCAGTAAATCCATAGTAGAATAATAACCATAACAGAATCAATGCAAGACCGCACTCAACTTGGGCATTCAACCAAAGACAACAAACTGTGCAAATACAAAAAGAAAGAAATAATTATAAATAAATAAACAATAAATATTGAAAGTGAGTTCATAGCTTGTGGCAACAGTTCAGTGTTGGTTTGACTGAAGATTTCCCCTCTGGTTCAAATGCTTGATGGTTGAGCCTAAACCATATGGTTAATAAATCTTATTATCAGGGTACATGTACAAACAATCCTGAGATTCATTTTCCTGTGGGTAAGCTTAATAAGTTATAGAACAGTAACTGTAACAGGATCAATGAAAGATCAACCAGAGTACAGAAGACAACAAACTGCAAATGCAAATCTGAATAACTAGCAATAAATAACAAGAACATGAAATAATGAGATAAAGAGTCCTTAAAGTGAGATCATTGGTTGTGGAAGCATTTCAATAATAGGGCAAATGTGTGTGGGTATCCCCTTTTGTTCAAGAGCCTGATGGTTGAGGGGTAGTAACTATTCTTGAACCTGGTGGTGTGATTCCTGATGCCCTTGTACCTTCTACCTGATGGTAGCAGTGAGAAGAGAGCTGGCCTGGGTGGTGAGGATCTCTGATGATGAACAATGCTTTCCTACAACAGTGTTTCATGTGGATATGCTCAGTGGTTTGTGGAATATGAGCTAACTGCAGGCAACTGGGACTAGTTTAGCAGGGTGTCTTGGTCAGCATGGGTGATTTGGGCAGAAGAGCTTGTTTCTGTGCTGTATGTCAGCATAAGATGAAGAGTCCTTGAAAGCAGGTCCTTAGGTTGGTGGGAGCATGTCATTGTTGGGATGAGTGAAGTGAAGTGTGAAAACCTGAAACACTGAACTTTGAAATCTATCCTCACGAACAGCAGTTTGTGGGAGATCACTCTGTATAAATCCGTTGCTGTATTTCCTGAAAAAGAGTGACGTTTGTTTCAGAGAATGCTGAGTATCCTTTGTTGGTTGTTTCTTGCCTACTTGCCAATGTGATTCCGGGGAATTTACAGCAAACTCTCAACTCTGCATTTTCATTAGACAATAATCTATGAGTAGGATAGAAAATATGATATAAAACTCATTTTGTTGTGACTTGACACCATGCACTATTACTTATATATTTGCAAAAACCTTGGATGTTTTCCAGCAATAAATGGACTGACGTTATTTGGGCCCCATATCTAGGGAAGGATGTGCTGCCATTGGAGAAGGCCCAAAGGAGGTTCATGAGAATGATCCCAGGAATAAAAGGGTTAATGTATGAGGAGTATTTGATGACTTCAGGCCTGTACTTGTTGGAGTTTAGGAGGAGGAGGAGGATGGGGGTGGGGGGGGGATCTCATTGAAGCCTACTGAATATTGAGATGCCTAGATAGATTGGGTATTAGTTCAGAGGGTATTTCCAACAGTGGCAGAATCTAGAACCCAGAGGGCACTTCCTCGGAATAGAAGGGCATTCCTTTAGAACAGAGATTAGGAGGAATTTCTTTAGTCAGTGTTTGCTGAATCTGTGGAATTCGTTACCAAAGTTGGCTGTGGCGGTCAAGTCATTTAAAGCAGAGTTTGATTAGAAATAGGGAGAAGACAGGCGAATGAGATTGAGAGGGATATTAGATCAGCCATGGTGAAATGGTGGAGCAGATTCAATGGGCCAAATGGCCCAATTCTATTCCTGTGTCCTGAACTCTCATAGAAATGGGGAGTGAGATGTTGTCAGTTTGTCCTATGTGGTCTCTGTGCAGTGTTTTCAAAGTATATTTTTGAGACTGAATCACCACATGCAGATGAGCAGGTTGTGATATCTGTAACTGAGGTAATAATTTGGAGATAAATGCTGAAAATAGCACGTTTTTTCCAATTCCATATGTAAATTGTTGGGTATGTTACTGTGCCTGTTACGCCGCTGGCATTTAGGGCGGCAACGAAGATCTTACATCCCTGGCGGTGTTCAGGGCTTCTTTCATCACGTCAGTAGCCTCATCTCAGTTTTCACAACTATCAGTCACAAAAGTCCCGGGTGGAGACTTGGGAACATCACCGCACCAGGATATAGAAGGGTTCTTCATGCTGTTTCCGTAATAGTTTTGTTTTACCAGTCAGAGTTGTTTGGTAAACTCTGAGCTTTGTTGGTCCTGAGCTGGTCCCCTGAACATGTAGAATCGGTGGGCCACTTTTAATCTGGCCTCTACCCTTTGACTTGTTTGGCATGGGTGATCTTACCAAGAGTCAAAGCATAAAACCCTGACTCCAGCCAAAAATGCTGCGTGTTGAACTCTGCAGTCTGCAAGCAAACAAGCTTTTGTATGAATCGGGACAGGCTGAAAGGTCAGAATGAGCCCAACATGTTTTCCAGATTAGAGAAGGGATGAGGTTAAGGGAGAGGCCAAAGATTATTGAAGGAATTGGATTTTGAAAGGGCTTCATGAGTAGGAAGCAATGGGAAGGAAGTGGGCTCTCTTCTGGAAACAGAGGTTCCAGGGAGTAGAGGGTGTAAGACTGTGAGGTGAATGCAGAACAACCTGTTGGGGATTCAGTAACCGAGAGCCAGCAGAAATCGGAGAGGGGTGGTAATCAAATGTTACAAGAAACTTCCTTGTAATAATAGTCTTGACTGCAGCACCATTCTCACTGTAGCTCAGTGGCTGATGCACCTCCTGCTGTGTGCAGGGATATTAAATACATTTTGCCTCTTTCTACTAGTATTGGCTGTGGCTTGGAGCTGGCGTTCTGTGCCTCTGATTCAGGGCGTTGTGGGTTCCAGTCCCACTGGGGGGGTGGGGGGGGGCAAGAATGCAGGCTCTGTGCTGAGACAGCAGCATGGGTTTGGTATAACATTATGAGCCGAAAGGCCTGTTCCTGCGCAGAATTGAGGGAATACACCTGTGTCTAGGCTGCTGCCTTTATAAAGCAAGACACCTCCAGAGTTTCAGAGACTGTAAGACATAGGAGCAGAATTAGCCCTCTTGGCCCATCAAGTCTGCCCCACCAGTCTGCCCCATTCAGTCGTGGCTGATTTATTATCCCTCTCAACCCTACTCTCCTACCTTCTGCCCATAACCTTGACCAATTATGAACCTTTTAAAATCTGCTTTAAATATACTCAATGACTTGCCACAGATACACCACTCTCTGGCTAAGGAAATTCCTCCTCTTCTCCATTCTAAATGGATGTCCTATTCTGAAGCTGTGACTTCAAGGTACTCATCTCACCCACTGTATCCTCTCCACGTCCACTCTATTGAGGTCTTTCAATATTTGGCAGGTTTCAATGAGATTCCTTCCCATTCTTCTAAACTCCATTGAGTACAGGCCAGAACCATCAAACGATGAGGTTATGGGTCTGGGTGGAGTTTGATGGGACTAGGTAGTTAAATAGATGGGCTGAAGGGCATATTTTTCTACGACTCTAATGCTCCTCCCATGTTAACCCTTTCATTCCTGTGATGATTCTTGTGAACCTCTTCAGGACCCTCTCCAATGCCAGCGCATCCTTTCTTAGCTAAGTTGCCCAAAACTACTCACAATATTCCGAGTGCAGTCTGACCAATGCGCTGCAAAGCTTCAACACTAAATCCTTGCTTTTATATTTTAGTCCTCTGAAAGGGCATGGACCATTCCATAACAGCATTCAGTGGTAAACAGGAGGTTCTGTCCATGCTTGTAATACAGCAGAGTTTCTCTTGATGACTTAAACCAATCCTGTCATTGGCATGTTGCTAATTTAGGGAACTTGTTTATAAATTGTCAGAGGCTGGGTTATGGACTGTAGTTTTTGATGGTCTATAGATCCTGGTGTTTTTGGAGGGCTTTGCTGTTGTTTGCTTGGTGGGTGGCAGGTTCTGATGCTTCCTGCTGGAAGAACAGGGGGGGAAATAGAGTGGGGAGTGTTGATGCTTTTTGTTGCTGCTTATGCATGGGAGAGAGGGCCTTGAGGCCCTACCTTTTTCTGTAATTCACTCTTTGGTGTTTTTTTTTGTTTTGTGGATGTCTATGAAAAATAAGAATTTCAGGTTGTAAAATGTATACATTTTCTGATATTAAATTGAGACATTGAAGTATTTCCTAACTTATAAGAATGGCTGTATTTCACAAAGTTCTTGGTTGAACTGTACTTTGGGATGTTCTGAGTTGGTAAAAAGCGTGATATGGATCTTTCCATTTTTTCCGATATCTTTCATGATGATTAACATCCTTCCTTTAAGCAAAGGCAATAATCCCTTTGAAGCAGTTCAGTAAAAGTTTGCAGGGTGACCACTTGGAATGCTTGGGATGTCTTGGGAAGAAGGATTGCAGAGGCTAGGCTTGCACCCACTAGAGTTGAGAAGAGCAAAGGAATTTAGTTGTAATATATCATGTGGGCTCATGACAGGGTGGAGGTAACGGGCCTGTTCCCTCTTTTGGGTGAATCTCAAACTGATCATCATTTTGTGCTGTATCATATGATGTGGGCGATCCTGATCTCCATGATAATAACTGTTCTTGGGAAATGTTTGAATAGAACTTGTTTGTCATTGCCTTCTTCTGGACAGTGTCTCTACAAGACCGGGTGACCCCAGCCAATATCACCACTTCCCAGACATTGTCTGCTTCGCATCAGTGGTTGCATAATCAGGACTTGTGATATGCACCAGTTGCCCCCAAGGCCTCACACGACCCTGGTTTGGGGGTGGGGGCTGAGCAGGTACTGCACCTTTGGTACAGATGTAGCTCCACCCCACCACCCAAATCTCAGACTAGGGCTCTACAAAATGTTGGAGGAACTCAGCAAGTCAGGCAGCATTTATGGAGGGAAATAAACAGTCAATGTGGAGTGGACCTGTTGATGGGTCTTTGGCCGAAAAGTCGACTATTTATTCCTCTCCTCAGATGCTGACTAACCTTCTGAGTTTCTCTGGCATTTTGTGTCTGTTACTCTGGATCTGAAGAATCCCCTGTGCCACAAACTAGGGCTCATTCTGACCAAGAGATCACCTATTTAAGGCAGTTGAGGCATTTGTTTTTCTCTGAAAGCCACCTGGCTTTGAAACTCTCCTTAAAACATTGTGGAAGCAGTGCCTATGAATATAGACGACACAGTAGTGTAGTGGTTAGGGTAACGCTTGACAGTGCCAGGGGTAGGGGGTTCAGTTCCCACCACTGTCTATAAGGAGCTTGAATGTTCTCCTCGTGACCACATGGGTTTCCTCGCGGTGCTCCGGTTTCCTCCCACATTCCAAAGACGTACAAATTAGTATTAGTAACTGTAGGCTGGTATCAGAAGCATGGTGATCCTTGTAGGTTGCCCCCAGCACATCCTCAGATTGTGTTTATCGTTGATGCAAACAGGACATTTCACTCAAGTACATTTTGAAGTACAGGTACCTGTGACGATCAAAGCTATTCTTGCCTATCTTTAATATGAATATAGTGAGGCACAAGTGGGCAGTTCCTTGTTTTCCCAACATTGACCACACTTACATGGAGCATTAATCATTAAGGATCTTCACCATCCAGGATATTCTCTCTTCTCAACACACACAAGGCGCTGGAGGGACTAAGCAGGTCAGGCGGCACCAATGGATATGAATCAGCAGTAGGCGTTTTGGGCCGAGACCCTTCTCCAGGTTTCTTTTCGCAGCTGCCATCAGGAAGAAGGTACAGGAATCTTGGGTCTCACACTAGCAGGTTCAGTTATTACCCCACAACCATCAGGCTCCTGAACCAGTGTGGATAACTTCACTCACCACAATGAGCCTCAGGTCCCACACCACCAGGTTCAGGAACAGTTATTACCCCACAACCATCAGGCTCCTGAACCAGTGTGGATAACGTCACTCACCACAATGTGCCTCAGGTCCCACACCACCAGGTTCAGGAACAGTTATTACCCCACAACCATCAGGCTCCTGAACCAGTGTGGATAACTTCACTGAACTGGCTCCACAAACTACAGACTCTACAACTCATCTTCCTGGCATTATTTATTCATTTTTCATTCTCACAATATTTCTTCTTTTGTACATTGGTTGTTTGTCAGTCTCTGTTAATGTATAGCTTTTCATAAGTTCTATTGTATTTCTACATTTTCTTGTCCTGCAAGAAAATTAATCTCAGGGAAGTATATGATGATATATAGGTACTTTGATAATACAGTCCGTACTGTGCTAAGCAAGGAAAAGTGAATACATACCAAGAATAGTTCGGAATAGCCGTAGTATCCAGGATATCTTCAAAGACCGGTGCCTCAGAAAGGCAGCATCCATCATTAAGGACCCCCATCACCCAGGACATGCCTTATTCTCATTGCTACCATCAGGGTGGAGGTACAGGAGCCTGTAGACACACACTCAGCGATTCAGGAACAGCTTCTTCCCCTCTGCCATCCGAATTCTGAATGGACATTGAACCCATGAACACTACCTCACTACTTTTTTATTTCTATTTTTGCACTACTTATTTAATATATATATTTACTGTAATTCAGAATTGTTCTACTATTTATGCATTGCATTGTACTGCTGCTGCAAAGACAACATATTTCATGACATATGCCAGTGATATTAATCCTGATTCTGATTCCGAAGTGCAGTTTAGTTCACAATCAGTTTGGCTTACTAAGGGATAGGACTGAATAGACTTGAAGGACTGAATAGCCTGATTGGTATGTTTGAACATATGGGCTGAACTCAAGACAGAAAATTTGCAGAAACGCAATGAATCTCCGAGACGAGGGGAGTAGAGGGTTGAGTGTTTCTGGTGCCAGATGTGAACATGCTCTGAATGTTATGCCCACACCCGGTTAGAGAAACATTTCAGTGTTTTCTCTGCATTACTCCCACATTGTGAATAAGCAGACAGCTGTTTCATTGCTACCATCAGCTTATTGTGCACTGCGACACATGTGCTGGTTAAAATAAACCCGATGCTCTGCTGCAGCAGAAACTGTGAATGCCCTCAGGTCTGGTTCAGTTTCAGTGCTGTGTGTCCCCCCCACACCCACCCAGCATTCACCTCTGTCTTTCTGTTTATCTCTAACTCCCTCTCGCTACCTTCACTTCTCCCTCTCCCCCACTCTTCCCTTGCTTCCATCACCCCCTCTCCTCTCCCCCTCTCTCCCACACTCTCACCCCCACTCTTGCCCATCACTCTCCCCCTCTTCACCCCTCTCCCCTTTCTCCACCCCTCTCTCTACCCTTCCCTCCCTCCCCTCTCCTTCCCTCTCCTCTCTCCCAATTCTCTCTTCCCCCTACCCCTCTCTCCCCCTCTCACCCCCACTCTCCCCCCTCCCACTCACCCGACCTTTGTCTCACCCCCTCTCACCCCATCTCTCTCACCCTCTCTCTCACCATCCCTCTCTCTCCCCTCCCTCTCCCCTGCCCCTCTCTCTCCCCCTCTCCCCTCTCTCTCTCCTCCCTCTCCTCCTCCCTCTCCCCCTCTCTCTCTCCCCTCTCTCTCCCTCTCTCTCTCCCTCTCTCCCCTCTCTCTCTCCCTCTCCCTGTCCCCTTGCCCCCTCTCTCTCCCCACTTTCTCTCCTCTCTCTGTCCTCCCTCCCTCTCTCCCCTCTCTCCCCACTTTCTCTCCTCTCTCTGTCCTCCCTCCCTCTCTCCCCTCTCTCCCCACTTTCTCTCCTCTCTCTGTCCTCCCTCCCTCTCTCCCCTCTCTCCCCCTCTCCCTCTCTCTCTCTCTCTCTCTCTCTCTCTCTCTCTCTCTCACCCCCCAACTCTCTCTCTCTTTCTCTCTTGCTCCAAATCCTGATGTGAGTGTTGGATTCCTACCGTGTGCAGGAAGCCTGCGGCAGGATTTTGACAGATGCGAAGCTGTGCAGAGACCCCGAGTAGGGGAGGACTTTGAGAAATGGATGTGTGTTATTTTAAGAACAAATCTGCTTGCAGCAAGTTGTGGTGAAAATGAAATGGAAAGGGATGCTGGCGCCAACGCTGCCTTTGTGGACCTTTCAACCTACTCGCTGTTAGTTCTTCACAAAATCATCTGGTGATTTCAGCCAGTTAACCGTGAAGGGCTATTGGCTGAATCCT
The DNA here is from genome assembly GCF_030144855.1 of Hypanus sabinus. NCBI lineage: Eukaryota > Metazoa > Chordata > Chondrichthyes > Myliobatiformes > Dasyatidae > Hypanus > Hypanus sabinus. The sequence continues at coordinate 3,407,333 of NC_082729.1, forward strand.
TCCCTTGTTGTTTCTGCCCAGTACTAGGACACCACACTCACCTGCCTGCTTTGGGGTTAAGGAGGCTTACTGGGTGGCAGGAAACAAAATTCAGCAATGCTCTGTACTTTGGGGTAACCACAATTACTTAATGCTTCTGTAGTGTGCAAAAAAATTTAAATTTAAACAAAGGTGGTGTGGCAGTTGTTGTATAATCTGAGCAACCATTCTCGTTAGCCCCCCCCCCCCCCATCTGTTACCCTGTCTCTACACTGCAAACAATTTAAACAACTTATTTTGTCATACACATGAGGAAATCTGCAGATGCTGGAAATTCAGAGGAACACACAAAATGCTGGAGGAACTCAGCAGGCCAGGCAGCATCCATGGAGAGGAATAAGGAGTCGACGTTTGGCGTTGAGCCCCTGAAACATTAGCTGTTTATACCTCTCCATAGATGCATGTGAGAGAGTCTGCTGATGCTGGAATTCCAAGGGATTGCACATAAAATGCTGGAGGAACTCAGCCTGTCAGGCAGCATCTATGGAAATGAATAGACAGTCAACATTTTGGACCAAGACCTTTCTTTGGGACTCGGCCCGAAATTTCGACTGTTTATTGATCGCCATAGATGCTGCCTCACCTGCTGAGTTCCTCCAGCATCTTGTTTGTGTTGCTTTTCTCTTTTCATAATACTGTTTACACTGTAAATATTTACTGATATTTATGTATTTATGCATTTTTATATAATGCTTTATAATTGTTGAATGTTGTTATTTCTTGCATCTTGCGCCCTAACACACCGCACCAAATTTCTAATGTGTAAATGCATATGGCAGGTAAGGTTGATCTTTGACAAGATTGTCGTTGTGATCTTTCACTGGCCAGCAGTGGTGGTTGGTAGGTTGTGTGTACAGTACAAGTATGACAGATCAGTTCATCAGTCCCTTAAAGTAGCGCCCCCCTCCCCCCGGCACAACTTCACACAGCCAAAATCAGGCCCTTTCAGCTACAAGGAAGGCACGACAAAGGCTATATTTCATTAGGAGTTTGAGGAGATTTGGTACACTGCCAAAGACAATCGCAAACTTCTACAGATGAACCCTGGAGAGTGTTCTAACTGGCTGCATCACCGTCTGGTATGGGGGATTGGGTAGTGGGTGCCAGAGCACAGGATCAAAATCAGCTGCAGAAAACTGTAAACTCAGCCAGCTCCATCATGGGCACTAGCCTCCGTAGTATCAGGTCATTTTCGAGTAGCTGTGCCTTGGAAACGTGGTATCCATCAGTAAGTACCCTCATCACACAGGACGTGCCCTCTTCTCTTTGTTACAATCATGGAGGAGGTACAGGAGCCTGAAAGCACACACTCAATGATTCAGGAACAGCATCTTCCACTCTGCCATCCGATTTCTAAATGGACTTTGAACCCTTGAGCACACCTCAATACTTTTTTATTTCTATTTTTCTTGCACTCGTTATTTAACTATTTTATATATTTACTGTAGTTCACAGCTTTTATTAATTGTACTGCCACCGCAGAGACAACGAGTTCCATGAACATATGCTGGTGATATTAAACCTGATTTTGATACGCCTTTGCCAGCCCACCAACTCCCCCATGCACACTAACTCCATTCATCAGGGCTTGGCTTGCAGCACGCTGTGTCTTGGCAAATTCAGCTGCTCACCTAGATACTGTACTTAAGTATGATTAGAGTGCCCACCTCTTCTCAGTCAGTGTGTTCTGATTCCTACCACCCACTGCGTGGAAAAGTTCAGATCCCCTTTAAGTCTCTTCTCCCTTGCTCCCAAACTACAACCTCTAGTGTCTGCCACTGTAATGGCTGGTAGTTTCCTATTGTCTACCTTATGCTGTACCTCTCTATTTGGTTATATGTACAGGGTCCTTCTGCACGTCCTCTGCTGAGAAAATAAATTCAGCCCATCCAGTCCCAGTCTGTAACTGAAGCACTCCATCCCACACAAGACAGAGCACTACAGTACAGACGCTTTGGCCCATCTAGTACATGTTGATTATTATGTCCACACAGTGCTCCTTTCTTCTCCCTTGTCAGTTTTCGAAATGGACGATTCTTGTCTTCCTTGGTTCATAAGAGTACAAAAATTGGCCTTTCAGCCCATCTAGTTCATGCTGCTGACCTTTCTGCTTCGTACTTATCCAAAGTTCTCAGTGTTACAATTGAAGCCGTATCCACCACCTCTGCTGACGGCTTGTTCTACATTCCCAGAACACTCTGAGCGAAGAGGTCGTTTGCCCTTAAGTATTTCACCATTCACCCTTAACCTATGTCCTCTGGTTCTAGTCTTGTCCAGTCAGAGGGGAAAATCCCCGCAAGCATTGATCCTATTCTCTTCTAATATTTGTATATCTGTGCACTTGTAATGCTACTGTGGCTCTGTAGTTTCCTTTGGGATCAATAAAGTATCTGTCTATCTATTTAGCGAGTTTGAAAATCTGGCGTGAGCAAAGGGTGAAAATAGGAATCAATATATAGTGAGGTAGTTTTCATAGGTTCATTGTCCTTTCACAAATTTGATGGTGGAAGGGAAGAAACTGTTCCTAAAATGTTGAGTGTGTGTCTTCAGGTTTCTGCACCTCTTTTCTGATGGTAGTAATAAGAAGATGACATGACTTGGGTGATGGAGGCCCTTAATGAGGGAGGCTGACTTTTTGAGGAATTGCATTTTGAAGATGTCCTTGATGCTGGAGAGGCTGGAGCCCATTATGGAGCTGACTGAGTCTGAAATGTTCTACAGTTTTTTCCAATCCTGTGCGATAGGCCCTCCACACCAAACATCGACACCACCAGTTAGAGCAGTGGTTCCCAATGTGGGGCAGGGGGGTAATTTGATTTTTAAGGGGGGGGCAATTGGAGAATGAGTTATTAACAGTGAATTTTTTCTAGTAAGTCTGTGTGAGTATGAGTGTGTGTGCGAGTTAATACATATGTGTATATACAGTATGCATACATAAAAATACTTGTGTGTATGTACATGTGTAATTGCCTATGTACTGTATATATAGTGTATCACCATCATTACAACCATCAAATGACTTTCATAATTAAATTAATGAATTGACTGATGTAGGAAGGAATGAATGAACAAGTCCAAACGCGTAAGAAACTCGTACGAGGTCGCGCCAAAAATAGAGCACCTGTCATGTCTTCTTTGTAATTGCATCAATATATTGGGCCCAGGACAGATCCTGAGAGGTGTTGATCCCCAGGAACATCTGAACCAAAGACCTGAGACATGATTCAAAACCCAGAGCCCACATGCAGGCTTGGTTTCTGACACGGGAAATCCATATTCTTCTTAACTGTGATATTGGGAAGATCACATTCAGATGTCCCAGATATTGTTAGATCACTGTTTAAAGGATATACTTTAAGAATACGAGTTATTCCTATGGACATAATGTTCCTGTTGACTTCATGTAATTAGAATTAAAGTAATTAATGTGATTAAAGAGAAATATGTTGAATTACTTGGTGTAAATTTGCCTACATTAGACAACGCATTATTCTGGGATGGAGGGTTATGCCTCTGTTCAATTAAGGATTTGCATTTGTAAAGCACCTTTTATATCCTGGATGTCTCAAGATTTCATCTTCCCCAGAACACATTGATGCAGGTCTACACCTCCATCATAGAGAGCATCCTCACATCAGCCATTACTGTCTGGTTTGATGCAACACCCTCTCACAATATAAAATACTTTGTAGAAGTCTTGGGCACATATATATAACAGTTCCACACCCCTCTCGCGGCGCTCCACCTTTGCCATTCCCAACATCCTTTGCTTCCGGCCAATTTACAAACTCGCTCTCCACACCACGTTGACAGATACAGTACTGTGTAAAAGTATTAGGCACCCTAGTATATGTATCTACCTCCATCACTACGTCTGTAAGCATATTCCAGATATCAGCCATTACAGGTGGGTGGCACAGTAGCATAGTTGTTAGCACAACACTTTACAGTATAGACAGCAAGGGTTCAATTCCTGCCACTGCCTGTAAGGAGCTTATACGTTCTCCCCGTGCTCTGGTTTCCTCCCACAAAAAAATTGTCCCGTGATTAGGGTTGGATTAAATCGGGCGTTGCTGGGTAGCATGGCTAAAAGGGTCAGAAGTGCCTATTCCATGCTGAATCTCAATAAATGCATAAATAAAGGAACTCCTGAATCCATGATGCATCCACCTCTATAATAGGAGCATGTGGTCTGTCTGTAGCTGCTGATCACAGGTACACCTGGGGACAGTACAGCCAGGAATGAACTTAAAATATAAGAAAGTGTAAGTTCCTCCATAGGAGAGGCATGACATTGCAAAGACTGATCCAGGTTCAATCGCGCTTCAAAGTAAATTCGTTATTAAAGTATGTGTATGTCATACCATGTACTATCCTGAGATTCACTTTCTTGCCGGCATTCACAGTAGAACAAAGAAATGGAGAAGATTCAATGAAAAGCCACACACAAACAAGCAATGTACAAAAGAAGCCAAAATGTGCAAATACAAAAAAAATAAGTAATACTGAGAACAAAGTAAATTATGTCATCATATACAACCCTGAGATTCATTTTCTTGTGGAAATACTCAATAAATCCATAATAAATTAATAATAATCATAACAGAATCAATGAAAGGCTGCACTAATGTGGGTGTTCAACCAATGTGCAAAAGACAACAAACTGTGAAAATACAAAAAGAAAGAAATAATAGCAATAAATAAATAAGGAATAAATATTGAGAACATGAGATGAAGAGTCCTTGTAAAGTGAGTCCACTGGTTGTGGGACCAGTTCAGAAGTGAGGTGAGTGAGGTTATCCAACTGGTTCAGGAGCCTGATGGTAACTGTCCAGAACATAGTGGTGTAGGACCTGAGGCTCCTCTACTCAGGGGATTCTGTGGGTGCTGGAAATCTTGAGTAGCACACACAAAATGCTGGAGGAACTCAACTGGTGAGGCATCAGCTATGGAGAGGAATAAACAGAATCTTCATCAGGATGTCCTGGAGTGTTACTTTGAATGTTTATTCCCCTCCATGGATGCCGCCTGATTTGCTAAGTTCCTTCAGCCTTTTGTGTGTGCCAGTCAGTCTTCTGGTTAGTAAATAGAGCTAATACTAGAGGGGATGTATTGAAGGAGAGAGGGGATGTATTGAAAGTGAAGGGTGGTTGGTTCAAGTGGGATGTGAGGGTTAAGTTTTTCACTCAGAGAGTGGTGGATGTCTGGAATGTGCTGCCTGGTATGGTGGTAGAGACAAATACGTTTGAGGTTTTTAACAGACGTTTGAATAAGCACATGGATGTAAGGAAGATGGAGGGATATGGACATGGTGTGGGTCAGAGGGATCAGTGTTTGGGTGTTTCTGATTTGCTTTTTAGCTGGTTCAGCACAACATTGTGGGCTGAATGGCCTGTTTCAGTGCTGTACTCTTCTATGTTCTAGCAGAAATGTGAAGATAATGCCATTAACAGTTCCACCCAAACTTAAAACAAAGCAGCTAAGAGAGTAGAGGGAATGGAAGGGCTGCTTTTAGAGGTTATTTTGGTGGATCGTTTGAAAAGAAGAAATTCATTATCTACCTGCAGGTGTTGGCAGATTGATTCAGGAGTGGCACTGATGTATAACATGTGCAGTGACCTGCAGCTGCGATTACACAGATTCACATTCATCTACATCGAGACACAGTGAAATGCATCATTTGTGTTAACAGCCAACACAACCCAAGGATGGGCTGAGGACAGCCCAAAGTGTTGTCACACATTCTGGCGCCAACATAGCATGCCCATGATGTTTGACAGAACAACTCAAGACGCAACAAGCAAAAAACCAACAACAGCAAAACAAGCCCCATTCCTCCCTCACCCCCGCTCTGAACATTGGTCTAGTGTCCCTGATTGTGGAATCAGACAGGGCAGGGAGGAGACATATTTGGAGAGGGAATAAGGGGATCCTTGCTTTTTTTAACATAAAGACTGTTTGTGTTGTGACTTTGTTGAGTCTGTGTGACGAGAGGCATAAGCATGGATGGTAAGGACCCAAATGCTGGACTATCTGAGGTTAGAATCAACACAATTTCGATACTGAGATGAGAACAGGTTTCTTGACTAGATGCTAGACTAGAACCTGACGAGAATCCAAACGAAACAGAATTTCCAAACATAGTCGCAGACTGAACCAAAGGAACTGACGATTGAGCCCTGAGCCTGAGTTCAGGAACTCTTTAAATATCCAAATCTTGGTGCCAAAACATGTCAGCCAATTAGCAGAGTGGGCCAGAATCTTTAAAGGGACTCTGGAGAATCGATCAGTCTAAATCTGGAGGCTGGCACGATCGGGTGCATACCGTAACAGTCTGATTGGATAAGGGTCTTCATTCTTAAGGCTGCAGGACAGTATTGGTATTGGTTTATTATTGTCGTGTGTACCCAATTACAGTGAAAAGCTTGTCTCACATACTGTTCAGACAGATTGAATCATTACACAGTACATTAAGGTAGAACAGGGGTTCCCAACCTTGCTTATGCCGTGGACCTCTACCATTAACTAAGAGGTCCAAGGTAAAACAATAACTATGCAGAATAAAGTGTAAAAGCTATCGATCGAGTGCAGTGCAGGTAAACGATAAAGTGAAAGATCATAACGAGGTCGATGTGCAACCTAGAGTCCATCTTGTCGTCCAAGAGGTCCATTCAAGAGTCTGATAACAGTGGGGTAGAAGCTGTCCTTCAGACTGGTGGTACGTGCTTTCAGGCTTTTGTATCTTCTGCCCCAAGGGAGAGGGGAGGAGAGAGAATGTCTGAGCTGGGTGGTGTCTTTGATTATGCTGGCTGCTTTCCTGAGGCAGCAAGAAGTGTAGGCAGAGTTTATGGAGGGGAGACTGGTTTCTGTGATGTGCCGAGCTGCGTCCACAACTCTCTGCAGTTTCTTGCGGTCAAGAGAGAATGTCCGGGCTGGGTGGAGTCTTTGATTATGCTGGCGGCTTTCCTGAGGCAGCAAAAAGTGAAGGCAGAGTCCACAAAAGAGAGGCTGGTTACTGCGATGTGCTGAGCTGTGTCCACAACTCTCTGCAGTTTCCTGCAGTCATATGCAGAGCATTTGCCATACCAAGCCATTTTGCAGCCAGACAGACTATTTCAATGGTGAGTCCAGAAAAATTGGTCAGAATCGATGGGTACTTAACATGAGCATACGAAAAGTAAACTGTTCAGCTCCTCACTTGCTCTGCCATTAATAAGATTCTCTTTTTTTTCCTTTGTCTTTATCTCTTGTGTAATTTATATATGTTTTATGTGTTGTTTATTGATTGAGACACAGCTCAGAATAGGTCCTCCCAGCTCTTTGATCCACTCCATCCAGCAATGTCCTGATTTAACCCTAACCTAAGCATGGGACAACTTACAATGATCAATTATCCTAGCAACCAGTACCTCTTTGGACTGTGGGAGGAAACCCAAGTGGTCACGGGAAGAACGTACAAGCTCATTACAGGCAGTGATGGGAATTGAACCTGGGTTGCCTGTACTGTAAAGCACTGAGCTAACCACTACACTGCTGTGCCCCCCTCCCCAATTTATATCCTGAATGTTGTCTGCATCTACGTGCTTGTGATGCAATTACAAGTTTTTGTTGTTCCTCTACCTCACCGCACTTGTGCACTTAACAATAAACTTGGTTTAGGCCAGGTTATTGAATATTTAAAGCGGAGTTTGATAGATTCTGATTAGTCAGGGTATGAAAGGTTATGGGGAGAAGGCAGGAGGTTGGGGTTGAGAGGGAAATGGATCAGCCATGATGAAATGGTGGCACAGGCCCAATTCTGCTTCTGTGTCTTATGGTCTTGATTTGACCTCAGTATCATTCTCCTCATTGACGCTTATACCATGTGCATAACTGTGCAAATGTCTTAGGCACATATATATTGCTTTATGTATTGCACTGTACTGCTGCTGCTGCTACTGCAAAAAAAGCAAATTCCACCACATATGTGAGTGATGATGAACCTGATTCTGATATGGGTCTCTATTGTGGACTGGGGGTGGGAAGGGGTAGGGAGAGAGGAATCATTTTGGAAAAATGGGAAGGGACGGGGAGAGAGTAGGAAATGTCAGAGACTCATTCTGTAGTAATCAATAAACCAATTATTTGGAATCAAATGACCTTGCCTGTGGTCTCAGGGCTGGGTGTGTCTGCACCTGAACCACTCCCTCTCCTGTCTCTGGCACTCCTGCTAAGCCACCTTTCCCACACCCCTCCCACTCTACCCTTGCTATTCCCAACATCATTTGTTCCCTCCAGATTTCCAAACTCACTCTCTGCTCCACGTTGACAAATCTGTGCAAACATCTTTGGCAACCTTGCTATTGATATGTGCCACTTTTGTACAGTACTGTGTGTGTAGATCACAAGGAACCAAGAGATCTTTCCTGCATTTAAAAGGACATTTGGTAGACTCTATCCTTAGTTCCTCCTCCAGCTGCCTATCACCTCCCTCATGGTTCTACCTCCTTCTACTACCAATAGTGCTTTCCTCTTACATTCCTTCTTCACCTTTCCTGCCTATCCCCTCCCTGCTTCCCCTCTCCCACCCCTTGATCTTTTCCCTTACTGGTTTTTCACCTGGTACCTATCAGCCTTCTTCTTCCCACCTTCCCCCCATCTTCTTTTTAAGGCCCCTGCCCCCTCCCACTTCAATTCTGATGAAGGGTCTCAGCCTGAAGCGTTGTCTGTTCGTTTCCACGGATGCTGCCCAACCTACTGAGTTCCCCCAGCGTGTTGTGCGTGTTGCTTTGACCCCAGCATCTGCAGAGTATTCTGTGTTTGAGAGCTTAGTGTCTGGTGGGGACCAAATGTGAGTGAGCTGCCAGATTGGACATGATAAACCTCTTCACTAGAGGTGCTACCCCTTCCTAGGCACCCCATACACCCCACCTCAGTATATGTTACAGTACTGAGCCAATTTACCAAAATATTGCTATTTTCCATGACCACAACAATGGCTGGCTTGCTTGTGCACAATTGTGTTGAAGTTTCCTATGAATGGGAGCAGGGTGCAAAGCACAATGGAATCCGGTTCATTGGTCCAGTGTTTAAGTGGGGTCACACACACAAAATGCTGCTGGAACGAGCAGGTCAGGCAGCTTCTATAGGGAGAAGCACTGTCGATGTTTCGGGCCGAGACCCTTCGTCAGGACTAACTGAAAGGAAAGATAGTAAGAGATTTGAAAGTAGGAGAGGGAGGGGAAATGATAGGAGAAGACTGGAGGGGGTGGGGTGAAGCTGAGAGCCGGAAAGGTGATTGGCAAAAGGGATACAGAGCTAGAGGAGGGAAGGGATCATGGGATGGGAGGCCTAGGAGAAAGAAAAGGGGAGGGGAGCACCAGAGGGAGATGGAGAACAGGCAGAGTGATGGGCAGAGAGAGAGGAAAAAAAAGGGGGGGAAGCTAAATATTACAGTATCAGGGATGGGGTAAGAAGCAGAAGAGAGGCATTAACAGAAGTTAGAGAAGTCAATGTTCATACAATCAGGTTGGAGGCTACCCAGCCGGTATATAAGGTGTTGTTCCTCCAACCTGAGTTTGGATTCATTTTGACAGTAGAGGAGGCCATGGATAGACATATCAGAATGGGAATGGGACATGGAATTAAAATGCGTGGCCACTGGGAGATCCTGTTTTCTCTGGTGGACAGAGCGTAGGTGTTCAGCAAAACAGTCTCCCAGTAAAACAGCCGTGAATCCCTTCATTTATCTGGGACACTCATCATCATTATGTGCCATGTCGTATGAAATTATCACCATGTGCTGTGTCATGTGACATAGCCGATCATGGTCTCATGACCACATGATTGTTCTTGGCCAATTTTTCTACTGAAGTGGTTTGCCATTTCCTTCTTCTGGGCAGTGTCTTTACAAGATGGGTGACCCCCACCCCCCCAGCCATTGTCAATACTCTTCAGAGATTGTCTGGCATCGGTAATCACTTAACCAGGACTTGTGACATGCACCAGTTGCTCCTACGTCTGTCCACCACCTGCTTTGGGATATCATACCACTTAATTGTCACAGGAGGCTGTTGCTGAACAGTGTCTAACTCATGCCAGTTACATGCATTTGTGTAGCCGTAAGACAGTTTGTGTTTAGAGCGAGCAGTTTTGAAATAGTTCAAAAAACAGGGATTTTTGTCCTTGATTGTTGGTGAGAAATAAGCAGAAAGGCAATTCAGAACTGTTTTGCTCACTGCGTTTTCAAGTATTCAGGCTCGGAGATGTCAGAGAAAATGGCCAGAAGTGAAAATGAAACGACTTCGTACTTCAGCAAGTTAGGAACAATGAAGAATTTGAAGGTATTGACAATGTCACAAATGAAAGTGAAGATTTGTAGGATGCAATCGTTGAAAGCGTTGTATGAAGGCAGTCCATTATCTGCATTGGTTTTGTTCATTTACAGTCAATCGAAAGAACATGGCAGTGTACACTGGGGCAGCATGGTAGCATAGTGGTTAGCACAACGCTTTACAGCACTAGTGACCTGGGTTCACTTCTTGCTGCTGGCTGTAAGGAGTTTGTATGTTCACCCCGTGTGTGCATGGGTTTCCTCCTCTGGATGAATTCTTCCATCACTAACTATTAGGAACTAATACACAGTTTTATTGTGCTGTAGTAGTATTAGTTGTGTTCTAGTTTGTTATGTATTTCATTTAAATATGTAATTTGTTACTCAGTTAAATGGTGGTTCGTCTTTCTTTAATACCTTTTTAACTACTTCCATGAAACTTAAGCTAACTGGAGCAGCCGCTTATTTTGGCAATGTGCCCCAATTAACAGGAGTCCACTGTACAACCCTCCAGATCTCTCAGCGAAGCATGCTTGATGTTAAGGGTAAATCCCAAAATGTCCATGCAGGTTCTCAGTCTCCAGGTTACTGTATATCAAGCAGTAGTGAATCAAGGCAACTGGATTTGCTGGGTTGTCTCAAAGACATTTCACCATTCATTCTTCAGTTCAAATCCATGGTGGGTAGTTTTCCAGCTTATAGTCTCTGTGAGTTGTTTAAAAGTATAGCAATCACAGGAGGGTTGTTAAGAATGGTAGAGGTAATAAGAGGGTGATTAGTCTTAACTTTGCATGAACTGTTGAGGAGACGCTGGGGTAGAGATGTTAGGACTGCATTGTAAGTAGCTAACACGAGGAAATCTGCAGATGCTGGAAATTCAAACAACACACAGAATGCTGGTGGAACACAGCAGGCCAGGCAGCATCTATAAGGAGAAGCACTGTTGACATTTCGGGCCGAGACCCTTCGTCAGGACTAACTGAAAGGAAAGATAGTAAGAGATTTGAAAGTAGGAGAGGAGGGAAAATGATAGGAGAAGACTGGAGGGGGTGGGGTGAAGCTGAGAGCCGAAAAGGTGATTGGCAAAAGGGATACAGAGCTAGAGGAGGGAAGGGATCATGGGATGGGAGGCCTAGGGAGAAAGAAAAGGGGAGGGGAGCACCAGAGGGAGATGGAGAACAGGCAGAGTGATGGACAGAGATAGGAAAAAAAAGAAGGGTGAGGGGAAAGCTAAATATTACAATATCAGGGATGGGGTAAGAAGCGGAGGAGAGGCATTAACAGAAGTTAGAGAAGTCAATGTTCATGCAATCAGGTTGGAGGCTACCCAGCCGGTATATAAGGTGTTGTTCCTCCAACCTGAGTTTGGATTCATTTTGACAGTAGAGGAGGCCATGGATAGACATTTCAGAATGGGAATGGGACATGGAATTAAAATGCGTGGCCACTGGGAGATCCTGTTTTCTCTGGTGGACAGAGCGTAGGTGTTCAGCAAAATGGTCTCCCAGTAAAACAGCCATGAATCCCTTCATTTATTTGGGACACTCATCATCATTATGTGCCATGTCGTATGAAATTATCACCATGTGCTGTGTCATGTGACATAGCCGATCATGGTCTCATGACCACATGATTGTTCTTGGCCAGTTTTTCTACTGAAGTGGTTTGCCATTCCATTCTTCTGGGCAGTGTCTTTACAAGATGGGTGACCCCCACCCCCCCCCAGCCATTGTCAATACTCTTCAGAGATTGTCTGGCATCGGTATTCACTTAACCAGGACTTGTGACATGCACCAGTTGCTCCTACGTCTGTCCACCACCTGCTTTGGGATATCATACCACTTAATTGTCACAGGAGGCTGTTGCTGAACAGCGTCTAACTCATGCCAGTTACATGCATTTGTGTAGCCATAAGATAGTTTGTGTTTAGAGTGAGCAGTTTTGAAATAGTTCAAAAAACACAGGGATTTGGTGTTTGTTGAAAATCCTTATGTGTTTCTATGTATGTTCCCAAAGTATGCAAGCGTTGCACTTTGTGTCTTGGTGGAAATGAATAACAATGTCTTAAAAAGCATTAACCTAAGCTGGTGCCCTAGACTATTATTCCCTAACCTGGTTCTCAGACTGGATTAGGTTCAGTGACAGGACAAACTGATTTTTAACCTTTTAACTAGTGAGTTTCACCTTTCTTTCCACCTGATGGGAGAAGATTGGATCTTAGATTCTGTTGGCTACTTTCTCAAGACGGTGGGAAGTGTTTTGAGAGTGGCTATGGAACGGAGGCTGGCTTTTGTGATGGACTGGGCCTCGCTTACAAATCTCTGTAAATTCTTGAAGTCTTGGACAGAGCAGTTGCCTGGAGAGGCGAAGCTACACAGCACAAAAACAGACCCATCAGCCCAACTCGAACATGGTGACCAAGAGTACAGGAGATGGGAAGGTATGGTTGAAATTGTATAAGATGTTGGTGAGGCCTCATTTGGAGTACTCTGTGCAGTTTTGGTCACCTACCTACAGGAAAGATGTAAATAAGATTGAAAGAGTACAGAGAAAATTTACAAGGATGTTCCCAGGACTTGAGGACGGGAGTTATGGGGAAAGGATGAATACTTTACAACTTTATTCCCTACAGCATAGGGGAATGAGGGGAGATTTGATAGAGGTATACGAAATTATGAGGGGTATAGATAGGGTAAATGTAAGCAGGCTTTTCCCACTGAGGTTGGTTAAGGGTGAAGGGTGAAAAGTTTAAGGGGAACATGAGGGGAAACTTCTTCACTCAGAGGGTGTTAAGAGTGTGTAACGAGTTGCCAGTACAAGTGGTGGATGCAAGCTCAATTTCCATGTTTAAGATAAATGTGGATAGGTGCATGGATGGTAGGGGTATGGAGGGCTATGGTTCGGGTACAGGTCATTAGGCTGTTTAAATGGTTCAATATGGATTAGATGGGCCAAAGGGCCTGCTTCTGTGCTATGGTACTGTAATAGGTGATTAATAGGTATGTTTGAGGCATTGCCTTTTGAAGACATCTATTGTTATAGCTGGTGGTCTTTGGAGCAGAGGTAGAAGGGGGCTGTGCAGGGCTTGTGTGAACTGTGGATGGAAGATCTCAGACAGAAAAGAGAAGATAATGACTATTTGAGGGCCAATTGCACAATTTTGATTGGTGGAGATTCTTGTCCATAGAAGTTTGAGCAAGTCCAGAGAGGTAGGAGATCCAGGGAGGTTTGGGGAAGTCCATAGAGGTATGAGGACGCCCAGAGAGGTAGGAGAAGGTACTCAGCCTCTGAGCTGGAGATGTCTTTACCAAAACCATAGCAAAACTATCCTAGTTGGATGACCATCTTCTAATGATTATCTACCTGAAACAATCTTTCTGATTCCTTCCCCATGGATGCTACCTGACCTGCTGAGTATTTTCAGCATTTTTCTTTTTCAGGTATTAAGAAATTGGCTGTTAAATATTCTGAGCATAGGGTTTTAAATTTCGTCAATGCATGGTGGTAGTTAGTCAAGAAACATCTCATAGTTAGTGGGATACTGGCACTGCGTATTCACTGATTTACAGAGCAATAACTCAGCCGTGGTCAGTGTGTCCTGACAGGCATTTTATCAGAATCAGTATCTAGTGTGTTATCACTGACATATGGCAACAGTACGGTGCAATATATAAGTATTACTTAAAGTTACAACTAAAAAAGTAAATAAATAGTGCAAAAAGAGAGCAAAATAGTGAGGTTGTATTCATTGTTTCATGATCTTTCAGAAATCTGATGGAGGAAGGAAAGAAGATCTTCCTAAAATGTTGAGTCTTCAGGCTCCTGTACCTCTCTTCCCCCCCCCCCCCCAAAGAAGTAATGAGGAACTGGCATTTTGGCCTGAAATGCCCGCTGTACTTTTTTTCCATAGACGCTGCATGGCTTGCTGAGTTCCTCCCACATTTTGTGTGTGTTGCTCAGATTTCCAGCATCTGCAGATTTTCTCTTGTTTCTGAAGTATATTGATTGATTGAGAAACAGCACAGAATTTGGGCCCTTCAAGCTGCACTGCCTGACAATTCTCCAATTTAATCCTTGCTTAATCATAGGACAATTTACAGAGACCTATTAATCTACCAGCCAGTACGTCTTCTGATTCTGACTGTGGGAGGAAGCCGGAGCACCCGGAGGAAACCCGCGTGGTCACAGGGAGAGCGTGCAAACTCCTTACAGGCAGCGGTGGGAAATGAACCTGGGTGGCTGGTACTGTAAAGCGATGTGCTAACCACTACACTACTGAGCCGGGTGGTGAGGGCCCTTCATGATGGATTCCACCTTCTTGTGGCATCACCTATTGAAGATGTCCTTGATAGTGGGGAGGTTAGTGACCTTGATGGATCTGGCTGAGTTTACAACCCTCTGCAGCTTTTTCCAATCCTGTGCACTGCCCCCCTCCATACCAGAAAGTGATGTAACCAGTCAGAACGTTCTCCACGGTACATCTGTAGAGATTTGCTGGAGTGTTTGGTGACATACTAAATCTCCTCAAACTCCTAATGAAGTATATCCCCTGGCCTGTCTTCTTTGTAATTGTTTCAGTGTGTTGGGCCCAGGTTTTCTTCTGCCTTTTGAAGGCTGGTGGGGTTTTTGTTTCATGTTGTCACAACATTACTGACAGTTCAGCTCTCTCATAAACCCTGCACCGAAGCATCAACTCTGATTTTTTCCTCCCGAGATGAGGTTTGGTCTTTGGTGCAGTAACACACATTCTGTGAACACATCTGCGGTAATATTTATAGAATCACTGAAAGCGAGTTTCCTCCAATAGCTGGGATAATAAATTCGCCGCCTTGTCTGGACTTGACCCAAACAGACGAGAAAGGTTTGAAATCTGATTCTTCGTCTGCACTGAGTTAGTTGGTCTCTGGCTGAGCTGCAGCTGAGATGGGGGAGTCAGCCTGAGAACCGCTAGTCTAATGAAAGGAAAATCAGTTTTGTGATTTTGTGTTATTGTGTGTGTGTGTGTGTGTGTGTGTGTGTGTGTGTGTGTGTGTGTGTGTGTGTGTGTGTGTGAGAGAGAGAGAGAGAGAGGGAGAGAGAGAGTGTTACTGTGCCTTAGTGTATATATACGTGTGTGTGTGTGTGTGTGTGTGTGTGTGTGTGTGTGTGTGTGTGTGTGTGTGTGAGAGAGAAAGAGAGAGAGTGTTACTATGCCTTAGTGTATATATACATGTGTGTGTGTGTGAGAGAGAGAGAAAGACTGTTACTGTGCCTTAGTGTATATATACGTGTGTGTGTGTGTGTGTGTGTGTGTGTGTGTGTGTGTGTGTGTGTGTGTGTGTGTGAGAGAGAGAGAGACTGTTACTGTGCCTGTGTGTGCATGTGTTAGTGTGTGTGAGAGACTGTGATACTGTGTGTGTAACTTTGTTACTTTGTGTGTGAGACTATGATACTGTGTATGTGTGACTGTTACTGTACTGTGTGTGAGAATGTGTGACTGATACTGTGTGTATGTGTGATTGTGTTACTGTGTGTGTATGTGTGACTGTTGCTGTGTGTGTGCGTCTGTGATAGTTTCTGTGTGTGGGTATAGGTGTGAGTCTGTGTGTGCATGTAAATGTGCGTCTGTGTGTATGTGTGCATCTGTGTGTGTTTAAGTATAAAATATACACTTGCACGTTGCTTGACAGCTTTAGGTTAATTATGTTACCCCCCTTCCTCCCTCCCCAGCATGTCAGTACTTCCTGTCTGGTCTCTCTTGCTGAAGTCCGCTGTAACTGGTGCCTGCGGCATTGTGGCCTCAGTCCGATCAGCGATTTCAGGGAGTGCCGAGGCTGTGAGCTAGCTCCCTCACACCTTTTTAAAATTCTGTGCATGGGGATTTTGAGTAGGTTCTGGGTTCTAGATTTACCCTTCTAAAGGAGGTGTACACCGCAGGGAACGGGAATGTAATTCTGCGTGGGATCAATTAAATTCTGCTTCTCTGAAGAGACCACGCTGGCTTGTTTTTAATTTGTATTATGTTCTTGTGCAAAAAGCCGAAATTCTCCAGAACGGCTGTGTCAGAACATTTCGCGTGTATACAGGAACACCGAGTGCTTCTCACTGCGGACTGTCTGAGGGGGGTTGCTGCTCTCTGGTGACCCAACAGTGCCAGGCTGCAAAGTACTTCAGTGGTACTGGATTGCCTTCCCTACCGCGTGACTCGGACCCAGCAGGAAGCTGACAGCCTCTCTGCCTGGCCTCTAGCCAAGGGAAAAAACCGGCTAACATGAAAGCTGCTTAAATCTTTAAATGACAACCTGAGATAATAAAAAAAATTCTTCCAGTAGGGAGATGGTTCTTTGTGAGTGGGCCGGCGATTCTCTTGTGCAGAGGATGTGGGGCACAGGTCTTTGGGGTGGGGTGGGGGTGAGATTGTGAGCGCACAATATGTGCAGAATCTTCAACATATGTCCTTAAGGGTAGACTTGGCAGGAAAGATTTTCTTTTCCCAGAGTGCATGATGAAGATCATTCGGAATTTCCTGTTGCTCGGAAGCCAAGAAACTGGTGCTGGAGGTGTGGATGGTTTCAGAAATAATGCTGTGTTTATACTTAAAGCACGGGTGTTAACAAAATGGTCCCACATACCACGTTCTTCTCTCTGTCTTGGCAAGGTATTTTTTTAATGTACGACTCAGCCTCTGCATGTTTATCCCACCGCGTTCAATATTCCCCCAGTCCTGAAGCTGGCGACATTAACTCCTTCCATATGGTGAGCATTTTTGTGTTTTAAGTCTTAAGTTCTTGTGTTGAATATGAGTGATTCAAATTTTCCCAAAATGACCTGCTATAAATATTTCTTTGAGATATTCAGCTTCTTGCTATTAAAAATATCAAGTGAGTGCCTTGTGACTTGTGTTGAAACTAAACAAAAGTTTGAAATTCATAAATCAGATCATGGAGACTTTTACCATTATTTTCTGGGAATGGGAGGGGGGAAGGTTTGGTGAGATTCATAAACTTGGTAGAATGTGTCTAAATTCCAATGTTGGTGCAATCCACATCTGAGGTGAATGTGAAGCCCCATTCCCTAAATCTGAGATCCCTGGTGGACTAACAGTGAAAAGCGTGAATCTTCTTCGATGATTTCCAACTTTCATTTACTGACTACCCTCTGTTTCCCTCGTTTCATCCACCCCCTTTGTTTTCCCCCATTTGGGTGAACCTCTCCCTGCCCACCACCTCCCTCTGATACCCTGCCTCCGATGGTTAGGGATTCGCTCTACACCACTGCTTGTGGTACAAGTTGCACTGCTGTCTATGAGGGCTTTGTGCATTCTTCCTGTGACTGGGTGGGCTTCCTCCCTCGTTGCATAGATGTATGGCTTAGAGTTGGTAAGTTGTGGGCATACTATGTTGGCAAAACTTTAGGGCTGCACAACATAATCCTCCCTGATTTGACCAGTGAAACTAATCTGTACTCCACTGTCCACTGTCAGATCCCTTCCCCTTCTTCCTTTTTTCTTTTCCAATATCACCTCCAGGTTTCTCATTTCACCTCCCTCTCCCCCCCCCCCCCCCACCCACCTTCCCCTTCATCTGGTCTCACCTGTCACTTGCCAGCTTGTCCTCTGTCCCCTCCTCCCACATTCTTATTCTGGCTTCTTCCCCCCTTCTTTCCAATTCTGATGAAGGGTCTCAGCCTGAAATGTTGACTGTTTATTCTCTCCATTGGTGCTGCCTGGCTTGCTAAGTTCCTCCAGTGTTTTGTCTGTGTTGCTGAAGATTTCTTCTTGCTGCATTTCCCTGAATGCTTCTATTTTGGGATTTTGGTCCTTTGATGGTATAGTAAATTCCACAAAATATCCCAGAGATTACAAGTAAATTCTGTGTCTATAATCTTGCATTGTGCCAGAAAACAAAAGATTTGATTTTTATTTCACTCTCGATGAGTCTGACAGGTTGTTACACTGGCGAGATAACAGTTCTGGTTCGTGTTTAGGCCTCTTTAAAAACCCAGCTCATCTCTTCCTGAAATGGGCTACTGTTTGGCAGTTCCAGGAGCAATGAAGAAAGACGCCAAGTTTCAATGTCACATTATAATCAGGAATCAGTCCCAGGTTCATTGAGGCTTCGCTGCTTTTCTGTTGATCCCTTTCATATCACTGCACCTTAGAAGTAATTTAGAATGCATGATTTATAAATATATGTCATTCATATAAATTCATAAATCTGTTCTACCTTATGGTGGCATTGATTATAATGTAGGGAAATGTAAGGTCATGGACTCTTTTAGAAGGGCAAAACAACAGTTTTGGGCCCCTTATCTAAGATGAAACGTGCTGGCGTTGGAGAGTTTCCAGAGGAGGTTCAGAAGAATGACTCTGGGAAACAAAGGGTTAACGTATTTGGAGCGTTTGATGGCTCTGGGCCTGTACTCACTGGTCCTAATCAAGTGTTCACTGTTCTGCTGCTGTAGCCCATCCACTTCAAGGTTTGACATGTTGTGCATTCAAAGATGCTCTTCTGCACACCATTGTTACAACACATGTTTATTTCAGTTACTTTCATCTTCCTGTCAGCTTGAACCAGTCTAGCCATTCTCCTCTGACCTCTCTCATTAGCAAGGCATTTTCACCCACAGAACTGCCACTCACTGGATAGTTTTGTTTCTCACAACATCCTCTGTAAACTCTAGAGACTGTTGCCTGTGAAAATCCCAGGAGATCAGCAGTTTCTGAGATACTCAAACCACCCCGTCTGGTACCAACAATCATTCCATGGTCTAAGTCACTTATATCACCTTTCTTCCCCATTCTGATGTTTGGTCTGAACAACTGAACCTCTTCTCCGTGTCTGCCTGCTTTTTTGCATTGAGTTGCTGCCATGTGATTGGCTGATTAGATATTTGCATAAATGTATAGGTGTACCTAATAAAGTGGTCACTGATTTTATCAGTAGCAAAAGGTGAGAGGCACATGAGCCTAATACAGGCAAATGGGACTAGCATAGGTAGCAAATTAGTCAGTATGGGCCAGATGGGCTGAAGGGCCTGTTTCATGCTGTATGACTCAAAGTTCAAAGTGAATTCATTTATCAGTGTATGTATATGTCACCTGAGATTCTATGAACTTGAAATCCTGGCCCTGTTTTGGTACTCTGACTTCAAACTTTGTGCAGTCTTTCAGAAAGAATGAAGTAAAGGTATTTTGTAGCACACGGTAGGGTAGTGGTTAACACAAAATTTTACAGTACCAGTGACTATGGTTCAACTCCTGCTGCTGCCTGTCAGGAGTTTGTACATTCCCCCCATTACCATGTGGGTTTCCTCTGGGTGCTGTGGTCTCCTCCCGCATTCCAGAGATGTACCAGTTGGTTAATTGGTTATTATAAATTTTCCTGTGATTAAGCTAGGGTTAAATTGGTGAGTTGCTGTGTGGTGTGGCTTGAAGGCTCCGAGGTTCCTATTCTACCTGTATATCAATAAATTAATGAATTAATGATAAACACGAGAGATTCTGCTGATGCTGGAAATCCAAAACAACACATACAAAATGCTGGAGGAACTCAGCAGGTCAGGCAGTATCTACAGTCGTTGTTTCGGGTTGAGACTCTTCTTCTGGACTGGAAAGGAAGTTTGAATAATAATAAGGTGGGGGGGGGGAGATAGGGAAGGAGAATAGCTGGAAGGGGATAGGTGAAGCTAGGTGGGTAGAAGAGGTAAACTGCTGGAGAGGAAGGAATCTGATAGGAGAGAAGAGTGGACCATAGGAGGAAGGGGAGGAGGAGACCCAGCAGGAGCTAATAGGCAGATGAGAAGAGGTAAGAGGCCAGGATGGGGAACAGAAGAGGGGAGGGGTGGAAATTTTTTTACTGGAAGGAGAAATCATTATTCATGCCATCAGGTTGGAGGCACCCAGATGGAATATAAGTGTTGCTCCACCACCCTGAGGGTGGACTCATCTTGGCACATATGTTGGAAAAGGAATGGGAATCGGAATTTAAATGTTTGGCCATCGGGAGGTATATATGTTTGAACAAGAAACTTGTTTGGAGTATCTGGACCAAACCAAAATCAGGAGTGGGCCACTCAGCTGGTGAACTCATCCTATCGTTAACAGCCCTGTATCCGTCGAGTTATAATGTCCAAAAATCCATCGGACAGCTCTGCCTGTGCTCAGAGACTGAGCAGCATGGCTTTGTAGTTCAAACAGAGGTTTACAGATCTGTGTGAGCGAGAGACAGCTTACATTAAAAAAATATATATCAATTAAAGTTCAGTAGAGTTCACTCAAGTGTTTTTGACAAGAAAATTAGCACCTTGCAATACCTTCAACATTCCATCAGTCGGGCTAATGGGAGTTTGATGTCATTCAGTAGATCACGGCGTATCAGTGTGGTTTCCAGCATTCGCGCCCTGAGCAGTTGCATGATTTTCTTTGCTGTCCACAGGACTGATGCCTCCTTCAGCTACATGCACTGGTGAGACTGCAGAAGTCTGACTGATCTACAAATCAAAGTTGAATTCATTGTCATATGCACAGATCTTTACCATAGGGATTTACTGGGGTTCTGCCTGGATTAGAGAGCATGTCTTATGCAGAAAGCTGAGTGAGCTCGGGCTTTTCTCTGGAGCAGTGAATGTGTGGTAGTGGCCGATACATTAGGGGCATTGAAGAGACCCTTAGATGGGTACATGGATGATGAAAAACTGGAGGGATCTACGTAGGAAGGAAAGGTTAGATTGATCTTGGAGAAGGATAAAAAGTCGGCACAGGACTGTGGCCAGAAGGGCATGTACTGGGCATGTTCTATGTCTACGTTCAAATGATTGCAGAGCTCTGAGATATAGAGGAGATCTGAGTGTCCCAAGTAAGTGTTAGTGTGCGGCTTCTGCATGGAATAGGCCAAGAGACCATTAAATATAGGAGCAGAATTAGGCCATTTGGCCCATCAAGTCTGCTCCACCATTTCATCGTTTTCCCCCTCAGCTCTAATCTCCTACGAAGATCATAAGGTATATGAACAGAATTAGGAAAGGGGACAGAATGTGATCATTGGAGATTAGCAAATTTTTACCACCAGGCACCTCTTCCCACTACCTCCCCTTTCAGTACTCACCTCCTCTTCTATCCCCACCAATGAATACTCCTTAACCTGGCTACTGAGAATCCAACAGAACCCTCTCCTGTCAGACTGCTTGAAAGAGATTAACTCCACCCTTCTGTGGTTAAAGTGAACATGAACTTTCAGCAGTGTTTAAATATTGAAATGTTACCTCGTCCTGCTGAAACCCAGAATAAATGTTGTTCTTAATAAGGAAAATTATTTTCTGCATCCTTTTGCCACATGCTGTTTTCACTATGCAGTGATTTGCTTGCATTTCTCCCTTCCATTGTACTGCAGTCAGTGTTCACAATGTGGTCTCCTCTGCACTGGAAGAATCCAGCAGGAGATTGGATGATTGCATACACACGTTCAGTCTGCATTAGGGATTCATAACCTTTTTTATGCCCATTAACCAAGGGGTCCCCAGGTTGGAAACCCCTGGTCTACAGAGATGACCACAGTTCATTCTACATCCCACTCCCAACATGACCTCTAAGTCTGTGGTCTCCCTCTCTGCCTCAACAAAAAATGCCACCTTGGCTTGTGTCTGAGCACGCTGCAGTTCTCTGGACTCAACCCTGAATTTTAGAGTTTCCAGTAACTTGCTCTGTGTGCACTGCGACTGGCCAGTTCAACTGTAAGCTATCCATCTGTGGTATTGGCTCTGTAGTTCTGTCTGTTTAGTGCAGCCTGACCATCTGGGTACATCTGACAGGCCTGCACTTCACTCTGTTTTATGTATTATCACTGTTCAACTGCTCTTGTTAACCCACTGAGCACTGCTTCTCCCCAGGCTAAACCTCACCCCATCCTATCACAGCCATTCCCTTTGTCCTATCTACCCTTCCCTCCACTTTTTTTAAAGAGCATAAAACTAACTTTTTTTTCTCCCTTTTCTATTTCTGATGAAGGGTCATCAAACTGAAACATTATCTGTATTTCTTTCTCTGTGGATTTGGCCCATTGAGTCTTCCCCGCCAGTTTATCATGGCTGATTTATTATCCCTCTCAACCCCATCCTCTGTAACCTTCAAGGTCCTTACTAATTGAGAACCTATCAACCTCCACTTTAAGAACACTCAACCACTGGCCTCCACAGCCGTGTGTGGCAATAAATTCCACAGATCATCCCTTCCCTGCCCCTAGTGCTGCTTGTTGTTCTGATCGTTATTTGGTATCCACTAATTATTACACAGTGAGGATTGGGATATAATAAATACCTTCTGATTAATCTTATCAATTATAGTAAAATCCTATTCAGATCAACTCTAGTGCAGCTGGTAGATCCACTGCCTCAAAGCACCCGAAACAAGGGTTCAGCCGTGACCTCAGGCACAGTCTGTGTGGTGTTTACATGCTCACACTGTGACTGTGTGTCCAGCTGTCCTTAAGGCAATATAGCCATTAGAGATAGGAGCAGGATTAAGCCATTTGGCCCATCGGGTCTCTCCGCCATTTCATCATGGCTGATTTATTATCCCCATTCTCCTGTCTTCTCTCCATAACCTTTGATGTCTTGACTAATCAAGAACCTGTCAACCTTCCTTTTAAATATACTGTATGACTTGGCCTTCACAGCCATCTGTGACAACAAATTCAGAATCAGAATCAGGTTTAATATCACTGGCATATGTAAAAATCACTGGCAAAAATAGAAATAAAAATGTAGTAAGGTAGTGATCATGTGAGGTAGGGTTCAATGCCTGTTCAGAAATCGGATGGCAGAGGGGATGAACCTATTCCTGAGTGTGTCTTCAGGCTTCTGTACCTCCTTCCTTATGGTTGCAATAAGAAGAGAACATAACCTGTGTGACAGGAGCCCTTAATGATGGATGCTGCCTTTTTGAGGCATCGCTACTTGAAGCCACAGATTCACCATGCTCTGCCTACATAAATTCCTCCTCATCCTTGTTCTAAATGGATATCCCTCTATTCTGACATCAATTGTGACATTTGGTTTTAGACTTCCCCACCACTGGAAACATCCTCTCCTCACCCACTCTTTCGAGGCTTTTCAACATTCGACAGGTTTCAAAGAGATCCTCCCCCCACACCCCCATTCTTCTAAACTTAAGCGATTGCAGGAGTGCTCCAGTTTCTTTCCACATTCCAGGAATGTCCAGGTTGACAAATTAATTACTGGTTGTAATCTGCTCCTGGTGAGTGGGATAGCTAGTTGGAAGCTGATGAAAATTTGAGGGGAACAAGAACCAGGATTAGTACAGTGAATAGTTAGCATGGACTTGGTGGACTATTTCTGTACTTTATCTTTATTTAACTCTAATCATCATATTCCATAATAGCTATATTTTTCTAATAGTATGAAATATAATAATATTATATATCATGAATATGTTAACAATAGTCACGTGACCATTTGTTTAGGTGGTGTGTACGTAGACATATTGCTTGGAGATTAAGTATGATTGTGCAATTTGTTGTTTAGATTATTGGACGATGATTTAGGTGCCGGACCAGATTGGAAAGGTTAGGGTGTTGGGGCTGGAGGTGGGGGATAGACCAGTTCAGCTCGCTGCTCTGCTCTAGCACTGCACTCGACTCCCTTTATGGACATCAGTTCATGTTATCTGCTTGCAATTTGCTTATTTCTCTCTGCACATTGGGCTTTTATCAGTCCTTTTTCAATGGGTTCTTTTGGATTTCTTGTTTGTGGTTCCCTGTTGGACAAATCTCAAGGCTATATAATGTATATATACTTCGATAATAAATGTTCTTTGAATAGTATCAAAGGCCAATTTGAGTGCTCAGCCATGTTGTTGAGGACTGACGTTTTGGTCCTTTGTGTTCTGCCTGGGACTAAAGTAGCTGACGGCAACGACTTAACAATGGTACACTTCACATTTTCAAATCCAACAATGTCCGCTGCTCAAGGGGACCCAAGTCCCAAATAGTACAATGTGTGTGATGGCAGGAGCTTATACAGGACGATACTCTCAGGTGATGGGGCAAGTTGTGGTCTTCCCACTAAGTGACTGTAAAATAACTTCGAGCATGTCATGCACCTAGGCTTCACACACAAAATGATGGAGGAACTCAGTTGGTCAGGCAGCATCTATGGAAGGGAATAAACAGTCGACGTTTTGGTCTGAGACCCTTGTTCAGGACAGGAAAGTAAAGGGAAAGATGTCAAAATAAAAAGGTGCGGGGAGGGGAAGGAGGCTAGCCAGAAGGTGAGAGGTGAAGCCAGGTGGGTGAGAAGGGTAAAGGGCTGGAGAGGAAGGAGTCTGATAGGAGAGAAGAGTGGACTATAGGAGAAAGGGAAGGAGGAGGGGACCCAGTGGGAGGTGATAGGCAGGTGGGAGAAGAGGTACAAGGCCAGAGTGAGGAATAAAAGAAGAGGGGAGGGGGAGGGAAGATTTTTTTGCACCAGAAAGAAAAAATCGATGTTTATGCCATCAGTTGGAGGCTACCCAAATAGAATATAAGTTGTTGCTCCTCCACCCTGAGGGTGATCTCATCTTGATTTAGCTGGATGTCAAACTTTGCTAAGGCGAAATATGTTTCTGTGTCTCCTTGACTTGTAGAAGAGTTCAAAAACATAAAAAAAAACACAATGGTAATTTTAAAATTAGAAATACATCACATAACTTTTCATAAACATTTGAGAAGGCTATGAGTTTTATTTGCGTTCACCCTTGCTCTTTGTTGCCATGCTTCTCTGTTCAATTGGATTGGCTTGTAATTTTGGCGACTGATCTTACGCACTGTGCTGTTGGACTCTGGGAGGAGTCCACAGTTGGAGCACAGCTGGCAAATTGCCAGAGAAAAATAAAGTCTGAGGTATCTGTATCTGATGGCATTTAAGCCAAGAATTGGCAGCACTTGATGGAAGAGTAGTGTTTCTAAGCATGCTCTGACCCATTATACTTCAAACATTTCTTAGGTTGTATTGTTAGTGGGATAATTTTTGGTTTATATCAGTAAATTTTTATATGCTGGTAGTTGTAGATCGTTAAGTAGAATGGATTTCCCTTTGGAGCTCCCTTATAGCAATGGGTCTAAATAAGGCGTTGGTCAAACCGCTCTTAGAATATTGTGAACAGTTTTGGGCCCCTGTTCTATGTAAGTATATAGAGACATTGGAGAGGGTCCAGAGGAAGGTCAGTAGAATGACCTGGGAATGAAAAGTTTAACATCTGAGGAGCATTTGATGTCTCTGGGCTTGTACTTGCTGGAGTTTAATAGAATAAGGAGGGATCTCGTTGAAACCTATCGAATATTGAAAGTCCTTGATAGAGTGGATGTGGAGAGAATGTTTCTTATAGTGGAAGAGTCTAGGACCAGAGGGCACAGCCTCAGAACAGAAAGGCATCCTTGTAGAGCAGAGATGAGGAGGAATTTCTTTAGCCAAAGTTTGGTGAGTCTATGGAACTTGGTGCCACAGTCAGCTGTGTAGGCCAAGTCATTGGGTACACTTAAAATGGAGGTTGACAGGTTCTTGATTAGATACAGGGTGTCAAAAGTTAGGGACGAGGCAGGAGAATGGGGTGAGAGGGAAAATAAAACTGTCATGATCGAATGGCGGGGCAGACTCAATGGGCCAATGGCCTAATTCTGCTCCCATGTCTTATGGACTATCCAACAACATCTCTCAAAAATTTCTCAGGACAATTATCATGTACAGGATCAAGTGGATTAGTCTCAGTTCATAGAAGGAACAAGACCAAGTAGCTTCAATGGTCAAGCTTGTTTCATGCCTTTTCTCCCTCCCCAGTTCTCAACTAATGCCAACTTGGCTATGCCCATAAGATCTTACAGAAAATCTTGAGTCGGCACAGCAACATAGTGGACAGGGTAAGGCTGTTACAGTACTAGCTGTAGGATCTAGGTTCAATTCCTGCCGCTGTCTGTAAAGTGTACAGTCCCATTCTACATTTGTCAGTGATCACATGGGTTTCCTCCAGGTGCTCTGACTTTCGCCCACAACCCAGAGACGTACCAGCTAGGTTAGTAATTTGCAGGCATGCTATGTTGGTGCCAGAAGTGCGGCAAAACTTGTGGGCTGCCCCCCACCACACAATCCTCACTGATTTGATTTGATGCAATCGGACTACACTTCATTGTGTGTTTCAATGTACCTACGACAACTAAACCTAATCTTTAACTCTAATCTTTAATCATGGGTCTTCTAAAACTGGATGCCAAATTGTGGCAAAATATTATTTTCAATTAGTGTCCATTAGATGCTCAGACCCTGGGGAATGCAACTCCATTAAGTCTGCAAGTTGAAGGAGAGTTGAATCTAGCCGTACCTAATTCGGGGGAGACCTTGGTGAAACGCAGATGTTCAGTTTTCACTGTGCTAATGGGTTCTTCAAATACAGTTCTTTCAAAGTGTGAAGTAATAGTGTGAAATATTTAACCTCGACTCAGAAAAGAAAAGAGATCCGCAGGTTTTTAATTTTTTTTTTATTTAGAGATCTCTCTCTCTACTGCCTGTTATGCCATTGACGTTTAGGACAGGAATGAAGGTCTTCCATCTCTGCTGGTGCTCAGGGCTTCCTTTATCGTGTCAGTATCTTGGTTTTCACTACTGTCAGTCATGCAAGTCCTGGGTAGATGGAGACTCAGGAACCGTCGCACTCAGATGTAGGAGGATTCTTCATTGCTGTTTCCGTAACAGTTCTGTTTTACCAGTCTGGGTACTTAGTCCTGAGCTGAACCCCTGAACCCGGTGGACAGGTGGACCACTCTAAGTCTGGCCTCTACCCTTTGACTGTTTGGCATGGGTGACCCTACCATAAAGCCCTGACTCCAGCCAGCATAGCTCTTCAGGTCATTGAGGCACACAGGCCTGCAAATCACGACAAGGTTGTGGTTCACTTGGAAATTATTTAGAGATACAACACGGTAGCGTGCCCCTGCAGCCCAGTTAGTCCCATCTGGCCAATTAACTACTAACATGTACGTCTTTGGAATGTGGAAGGAAACCGAAGCACACGTGGTCACGGGGAGAGTGTACAAACTCCTTACAGTCAGCAGTGGGAATTGAACCTGGGTTGCTGGCACTGTAATAGTGTTATGCTAACCCCTATGCTACCATGCTGCCCCAGTGTACTCGTTATTAGTACCCACTGTATGGAGCTGTAGGTGGGTACGTACCACCAAATCAGTAGATGTGAATTTTCATGAATCTGGCTGTATTGGAGGATGATGTAGTGTATTTCAACTGCACAGATTTCACTAAACTCAGTTATTTCTTCATCTAATACCACATTGAAATATATAAGTTATGTAGTTGTATTTCACTCCTTTATATGGCTTGTTACTTGTACCAATAGAGTGGTAGCATAGTGTTAGCTTAACACTATCGCAGAGCCACCTGTAACATCGGGCTTCAATCCTTCCACTGTCTGTAATGAGTTCCTGCATTCTCTCCATGACAGTGTGAGTTTTCTCTGGGTGGTTCGCTTTCCTCCCACATTCAAAAGGTGTACGGGTTAGGGTTAGTGAGTTCTGGGCATGTTACATTGGCATTGGAAGTGTGGCACACTTGCGGGCTGCCAGCACAATCCTCGCTGATTTGATTTGACGCAAACGACAGAGTTCACTGTATGTTTTGATGTCATCATCATTATTATGTACCATGTGTTATGACATTGTTGTTTTTGCCCAAATTTTCTTGAAGTAGTTTGCCATTGCCTTCTTCTGGGCAGTGCCTTTACAAGATGGGTGAACCCCCCCCAACCATTATCAATACTCTTCAGAGATTGTCTGCCTAGTGTCAGTGGTCACATAACCAGGACTTGTGATGTGCACCAGCTGCTCATACGACCGTCCACCATCTGCTCCCATGGCTTCATGTGACCCTGATCGGTGGCAGGGGGGCTATGTAGATGCTAAACCTTTCCCAAGGGTGACCTACTGGGTAAGGGTGCAGTGCGTAATAAAGGTTACGAACCCCTGCTGTAAGTCCTTCTCCAGCACAGGTCTAAAATTACTGTCCTCTTTCAGCCTCTCCCTATCTTTGTAAGATATTTATGTGTCCTCTTCTTCCTCCAACCCTGAATGGTGCAGAACTTCTACATGTCCCCAATACTCCTGTTGTGTATTTGATATTATTTCAGAATAAAAGAGTATAGCACAAGACAGGCCATTCAGCCCACAATATTGTGCTGAACCAGCTAAAAAGCAAATCAGAAACACCCAAACACTAATCCCTCCTACCTACACCATGTCCATATCCCTCCATCCCCCTCAAATTCCTGTGCCCATCCAAACATTTCTTAAGAGCCTCTAATGCATTTCCCCCTACCACCATACCAGGCAGCACATTCCAGACGTCCACCACCCTCTGAGTAAAAAACTTACCCCTCACATCCCCCTTGAACCTACCCCCTTCACTTTCAATGCATGCCCTCTGGTATTAGACATTTCAATAATATTTATCTAATCTTAGATATATAGATTGGTTGATTAGTATTCTTGTTTTTAAAAATAATTCGCGATGTGTTAAACATACGAATACGTGAATTGCATATGTCATCACGTTACCTAACGTGATAGGTGCGCGCTTCGCTTAAAGTAAAGACAAAAATAGTGGTGCCAGAGCTTCCAGCTGCTCCAGTTTCCTCTTTAAATCTCTCTCTCTCACACAAAGAGAAAATTTTGTTCGTTCTTTGGTCTACTGAGATAATCCTTAAAATTCAAGTTTCGCCTCTAAGCATGCCTAGCTATCAGATTGTGCTGAGCTTTGTCCCTATGAAGCTTCTTGAGGCACCTTGGTGTTATAGGCCAAATGGCCTAATACTTCTGCTTTGTGTATGTCTTGTGGTCTTTTGGTTATCTGGGCTGCTTCATAGAACATAGTATATTACAGCACAGCACAAATCCTTCATCACACTAAACTTATACTTATCTGCCTCCTTCTCTCCGCTTTCCACAGGGATCGCTCCTTCCATAATTCCCTTGTCCATTCGTCCCTCCCCACTAAGCTCCCACCCGGCATTCCCTCCCTGCAAGTGATCTACACCTGCCCACTCACCTCCTTCCTCACCTCCATGCAGGGTCCCAAACAGTCTTTCCAGGTGAGGCAACACTTCACCTGCAAATCTGCTGGGGTTGTCTGTTGTATCCAGTGCTCCCATTGTGGCCTCCTCTACATTGTGCTAAGACCCATCGTAAGTTGGGGAACCTGCTTCATTGGGCACTTCCGCTCCATCTGCCAAAAATGGAAACACCTGCTGACCAAACATTTTAATTTCCAATCCCATTGCCATTCCAACATGTTGGTCCATGGCCTCCTTGTGCCAAGATGAGGCCATCCTCATGATGGAGGTGCAACACTTTATATTCGGTCTGGTTAGCTTACAACCTGATGGCATGAATATTGATTTTTCCTTCCGGTAAACAAAAATTTCTCTCCCTCTCTCCACTTCTGTTGCTCACTCTGGCTTCTTACTCTTCTCACCTGTCAACCAACTCTCCCTGGGCCCTCTCCTCCTACCCTTTCTTCTTTGGTTCAACTAGCAGATTCCTCCTTCTCCAGCCCTTTATCTTTCCTACCCACCTGGCTTCACTTGTCACCTTCTAGCTAGACCTCCTTTCCCTCCTCAACCTTTTTATTCTGGCATCTTCCCCCTTCCTTTCTGGTCCTGATGAAAGATCACAGCCCAAAATGTCGACTGTTTATTCAGTTTCATGCTGCCTGACCTACTGAGATCCTCCAGCACTTTGTGTGTTGCTCTGGATTTCCAGCATCTGCAGAATTCCTGGTGATGTGACCACTGACAACCATTCAGCCCATGATGTTGTGCCATGCATTTAACCCACTCCAAGCTCTTCCCTCCTACATAGCTCTCTATTTTTCTATCATCCATGTGTCCATCTTAGAGTCTCTTAAATGCCCCAAATGTACCTCTCTCTATCAGGTTTTGACAAGATGCAAATTCAAATAAGGTTGAAAGGGTACAGAGAAAATTTATAAGGATATAGGTGGGTTTGGAAGACCTGAGGTAAAAGGAAAGATTGAATAGGTTAAGACTTTATTCCTTGGAATGCAGATGATTGAGGATAGAGGTATACAAAATTATGAGGGATATAGATAGGGTAAATGCAAGAAGGATTTTTCCGCTGAAGTTGTGTGGGACTACAACCACATATCATGGGTTAAGGATAAATGAAAAGTTTAAGGAGAAAATGAGGGAAGTTCTCTTCACTCAGAGGGTGATGAGAGCTGCCAGCACAAGTGGTGCATACAAGCTTGATTTCAACATTTAAGAGAAGTTTGGATAGGATAATAGTTGGTAGGTGTATGAAGGGCTATGGTCCTAGTGCAGATCGATGGGAGAAGGGAGTATAAATGATGTGGCATGGTCTAGATAGGCCAAAAGGCCTGTTTCTGTGCTGTACTTTTCTATGGCTCTATAACCTTGATTGTTACCGTTGTTCTGCACCATTCATTGTTGGATTGCCAAGGAGTTCAGCTTCGTCTCCCCACCACTGTCATTTATATTGCTATCTTCCTACTTGCTGGCTGACTTCACTCTGGGCACATTTCCCAGTTGTCACGGATGGGTACCAAGCGAAGCACTTGATTGAAAAGCGTTCTCACCATCTGTTGGATGGTTCAGCATCCTTTGAGCTGGAGGAAGTGCTCGAGAATAAATGGATCTGAATTCCAAATCTGCTGTTACATGAGCAAGTAAAGTCCCTTTCAAAGTAAATGTACATATATACCACCATATCCTACCCCTGGGATTCATTTTCTTCCAAACATTCACAGTAGAACAAAGAAATACAATAGAATCAATGAAAAACTACACACACACAGAGACTGACAAACAGCAAATATGCAAAGAAGTCAATCGTTACAATTACAAGATAACAAATAATAAATAAATAGATAGGTAAATAATATTGAGAACATGAGTTGAAGAGTCCTTGCAAGTGAATCTATAGGTTGTAGAAACAGTTCAGAGTTGAGGTGAGTGAAGTTATCCATGATGGTTCAGGAGCCTGATGGCTGAAGGGTCATAACGGTTCCTGAACCTGGTGTGTGGGCTCTGAGGCTCCTGCACTTCCTTCCCAATGGTACCCTCCTTCCAGATGATCTTGCGAGTCATAGTCATAAAGAAGAACTGCACAGAAACAGGCCCTTTTGTCCATCTAGTCCATGCCAAATCACTTAATCTGCCTACTCCCATAGACTTGCACCGTGACCATAGCCCTCCATACCACTACCATCCATGTACCAATCCGAACTTCTCTTAAAAGTTGAAATTGAACTTCTGTGCACCACTTGTGCTGGCAGCTGGTTTCACACTCTCAAGGGTACCTTACTGTGTGGAATCTCTGTAGGGGCAGTTGGGGGTCTGTGTTTACATAACTCCCACATGCCAAGTTATATAATAAAAAAGTAAAAAACTGGGTGGTCTTGAGCATGGAAGGGAGGAAGCAGCATTTTGAGGAAACTGATTTTGCAATGATGTGGTTATGTTATACAATGACTAGTTGAATTTTCAAGTGTAGAATGCTAATCATAAGACCACTGGATGTGGTTTTAAGAGTAGATTTCTGCACTTTGTTAGTGTGATAAAATGGAACCCTTCACTTCTGTCTTTTCCCAAGTGTGGTTCCCCACAGATTCACTCTATCGTGTGCTGGTATTTGGGATTACAAATGGTAGAGTTGAGCCTTGGAGGTAGTTAGTCATCGTCATTACGTGCCATGTTGTATGACGTGGTTGACCATGGTCTTTCCATGACCATGATTGCTCTTGTCAAATTTTTCTATAGAACTGCTATGCCATTGCCTTCTTCTGGGCAGTGTCTTTACAAGACGTGTGACCCCCAGCCATTGTCAATACTCTTCAGAGATTGTCTGCCTGGTGTCAATGGTCGCATCACCAGGACTTGTGATGTGCACCGGCTGCTCACACGACCATCCACCACCTGCCCCCATGGCTTCACATAACCCTGATCGGAGGTGGGGAGGGGAAGGGGCTAAGCAGATGCTACACCTTGCCCAGGGGTGCCCTGCAGGCTAGTGGACGGATGGAGTGCCTTACACCTCCTTTGGTAGAGATGTATCTCCACCCCTCCACACTAGTAGCTGATCAAGAAGCAGGGAGACATTAATTTAAAAAAAATTATATCTGAGTTATTGTTTTTATATAATTCATTATTCTTTATAGTTGTTGAATGCTGTTGTTTTTTTGACCAACACACCACAGCAAATTCCTAATACATGTAAATGTAGATGGTGAATAAAGCTGATTCTTATTAAAGTATGCATGCAGAGAACAACTCCAAGATTCATCCTCCGGCAGGCAGCCATGAAACAAAGAAATGCCATGGAACCCGTTCAAGAAAACATCAAACAGTCAACACATGAAGAAAAAGAACAAATTGCACAAATGGCAAGAAGCAAGCGAACAACATATAGAATATCAAAATAGTGGTATAAAGCTCAGCTCGGTTCAGTTCAGTGCCGCACCATGCCACCTAGCTAATGCAGGCAGCAGGGCTGTTCTTTGCTAAGCAAAAACTTCGTCATACAGAAATTGGAGATGATTTGACTATCCCTTGTAGATGATGGAGCAAGCGTTAGAAGATAGATTTAGTACAGGTGGGTGCCTTGTGGTAGCATGGACAAGACGGTTGAATAACCTAATTCCATGCAGTATGGTGACTCTATACTTAGCTAGTCTGTGATGGCTGTCAATGTTGGTCTGCAAAGGTGATAAGTACAAAACCATTATTGTTCATCCAAACCCAAATCGCTAATATACCTGACAAACAGTGGAGCAACCAGCACAGGACAGGACCTTCACCCCACAATGTTGGGCTTGAACTAATTAAACTAGTAACTAAAGGCCTAACTAAGCTAATCTCTCCTGCCCATACAATGTCTATGTTGCTCTATTCTCTTCAAACTCATGTACCTCTCCATGAGCCTCTTAAACTTCTCTGTTATATCTGCTTCTATTCCATTCCCAGTAGTGCATTCCAGGCACCCACTACTGTCTGGATAAAACAAACTTGCCCCACATCTCTCCTTTGAGCTTACCCCACTATCGCCTTGAATACGTGCCTTCTGGCGTTAGACACTTCCACTCTGGGGGAAAAAGATACTGGCTGTCTACTCTGTCTATGCCTCTCATAATCTTATAATCTTCTGTCAAGTCTCTCCTCAGCCTCCACCACTCCCAAGAAAACAATCCAACCCCTCCTTAGAATACATGACTTTTTATTAAGAAGGCTGCCAGTAAACCTCATTTGCACCATCTCCAGAATAGGACTTCCAGAACTATATGCAATACTCCAGAGCTGGATTATCTGGGTAACAAGCAGCTCTCATTCTATTTTATTTCTTTATTTGATGGTCCGTCACAGTACAAGGTCTTTCTGCTCCAGTGAATGACAGCCATGTGAACCCATACATTTTTGGACCATGGGAGGAAGCCGGAGCACTCGATGAAAATCCACGTGGTCACAGGGCGAACATACAAACTTTTTACAGACAGTCATAGGAATCAGAATCAGGTTAAATCACCGGCATATGCTGTGAAATCTGTTGTCTTTGCAGCAGCAGTACAATGCAATCCATAATGATAGAGGAAAAACCTGAATTACAGTAAATATATATATATTTACATAAAATAGGTTAAACTAAATAAGTAGTGCAAAAGTAAAAATAAAAAAGTAGTGAGGTAGTGTTCATGGGTTCAATGTCTATTCAGAAAGCTGATGGTAGAGAAGAAGAGACCATTCCTGAATCATTGAGTGCCTTCAGGATCGTGTACCTCCTCCATGGGGGTAGCAATGAGAAGAGGGCATGTCCTGGGTGGTGGGACTTCTCATTGATGGATGGTGCCTTTTTGAGGTATTGCTCCTTGCAGATGTCCTGGATATAGTGTAGCCTAGTACCTAGAGTGGAGCTGTCTAAGTTTACAATCTTCTGCAGCTTATTTCGATCCTATGCTGTAGCGCACCCCCCCCCCCCCCCCCATATCAGACAATGTTGCAGCCCGTTAGAATGCTCTCCACTGTACATCTGTAGAAATCTACGAGGCTCTTTGGTGACATACCAAAACTCCAAATGAAATGTAGCTGTTGTCCTGCCTTCTTTGTAGCTGTATCAATATGTTGGGCCCAGGATAAATCTTCAGAGATGTTGATGTTCAAGAACATGAAATTGGTCACACTTTCCACTTCTGATCCTTCTATGAGGACTGGTGTGTGCTCCCTCGTCCTAACCTTTCTGAAGTCCACAATCAATTTTTTGGTCTTACCGACATTGAGTGCAAGGTTGTTGCTGAGACACCACTCAACTAGCTGATATGTCTCACTGCTGTACGCCCGAGTATTGAACCCTACGCTATGCTTTCATGCCACCCATTTCTGGAATTTCTCCCCAAGTTGGAAAAAATATATATGTCACTTGATTTTGCAAATATACCGTGCCTTCACCAATCACATCAAAGTCACCTGAGATGAGAATGAACAATTATTGAACATGGAGAGAGAGAGAGAAAACCACTCTAGGTGCTCATAGGTCTTGGTCTTTTATTTTTATTCATACAAATGTTTGTTCATTTTTAGGGGCTTCTGTCAGCTGGGCAATCATATCCTGGGATTTCCTGTAATTAGGATTAAATTCATATCTGTGTTTATTATTTATCCTAAAAATTGAGCTTGAAAAATTCCAACTACAATTGATGTTTGCTTGGCTTAGATTCTGATATTGGTATTGGTTAATTATTGGCACCTATGTCAAGATACAGATCAATTCTTTACACAGTGCTTTGAGGTCGAACAAGGTAAAACAACACTGCAGAGTAATGTCTAACAGTTACAGAGAAAGTGCAGTGCAGGTAGACAATACTGTGGCAAGATCATAATTGAGTTCATTGTGAAGCCAAGAGTCCATTTTACTGTACTAGGGAACCTTCCAATAGTTTAAAACAGTGGGTTGGAAGCTGACCTTGAGCCTCCTGGTGCATATTTTCAATGTCTAGTATTTTCTGCCTGATGGGAGAGTGGAGAAGGGAGAATGCCCAGGGTGGGTGGGGTCTTTGATGATGTTGGCTGTTATACTAGGGCAGTGAGAAGATTTTCACTTACAGTTTTGGAAGAATCATTTCCTCTAGACAAAGGAGGACAGTATTTATTTGTGACTGTGGAAGACAGTAGTCACAAGCTGAGCTACATGCGATGTTAAAAGTGCTTTGAGCTAACCGTTACAGAGATAAAGTGATTTGTTTCTAAAGCAGCCACCTCCACATTGTCCTCAGTAAACAGTAGTGTGCAAAAGTCTTAAGCATATTTATACAGTTAGGGTGCCCAAGACCTTTGCACAGCACTGTAGTAATTTATGTATTGCACTGTACTGCTGCCACAAAAGCAGTAATTTCATGACATGTGTGAGTGATGATCAACCTGATTCTGATATGGGTCACTATTGCGGACTGAGAGTGGGAAGGGGGCAGGGAGAGGGGAATCATGGTTGGGAAGAGGGGAAGGGTGAGGGGATGGAGCGGGAAGCACCAGAGAGACATTCTGTAATGATCAATAAACCAATTGTTCGGAATCAAATGACCCTGCCTGGTATCTCAGGGCTGGGTGTGTCTGCACCGACATTCCCCCCACTGTCCCTGACACTCCTTCTCTGTCACCTATCGCCACCTCCCCCAAAGCACTCCACCCTCACCATTCCTGGTGTGCTTCGCTCCCACCAGATTTACAAACTCGCTGTCTGCTCCATGTTAACAAATGTGCAAAAGTCTTAGGCATTCTAGCTATATATATGTGCACTGTAATTGGCTGCCGTGTTGTCGTATCTAGTGGTATTTCTTAGGACTTGCAAAATTGGAAGTAACCTCTTAATTATTAATCATAGAGCACTACCGCGTAGAAACAGGCCCTTCAGCCCATCTACTCTGTGCCAGTTATTCTGCCTCGTCCCCACTAACAGTTTTATTTCTCCAGCCTGATTTCTACCGTCTGTAAAATTAGTGAAATCTAACTTTTCATGTTTAAACCTTTGAAATTAGAAGCAGTATTTCGGTAGATTGCTCCCAATGCAATTGAGTACAATGTCTTTGTGGTCCAAAATATTAGAGGATTGTTCATTGACAAATAACAGAATCAGAATCAGGTTTAATTGCTTCAGCGCATGAAATTTATTGCCTTTGCGGAAGTAGTAAAGTGCAATATATAATAGGAAGCGTAAATTACAGTAAGAAGTTCAATTAAATAAATAGCACAAAAAGAGAAAAAAAGTAGTGAGATGGTGTTCATGGGTTCAAGATCTGTTCAGAAATCAGATGACAGAGAGGAAGAAGCTGTTCCTGAATTGTTGAGTGTGTGTCTACAGGCTTCTGTACCTCGTTTTCTCAGACGACAGCAAGGAGCAGAATACATGCCCTAGGTGATGGTGCTCCTTAGAATTAGAATCAGAATGAGGTTTAATATCAATGGTTTCAGAGGTACAATTTAATGTCAGAGAAATGTATACAAGTACATCCTGAAATGCTTTTACTTCACAACCATCCATGAAAACAGAGGAGTGCCCCAAAGAATGAACGACAATGAAATGTTAGAACCTCAAAGTCCCCCCCCCAATTCCCTTCCCTCCTGCACATAAGTGGCAGCAAGCAACAATCCCCCCCTCTCCCCACCGGCAAAAAGAAGCATCAGCACCCGCCACCGAGCACTCAAGTGTGAGCTAAGCAATAGCAAAGACACAGACTTGCAGTTAACTCAAAGACTACTTGTTAACCTGGTATTCGACAAACCATAGGCCCTCCCTCTCTCCCTATTACGGAAGAAAGAGATGTCTCTGTTTCACAGCGAGAGGGGAGTCATAACAAACAACTCGCTGGTTTATGATGTTAAAAGTCCGATGCGTTGCTTTTCTCAACCTCTGTGCCCAAAGATCTCACGTCTCTGGGCACACAGCCAAAGATGTTCTAGATCCCATGATGCACCAGTCCGAGACACTGACCATTGATCTGCCTGTCTCCAGAGCCCCAAGATCCTAGGCCTCCAAATCCGAGCTGAAGTCTTAGGTCGAGCCTTTGCCATGCAGAACAACAGCCAGTTATAAAACCCTGAGAACCCGTCCCATTCCCACAAAGAACTATAGTCAGCGTGGAACTCCAGGTCAGGGTCTTCAAAAGAACCCTGAAAGGGAAAAATAGAGATATTAAAGATGGAAATAGAGCTGTTTCCAATATCACTGGTGTATGTTGTGAAACTTGAGTTATGTGGCAACAGTACATATATTTTTATCAAGTTAAAATAAGTAGTGCAGAAAAAATAGCAGTAAGGTAGTGTTCATGGGTTCAATGTCCATCCAGAAATCAAATGGCAGAGGGGAAGAAGCTGTTCCTGAATCAATGAGTGTGTGTCTTCAGGCTCAACTCCTGTACCTCCTTCCTGATGGTCAAAATCAGGTTTAGTATCACTGGCGTATGTTGTGAAATTTGTTAACATACAATAGCAGAACATGGCAATACATTATACTAAAAACATTATTATTATTTTAAATCACAGTAGGTGTGTGTATGTATATGTGTGTTTTTGTGTGTGTATAGTTAAATTAAGTAGTGAAAAAAGAAAAAAAGTAGTGAGGTAGTGTTCATGGGTTCAATACGAGCATGTGCAGAATGTGAGAGGGGTTAAAGGGATTATGAAGTTTAATGTGAAGGAGCTGTGATTTCATTGGTGGGGTCTAACATGAGGAAAGAATAAAAGTGCTGGGAGAACTTCACAAGTACAGGCCCAGCAGTTGCCAGGTTTCTGAAGAATTCTGCATTTGTTAGAAACAGAACTGGTTTGTAAACCTATCTGAAAATTCCACCTCAGGCGCTGGACAGGAAGTGAGACACCCCACCCAGACAGACAGCTGCCAAGTTAATTGAATCATTTTTAAAGCAATTATTTTAATATAAATTAATTATAGTGTAGGACATTCCATGTAGACTGCCATTTACTTTTCACACCTCTGTGCCGTTTATTCTTCAGATTCTTTATCCGCTCTGTTTTCAGAAACTGCATCTGCATTGCATTAGAGCAGGGGCTCCCAACCTGGGGTCTGTGGACCTCTCGGTTAATGGTAGGGGTCCATGGCATAAGAAAAGGTGGGGAACCCCTAAATTAAAGTGATCAAGATGTGCAGCACTGGAACTGGCCATTCGTCCCACCATATCTATGCCGACCTTTTTTCCATCTACACCAGGGGTTCCCAGCCTTCTTTTATGCAATGGACCAAATGCATTAAGCAAGCGGTCTAAGGACCCTGGGTTGGGAAACCCCTGATCTACACTAATCCCATTCACCTACATAAGGAACATGTTCTTCTATGCCTTCCCTATTTAAGTACCGATCTAAATGTCTCCTGTAGACAGTGATTGTATCTGCTTCCACCACCTCCTCTGGCAGTGATCTGCAGGCATCAAATGTGCCGTGTTGTTAAAAAAAAAGAATTGCTTCTTCTGAAACATCTTCCTCTCCCATTAAATCTGGAGAAGCAACACCTTATATTCCATCTGGGTAGCCTCCAACCTGATGATATGAATATTGATTTCTCCTTCTGGCTTAAAAAATTTCCTCCCCTCCCCTTTTCTTCTGTTTCCCACTCTGGCCTCTTACCTCTGCCTATCACCTCCCCTGGGTCCCGTCCTTCCCTTTCTCTTACAGTCCGCTTTCCTCTCCCATCAGATTCCTTCCTCTCCGGCCCTTTACCTTTCCCATCCAGCTATCACCTTCTCACTATCCTCCTCCTCCCCCCGCCATGTAGTTCTGGCATCTTCCCCCTTCCTTTCCAGTCCTGAAGAAGGGTCTCGGTGCAAAATGTCGTCTGTTTATTCATTTCCATGGATGCTGCCTGACCTGTTGAGTTCCTCCAGCATTTTGTGTGTGTTGCTCTGGAATGCTGCAGCACCTGCAGCATTTCTTGTATTTACATTTAATCTTTAACCCCTTGATTTTGTTACTCCCAACTATGGAAGAAAAGATTCTACTTATCTACCCTACATAGGCCTCTTAAAATCTTATGTGCTACCAGGGTCTCGCCTCATCGTCCAGGGAAAACAAGCCTAGTCTGTCCAACCTCTATCCCATAAGTAAAATCCTTCAATCCCAACATTTTCCAGGTGAATCTACTCTGCATTCTCTCCAGTACAATCACATCCTATAAGTGCATGAGGTTCTATCCTGTGGCCCACTGATTCCTCAGTAAATGACATAAAAAGAGTTGCACACAATACATCACATACCATCTAATCCTGGCAGCTCCAGAGGAGAGTGAACTTACACTCTTTGTCTGTCTGGGGTGGAGGTAGTCGATCACAGTTTTCAAAGTAGAATTGGACAGGCGCTCAAGGGAAAATCACGTGTAGGACAATAGGAAAAAAATTGGAGAATGAGGCAGAGTTTAAACACAAGAATTGCTACAGATGCTGGAGATCCAGAGGAACACAAACAAACTGATGGAAAAGCTCAGCAGATCAGGCAACATCTATGGAAAGGAATAAACAGTCGTTTCAGGCCAAGACAGCAGTAGATTGCAATACATAATTAATACTGTAAACATCTATATGTTAATACTGTAAATACGTATATTGAAAGAGTTAAATAAGTGGTGCAAAAAGAGAAATAAAAGTAGTGAGGTAGTGTTCATGGGTTCAATGTCCGTTCAGAAATCTGATGGCAGAGGGGAAGAAGCAATTCCTGAATTACTGAGTGTGTGTCTTCAGGCTCCTGCACCTCTGCCTTGATGGTAACAATGAGAAGAGGGCATGTCCTGGGTGATAGGGGTCCATAATGATGGATGTCGCCCTTTTGCGGGATCGCTCCTTGAAGATGTCCTGAATGCTGGGGAGGCAGGTGGCAATGAGGGAGCTCACTGAGTTTACAAATTACTGCAGCTTATTTTGATCCTGTGCAGTGGCTTCCAGTTCCCCGTACCACACGGTGATGCAACCAGTTACTTGCTTTCCAAGGTACATACGCAGAAGTTTACAAATATCTTTAGTGACATACTAAATCTCCCCAAACTCCTACGAAGTCTAGCCACTGTTGTGCCTTCCTTGTAACTGCATTGATATTTTGGGCCCAGGAGAGATCCTCAGAGATATCAACACACAGAAACTTGAAATTGCTCACCTCAAAAGGCAGCATCCGTCATTAAGGACCCCCATCATCCAGGTCATGCCTTGTTCTCTTTGCTGCCAGCTGGAAGGAGGTACAAGAATATGAAGGAACAGACTCAACAAATTCAGGAACACTTCTTGCCCTCTGCCATCCAATTTCTAAATGAACATTGAACACTACCTCAATACTTTTTTTGTTTCTATTTTTTGCACTACTTATTGAATTTAACTATTTAATATATATATTTGCTAACTGTAATTCACAGCTTTTTTATATTATTATGTATTACACTGTACTCCTGCAAAGACAACAAATTTTGCGACATATGTCAGTGATATTAAACCTGATTCTGATTCTGATCCCTCTTGACATGTGACAAATGAAGCTAATCTTTATCTTATCTGTATCTTTATCTCATCTTTGTCTTTGGTATAGCTGATTACATTGACAAAAGTTGTCAAATACTTCATTTGCTGTGAAGCACTTTGTGCCATCCCAAAGCAGCGAAATATTCTATGAAAATGCCAACTATTTTTATTTAACATCTGCATTGATTTTACCTATTCAAGTATACCAAAGTTCCAACGAAATGCGAATCCATTCACAAGTTCTTCCGTTACAAACATTCCAGATAAATATGTACA
Organism: Hypanus sabinus; assembly: GCF_030144855.1. Lineage (NCBI taxonomy): Eukaryota > Metazoa > Chordata > Chondrichthyes > Myliobatiformes > Dasyatidae > Hypanus > Hypanus sabinus. The sequence goes on from NC_082729.1 coordinate 3,448,521, forward strand.
GTTTCTAATGCTGTGCCTCCAGACATCATTTCTAAAAATATATATTTCTGAATTAATTGCTACAAACCTTGTAAATCTGGGAATTATCAGTCCAGACTGCTCCACTCAGATCCTAATGGGGTGAGGACCCAACTGTCAAAGTGAATCAGTGTCTGAGGTCACTGTATCAGGCAACAGATTGAATTAATGAGGGGTGACCTTTAATGGATGCTGTTGTAAGGTACCTTTATGTCATTGACAGAAAACTGATGAGGTACTGTACGGTAGTCCCAAGTAAAATAAAAACAAGCTTATAATTTTTTTTACAAGATAAAGCAATACGAATCCACAATGTGGATTGCATTTAGCCAGTTGCATCTGTTTATTTGTAAATAACACTTCATGTGCAATATAATGCTGTTTTTCTTTTAGACAAAGAGCAAATCCAAAGTAAATTTTATTATCAAAGTACATATAGGTTATCATATACAATCCTGAGATTAATTTTCTTGTGGGCATACTCAATAAATCTATAGAATCATAACCATGACATAATCAATGAAAGACTGCCCAGCTAGGGCTTTCATCTAAAGTGCAGAAGACTACAAACTGTGCTAATACAAAAAGAAGAAATAATAATAAATAAATAAGCAATAAAAAGGGTGGCACTATAGTGTAGCAGTTAGTATTAATGCTTTACAGTACCAGCGACCCGAGTTCAATTCCCGCCACTGCCTGTGAGGAGTTTGTACATTCTCCCCGTGACCACATGTGCTTCCTCCGGGTGCTCTGGTTTCCTCCCACAGTCCAAATATGTACTGGTTGGTAGGTTAATAGGTCATTGTAAATTGTCCTGTGATTAGGCTAGGGTTAAATTGGAAGCTCCTGGGTAGCATGGCTCGAACGGATGGAAGGGGCTATTTTGCACTGTATCTCAATAAAAATAAAATATTGAGTACATAAGATGAAAATTCCTTGAAAGTGAGTCCATTGGTTGTTGGAACATTTCAGTGATGGGGCACAATACAGACCCTTCAGCCCACAATGTTGTGCCGACTATTTAACCTACTCCAGGATCAACCTAACCTTTCCCTCATCAGTTCTCTACCTGCATTGTGTTCTGTGCTGAGCATTTAATATGGTAACTAGTCACATGAGTGGGAGCATGCTAAAAGCGAAAGAAGTAAGTCACATATTTGTGCTTTGTTCTCAGCAGTTTGTAGCTAGGGGTTAGTGGATGTCGTATCTTTTGCTGATGGCTCAATTACACTTAGCCTACACTTGGGTACACTTAAGTTTCATCGCTTCAAGGTTGTCTGTTTGCCAACTGTTAATAAAGGATCAGAATGATGGTGTGTCATACATGATACCAAATTGGTTGGGTCGCTGGAAGTGGCAATTGTTTTGGTTTGGCTACTACACCTTCTATATTACTGTCCATTTTCTATCCTCCATCTGCCTACCTAACACCACCCCTGGCAATGCGTTCCATGCCCCATGCCACTCTCTGTGCAAAAAGCTTGCCTCAGACATCCTCCCTATACTTTGCTCTAATCACCTTAAAATGATCCCCCCCCCCCCACCGTATTAGCCACTGCCATCCTGAGAAAACATCTCTGACTATCCATTCGATGTATGCCTCCTCCCCTCCTCTTTTCTGTTAACAGCCCTAAAATAAAGTCTAGGTTGCAAGCGCAAGCCTCTGTTTAATTTTGCTTAACCACAGGAATAATAACATCAGCAGTTTTGCCTTGTGGGGGTGGGCTGGGCTGTGGAACATAGTGCAAAGTTCACTCAAGACTCAGTAGTTGGAATGAAGCTTGCACTCTAGGCAATAAATATTGAAGAGGATTTGGATCTGTGTTGTTACAGCTGCATGGTTGGAGTGGCACTGTATCTCTCTTCAGTTTTACTGACCTATTTCCATTCGCAATGCCAATAGTATCTTAGCAACTGGAACAGTCCCTATAGAAAAACACAGTTGATGCTGTTCACGTGTTCGTACTGTACTGTGGTTGAATCAAGGTTATGGCTTATTCAGTAGGGATATGCAAAAGCAAGTTCTCAAAGGGTATCCTGCACTGTTAGAGATTTTCTTAAAGTACAGAGGCATTCTCCAAGTGTAGAGCTCTTTCCTGTGGGCAGGGACTTTGCTTTGATTTTGCACTTCGATTCCATGCCCCTGCGCGATGCTTCCTCGTGGCCTTGTGGACGTTATTTGGCAGCAGTCGTTCACCGACCTGGCGAGGGCATGTGGGTTGGCAAGTGTGGTTTAATGATGAGCCCACGGCTCAAAGGAGGCTGTCCTTGCGAAATTACTCTTGCAAGGTGATGCTGCTTTTGGTAAGATCTTTATTTTTTTTAAAAAAGGAAGGAGATTGGGGATGAGCCTCTGAGTATCAGTAAATCATGAACTCGAAGTGAAAGGTGAGCAGGTGTTCCTGTTGAGGTCTGAAACCCCTGCTCGTCCACATGACTCTGCGCCGGGCTTGCTCCCTTGGCCAGAGTGCACATTATTCGCCAGGCTGTTTTGTTATGTTCCAGTTTAATACTCCAGTCCTGACTGGAGAGCCGCTTTTTTCCCCCTTTCAGCACTTTGACCCGCGTTGCCATGGAGAAAACATCCAGCGCAGAGCCGTGATGTCAGAGGAATAAGAGCTGCCTTTACAGAATATTGATTGTATGGCTGTACTCCCTACCTCGGAAATAACAAGCTGACCGTCTAGACTTGGGCAAATTGAGTTTGCTGCGCCATTATTCAGTGTGACGTACCTGCGGAATTTTGTGTGTAAATTTTCCACACTTGTCCAGCCTGTGCGAGTTAATTCTCTGGGCTCGGTGCTGATATGTTTGCCAGTTTGTGTGTTGTTCCCAGAGCACAGTGTGGGACATACTCAGAGTCTAGGACACCTCTTGGCAGATTTGATTATTTTATGCTCTGGTGAACATTACTATTAAATTTCTGTAAGCTCCTGGAAGTTAAATAATTTTGTTTATTTTGTGTCTTCTGATTTAATTGCACATGGACCCTTGTGTTTACTTCCTTTGACAGGAAAATGGGATGTTTCTGATGGTAGATACTGTACCCAAGGAAGCGAGATATTCGTCAACTGCATTATATTAGTGAGGACTTACTTCAAAGTTCAAGTCAGATCTATTATCAGAGTACATACATGTTATCACATACAGCCCTCAGATTCTTTTTCCTGCGGGCATACTTAGCAAATCTATGGAACGGTAACTGTAAACAGGATCAATGGACAACAAACTGTGCAAATGCAAATATAAATAAATAAATAGATAGATAGATAGATAGCAAGAAATAACAAGAGCATGAAATGACAAGATAAAGAGTCCTTAAAGTGAGACCATCTGTTCTGGGAACACCAGAAATAGAATGAGTGTGGTTATCCCCTTTTGTTCAGGAGCCTGATGGCTTAGGGGTGGTAACTGTTCTTGAACCTGTTGGAGTCCTGAGGCTCCTGTACCTTCTACCCAATGGAAGCAGCGAGAAAAGAGCTTGGCCTGGTTGGTGATGGATGCTGTTTTTCTATGGCAACGTTTCATGTAGAGGTGTTCAATGATTGAGAGGGCTGTGATGTACTGGGTTGAATCCACTACCTTTTGTAGGATTTTCCACTCAAAGGTATTGGTGTTCTCATACCAGGCCATAATGCAGCCATTAGTTCCCAGCAGAGCAAAGGCCATTGTTGATCTCCTGTCTCCTGTATGATTGGAGTTCACCAGTCTTTCCCTAATCCACTGTATGCCCTGTGGGATCAGCCTATACAGCTTCACCAGAGCCCTGCTGCCCAGCCTTACCCATTTCCATCTCTCATAATGGGCATGTAGGTTTGGACTTCGTGAGGCATTAGTGTGTGCATCACTTTCCATTCTCCTGTGCAAGTGGAAACTTAGAGTCAGTCAAGAGCACAGATTCTGTTTTTATACTTACTGCCCATTATGCCACTGGCATTGAGGGCACCAATGAAGGTCCCCCTTCTCTGGCAGTGTTCATCATGTCAGTAGCTTCCTCTCAGTTTTCACTACTGTCAGTTACTCAAGTCCTGGGTGGAGACTCAGGAATACCGTCGTGTTCAGATGCCGAAAGATTCTTCATTGCTGTTTCCATAACAATTCTGTTTGACCACTCAGGGTTGTTAGCCCAGAGCTGAACCTCCAAACCTGGAGGACCAGTGGATCACTCTTAGTCTGGCCTCCACCCTTTGACCTGTTTAGTATTGGTGACCCTACCAACAGCCAAAGCATAAAGCCCTGACTCCAGCCAGTACAGCTCTCTAGGTCGTTGAGGCACGCAAGCCTACAAATCCTATGACAAGGTTGTGGTACTGTTCGAGGTCTAATTTTGCAGCTGAATTTTAATTTGGCTCTTTATTATCAAAAGAGGATATAAAACCTCCTCCTTCCCAACCCCATCCACCTCACCCCAACTTTTATATCCCACCCTTAGAAATTCAGAGAACATGTTATATTACTGTGGATAAGATTAATTCTAGGAAAAGAGAGGAGATTGTAATAAAAGCTAGGTAAGAGAATTCAGTTTTCAAACTGTTAGCAGTAATAGGAAGTTTTAACACCTCATAATTAGGTTGAGCTAATTTGTTATTACTGTACTGATATTTAAGGATATTCAATGCCATTGATAAAGTCCGCTCTGTATTCTCGGGTGTCTTTCAAGCACACAAGACGCTTCGTTTCTGCCACTCTGCCACCCACCCACCCTGCCACTCTCCCACTCTACCACTCTGCCACCCTGCCACCCACCCACCCTGTCACTCTGCCACCCTGCCACCCTGCCACTCTGCCACCCTGCCACTCTCCCACTCTGCCACCCTGCCACTCATTGCAGAGTTTGATTGACAAGTTTGTCCATGTTATTCCTTCTGCTGGATGACAACAACAACAACTTGTGTTCACAGAGTACCGAAACATCCCCAGGCACTTAACCAATGACTTACCAGTCCAGCTTGCCACTGACTCAGAAAGAGGGATATTAGGCTTCACTGCATTCAAGTCCTTGTATGTTCTTGCCCCCCCCCCCCCCCCCCGGTCTCCCTCATCTCCCCTCAGGACCTCAAATTCCGTCCTCTTATTTATTGATTGATTGAGGTACAGCTCGAAATAGGCCCTTCCAGCCCTTCCAGCTGTGCTGCCTAGCAATCCCCATTTAACGTTGGTCTAATCACGGGACAATTTACAATGATCAATTAACCTACCCAGTATGTCTTTGGACTGTGGGAGGAAAGCGAACACCCACAGGAAGCCCACGCGGTCACAGGAAAAATGTACAAGCTCCTTACGGGCAGCGGCGGGAATTGAACCTGGGTCGCCCATACTGTAAAGCATTATGCTAACCACACGCTGCTGTGCTGCCCCTCAGATTTAATAACCACTCTGCGGGCCCCAAAGCTTTCATATGCTTGCATTGTCTTCTCCAGCTCTCTTCCCTCATTAAAACCTCTCTCTTTTGGTCATCTCTCTCAGTGTTTTGAGCTGCTAGTAAGGAAAGCAAATGCAATATTAACCCTCATCTCAAGAGGACCAGAATTTTAAAACCAGTATGTAATGCTAAGCAACACACAACTCTAGACCTGCTGAGTTCCTCCACCATTTTGTGTGCATTGCTCTGGATTTCCAGCATCTGCTCTTCATGAAACTGTGAGGCTTTATACAACTTTGGTCAGTCTGAGCCTGCTGTATTGTGAGCAGTTTTAGGCTCCATAATCTTAAGAAAGGATGTCCTGGCATTGGAGAGGGTTCAGAGGAGGCTTGTGAGAATGCTCCCAGGAATGAAGAAGTTAACATATGAGGAGTGTTTGATGGCTCTGGGCCTAGATTCGCTGCATTTAGAAGAATAGAGAATTGAATTGAATTGACTTTATTTCTTACATCCTTCACATACATGAGGAGTGAAAATCTTTATGTTATGTCTCCACCTAAATATGCCATGTGCAATCATAGTAATTTGTAATAAATAGAACAGTCAGTGTAATATAGAGTACACTCAAGTCAGCGTGAGTTCATCAGTCTGATGGCCTGATGAAAGAAGCTGTCCCGAAGCCTGTTGGTCCTGGCTTTTATGCTGTGGTACCACTTCCTGGATGGTGGCAACTGGAATAGATTCTGGTTGGGATGGATTAGGTCCCCAATGATCCTACGGGCCCTTTTTATACACCTGTCTTTGTAAATATCCTGAACCATGGGAAGTTCACAACTACAGATGCGCTGGGCTGTCCACACCACTCTGTGCAGAGTCCTGTCATTAAGGGAGGTACAGTTCCCATACCAGGCAGTGATGCAGCCAGTCAGGATGCTCTCAATTGTGCCCCTGTAGAAAGTTCTTAGGAATTGTGGGGCCCATACCAAACAATTGATTGGTAAAAAAGATTAAGGGCTGCAGAAGGCCGAATCTGATAGGAGAGGACAGAAAACCATGGAGGAAATGGAAATGGGAGGAGCACCAGACAGGGGTGATTGGCAGATAAGGAGATGAGAGAGGGAAACGGGAATGGAGAACGGTGAAGGGGGATGAGGTTAATTACTGGAAGTTCAAGAAATTGATGTTCATGTCATTAGACTGGAGGCTACCCAGACGGAATATAAGGTGTTGCTCATCCAGCCTAAGTGTGGCCTCGTCGTGGCATTAGAGGAGGCCATGGACTGACATGTCAGATGTGGGAACCCTTGGGTAGTAGGGACATGAATGATAGAAAAATGGAGGTCTGTGTGGGAGGGAGGGGTTGGATTGATCTTACGGTTGGCCCAAGATTCAGCAGAACATCCTAGGCTGAAGGGCCTGTACTGTCCTGTGATCCATGTTCATTTCTGGTCTGATTTCCATTGCTTTTCCACTGAAGTAGCTCTTAGTAAGTCCAGTGGTGACTCCTCTATGCTCCAGAGAAAGCCAGCTACCCTGTCAATCCTCCCCGCAGCGTTGATCACCCTGTCTTCCTGCTTCTCAAACACCGAAGAGATGAGTTCCCTAAAGGGTGCTGAGGCATCCAAAAATGTGTGCAAAGTGATTCTCCTGCAGGCTATCCCATCCTTCCAAGTGCACAGCACGTTTCTTTATTGCAGTTGTCTTAACAAATTTCCAAGCCAATCCATCTCCCAACTACTTGGCTGGTGGAAACTTTGCCTCAACCCACACTGCGCGGAAAGTAATCAATCTAACGATTCAGTGATGGCGGAGGATATTGGTAGCCTGGGGAGCTGGTGCTCTGATGTCAGGCAGAGAAGATCAGAAATGGGAGGTGGCGGGACACTGGGGGGACTGCCTTGTGGGAATTTTCCATCTCTCCAGCACTTACTCTGGGGTAAAGCTTTTCCGATTGCAGATTCTGTAAAAATTCCCTGGCAACAGTCTACAGCTATACAGATGGTTCACAAAGACTGTGTCACTTCCAGCCCAGGATTAGCTTTCAACCGCCTCCAACCTTCTTCTCTCCAAGGGTCGTGCGAGTGTGGAATGAACTGCCAGTGGAAGTGGTAAATGCGAGTTCAATTGCAGCATTTAAGGGAAGTTTGGACTGGAGAGATTTGGGGGGTCTGAAGGCTATGGTCCAGGTGTGGGTCACTGCGACCAAGCAGAGTAACAGTTCAGCATGGACTAGATGGGCTGAAGGACCTGTTTCTGCACTGTAGAGCCCTTTGACTCAAACTGCAGATTTTTACCTCTGTAAATCCTCCAAATCTGGCCTCTCCTCACCCTGGCTGCTGCTGATTCCTCCGGTTCCCACAGTCTGTCTGCTGACTACCCTTATGCAGTTCTCTGTTGAACTGCATCCTAACCCCTATTTTAATCACCAGTCGACACTCCCTTATCTGCAGGTTCCTGCTTTTAAAAATCATTCCTCAGCCTCTGTATCTGCTCTGCAATCCCCTCCTTCCTGTGTCTCCTCCACATCTCTACTATTTGCTCTTCCCCCTCCCATTCTGGACTTTAAACCTCCCCTAATGTTAGCAGTGTTGTGGATGGTGTAGAAGGTTGTCATGGGTTATAACGGGACATTGAGAGGATGTAGACAGAGATGGGCTAAGAAGTGGTAGATGGAAATCAACCTGGAGAATTGTAAAGTGATTCACTTTGGAAGGTCAGACGTGAAGGCAGAGTACAGGATGGGTTAATGGCAGGATTCTGAGTAATGTGAAGGAACAAAGGGATCTTGGGGTCCACGTCCATAGATCTCTCAGAGTTACTGTGCAAGTTGATAGGGTGGTTAAAAAGACATATTGTGTGTTGGCCTTTAAAATTTCAAAATTCAAAATAAATTTATTATCTAAGTACATATAGGTCACCACTCACAACCCTGAGATTCATTTTCCTGTGGGCAGACTCAATAAATCTACAGAATAGTAACAATAGGATGCTGTTCATCGACTATAGCTCAGCATTTAATACCATCATTCCCACAATCCTGATTGAGAAGTTGCAGAACCTGGGCCTCTGTACCTCCCTCTGCAATTGGATCCTCGACTTCCTAACCAGAAGACCGCAATCTGTGCGGATTGGTGATAACATATCCTCCTTGCTGACGATCAACACTGGCGCACCTCAGGGGTGTGTGCTTAGCCCAATGCTCTACTCTCTATATACACATGATTGTGTGGCAAGGCATAGCTCAAATGCCATCTATAGATTTGCTGACGATATAACCATTGTTGGTAGAATCTCAGGTGGTGATGATGAGAGGTACAGGAGTGAGATATGCCAACTAATTGAGTGGTGCCACAGCAACAACCTGGCACTCAATGTCAGTAAGATGAAAGAGCTGATTGTGGACTTCAGGAAGGGTAAGACGAAGGAACACATATCAATCCTCATAGAGGGATCAAAAGTGGAAAGAGTGAGCAGTTTCAAGTTCCTGGGTGTCAAGATCTCTGAGGATCTAACCTGGTCCCAACATATTGATGTAGTCATAAAGAAGGCAAGACAGCGGCTATACTTCATTAGATAGCGTTTGAAGAGATTTGGCATGTCAACAAATGCACTCAAAAACTTCTATAGTTGTACCATGGAGAGCATTCTGACAAGCTACATCACTGTCTGGTATGGAGGGACTACTGTAAATCTAGTCAGCTCGATCTTGGGTACAAACCTACAAAGTACCCAGGACATCTTCAGGGAGTGGTGTCTCAGAAAAGAAGCATCAATTATTAAGGATCTCCAGCACCCAGAGCATGCCATTTTCTCACTGCTACGATCAGGTAGGAGGTACAGAAGCCTGAAATGGACATTGGACACTACCTCACTTTTTTTTAGTATACAGTATTTATGTTTTTGAACATTTTTGTCTTCTGCACACTGGTTGAATGCCTAAATTGGGCAGTGTTTCATCAATTCTGTTATCAGAATCAGGCTTATTATTACCGGCATATGACGTGTAATATGTTAACTTAGCAGCAGCAGTTCAAAGCAATACAGAATCTAACAGAGAAAAAAAATAATAATCAATTTAAAAAATAATAATAAATAAATAAATCATTATTTTTTTCTCCACAGCCGCCCCGGCAACAAATTCCACAGGTTCACCACTTGCTGGCTAATTCCTCCTTATCAATGTTATAAAGTAATGCCACTCTATTCTGAACCTGTGACTCTCCCACCATTAGAAATATCTTCTGCATATCCACTCTGTCAAGGCCTTTCACCATTTGATAGGTTTCAATTAGATCAGTAGTCCCCAACCACCAGGCCGCGGAGTGGTACCAGGCCGTGGCCCAGTGGTTGGGGACCACTGAATTAGATCACCCCTCATTCTTCTGAATTCTAGTGAATACAGGCCCAGAGCCATCAAATGCTCTTCATATGATAAGCTGTTCAAGTTGCAACCAACAGGAGGTTTAGTATGAAGGTGAAGATGGATTTTCACCAGGGATGTAAGAGTGTGGATCTCTCTGAAAGTGCAGGAGAAGAAGGACCCTTCAGAATGCGACTGGATGTACACTTGAAGACCTAAATTGCCCCACATCTAGTGCTGGAAACTAGCATTCCAGCAAAAAAAATCCACAAATTAGAACAATTGCCACGAGCAACTGGAGATCATGGGTTAAAGTTGAAAGGTGAAATGTTTAAGGAGAACAGGAGGGGAAACTTCTTCACTCAGAGGGTGGCGAGAGTGTGGAACGAGCAGCCAGCCCAAGTGATGGATGCGATTTTTGATTACAACATTTAAGAGAAGTTTGGATAGGTACATGGATGGTAGGGGTATGGAGGGCTATGGTCTCAGTGCAGGTTGATGGGTGTAAGCACTTTAAATAGTTCAGCATGGACTCAATGGACCAAAGGGCCTGCTTCTATGATGTACTTCCCCGTGACTGTACAACTGTAGCCCACAATTGTCATTGGGCTTTTATATTTGCATGACACTCCCTCAGCTCCAATGAAATGATTGTTCCAAAGAGTCTAAGATTTTATTAGTAATTAGCAAACATACAGTCTTGAAGCAATATTAAATGCTATCTCAGCAGTCAGCCAAGTTAGGACCTCCGCTGGTCCCAAGCTGCAAACTGCCACAAAATAAGCAAGAATACGTAACTTACTCCTTTTGGCTTTACCATGCTCCTTGCTAATGTGAGTAGTGACTGTAATAAATGCGCAACACAGAATACAAAGCCAGTAGAGAACAGATACGTGGCTCCTACAACTACAATTAGTTTGGGAAGCTGCTTGGAAATTGGAATTGGTTTATTATTGGCAATTCCAATTCCTGTTGTTTTAACTAGTGTCTGATGACGATGGAGCGTCACACCCCTGCTGGTTCCGAGAGTGTAAGTTTATGCACCTGTGCAAAGTGCAGGTCACGGATGCAAGTGGAGAAAGTGGGAACTGCTAACCGATCTAACTCTCACTTCTCCAGCTGCTATTCCATTGGCTTCTGCATCCAAAGGCTAATCTCAATGCATTGGTTATAGAATCACAGAGAGCTACAGCATAGAAACAGGCCCTTTGGGCCATGTAGTCCATGCCAAACTGTTATTCTGCCTTGTCCTGTTGACCCGCACCCGGGCCGTTGCCCTCCATACCCCGCCCATCAACGTACTTTTCCAAAGTTGTCTTTAAGTGTTGCAATCAAACACGCATGCATCACTTCGGCTGGCAGCTCATGAGTGAAGAAGATTCCCTTCATGTCCCCTTAAACATTTCACCTTTCACCCTTAACCCGTGACCTCTAGTTCTAGTCTCAACTAACCTCTGTGGAAAAAGCCCCTTTGCATTTCCCCAATCACTACCCTTCATAACTTTGTATACCTCTATCAAATCTCCCCTCATTCTCCTACACTCCAGAGTTGTTATAGATATGTTTAAATTAGATTTAACTTTATTGTCATTGTGCCGAGTACAGATACAAAGCCAAATGAAATGCAGTTAGCATCTAACCAGAAGTGCAAAGAATAGTGTTATTTACAAATTAACTGCGACTAAAAAGTCAGTGCTACAGCACACAAATATAAAAGTACTGAGACAGTACAATATGGGTGCAATACTGCTTTGTGCTGTGATGTGAGGTTCAGCAGGGTCACAGCCTCAGGGAAGAAGTCCTTCCTGTGCTTGCTGGTGCTGGAGCGGAGGCCATGTTTAGGATGTAATTTTCCTTCCTGAGTGGCTAAACATTTTAATTGCCATTCCCGTTCCTGTTCCACATATCAGTCCATGTCCTCCACTTGTGCCAAGATGAGGCCACCCTCAGGGTGAAGGAGCAACACATTTTAATTCATCTAGGTAGCCTCCAACCTGATGACATGAATATTAATCTCTCCTTCCAGTTAAAAAAAGTTTCTCTCCATCTTCTCATCTATTCCTCACTCTGGCCTCTTACCTCATCTCAACTGCCTGTCACCTCCTTCCCTTTCTCCTATGGTCTATTCCCTTCTCCTGTCAGATTCCTTCCTCTCTGGGCCTTTATCTTCGTCACCTACCTGGTTTCACCAATCACCTACTAGCTATCTTCCTTCTCCTTCCCCATCTTTTTATTATGGATTCTTCCCCCTTCTTTTCCAGTGCTGAAGAAGGGTCTCAGCCTGAAACGTTGACTATTTACCAATTTCCATAGATGCTGCCTGACCTGCTGAGTTCCTCCAGGAACTTGTGTGTGTTGCTTTGTATACTCTCTGTTCCAATTCCCATTTTGTTTTGTAGAAATTTTCCACTCTTAAATTTACAAAACTGGTAAGAAGGTGTTCTAAGAGTATATATAATAGAATGATAAGAAAATGCAAGAATATAAAACAGTCAAATAATCAAGATTTCAGGAACTGTCTTGTTGAGACATCAGTTCTCAGCTCATCACTGAGTTTGCTGATCTCAGCCAAGAATGAGTTTCCTGGTGCCAAAGGAAGTTGTTGGGGTTAAGGAGAAATATCAATGAGATGGGTTTTTCAGTTGATCATTGTTTTCTCCTTGGAGATGTTTGTACTTACCAGTTTAGGACAGGGTCCATCTTTACAGTCTCACTCTACCATTTCTTGCTGCTCTGTCTATCCTCAGTGTTCAAAGTTGAAAGTAGAATTTATTATCAGGGTACATGCATGTCAGCACATACAAGCCTGAGATTCTGTTTCCTGTGGGCATACTCAGCAAATCTATAGAATCAATGAACAGGATCAATGAAAGAACAAGAGCACAGAAGACAAAAAGCTGCGCAAGTGCAAATATATACAAGTAGCAATAAATAACGAGAGCACGAAATAACAAGATAAAGAGTCCTTCAAGTGAGATCATTGGTTGTGGGAACATCTCAATAGATGAGTGTAATTATTCTCTTTTGTTCAAGTGCCTGCTGGTTAAGGGGTAGTAACTGTCCTTGAACCTGGTGGTCTAAGTTCTGAGGCTCATGTACCTTCTGCCTGATGTCAGCAACAAGAAAAGAATATAGTCTAGGTGGTGATAGATTTTCTTACGACAATGTTTTGTGTAGATGTGCTCAGTGGTTGGGAGGGCTTTTCCCATGATGCATTGGGCCAAATCTGCTACCTTTTCATAGGATTTCCCATTCAAAGGCATTGATGTTCCCATACGAGGCCAGGCAGTGTGAACCAGACTGGAGATCAGAGGGTGAGACGCAGTGCTTGAGAAAAGAGTTGGTGCTGTCAGGAAAGGAGAGAATGAAGTGGATTTGCAGAGTTGGTGGAAGAGCCCATATCCAATGGAATAATATTAGAGAATACTTGGCATCAGTAAGCAATAATCTGCCAAGACTGACAGTACCCACTAACAGACTATGTATGGTGTCAGTTATTGGTCCCAAAGCAGTGAAGATCTTCGAGGTTAAAATAAATTTAGCTCTGAGCTGTACCAAAGCTCATACTGACTGTTTCTGTGCCTGTAAATGAGATTGTCCCTTGGGCTACTGGAGTAACTTTAAACGTGTAACATTATCATTCAGATATCTCGGCAGTTCAATTTCCTCTAGTCTCTGCTCTCATATGAGATTTTTTTTTCCTGTTCATTAGCTTGGGTTTCTTTTAAAAGTGTTGGGTTTTGACCATGAATGGAGAGTAGCAGAAGTTTAACTAACTGGTTTTGTTCAAGTTCAAGTTTATTGTCATCTAATTGTACAAAAATACAAGCAAACAAAAAATACAACACAGCCCCTGGAGCCATGCTCACTGCACTAACTATGCACTAACAGACGAAGAATGAAGGTGAAGAAACTTATGTCACCCAAGCCTGTCGAGCCAAAGCCTCCCCAATCCAACACTAGTCTTCTCCGACAATGGCCGCTCTTCTTGTCTCTGCCGTATTTTTACTTGTCTGTGCCAATGAATCACAATTTGATTGGGCTGCTGGAAAAAGCCGGAAGCCCACAAGCGCTTCTCTTTAAATCTCTCGCCCCGACCTGTGTGTAGTCTCTTCTCTTGATTTGATTTTACTGTCGGCAATTCAGTACAACAATTACCTCAAACACTGGTTCACCTGGTGCCCTAGTGAGTTAACACAGAACAGTCCAGCACAGGAACAGCCTCACAGGATAATGCCTGTGCTGACCATGATGGCTGTTTTAGGTTTATTATCATTGACGTATGCAATGAAATTTGTTGTTTTGTGGCAGCACTACAGTGCAAAACATAAAAAGTTACATGGACCTTTCCAGAAACTGATGGCAGAGGGGAGAAAGGTCTTCCTAAAACATTGAATGTGGGTCTTCAACGTTCTTTACCTCCTTCCTGATAATAGTAATGAGCAGAGGACATACCCAGATAGTGAGGGTCTTTAATGATGGATGCCACCTTCTTGAGACAACACTTCTTGAAAATGGGACATCTTCAAGAGGTGGTGTCTCAGGAAGGTAGAGGGTTGTACCTGTGATGGAGCTAGATGGATCTACAAACCTCTGGAGCCTCTTGTTGTAATCCTGCCCATTGGAGCTTCCATATCTGTCAGAATGCCCTCCATTGCACACCTGTAGAAGATTGCAAGTCTTTGGTGACATACCAAATTCCTCAAACTTCTAATGAATTAAAGCCAGTGGCATGCTTTCTTCCTAATGGCATCAGTGTGTTGAACCCAGGGTCAATCCTCTGAGATGATGACACCTATGAACCAATACCTTCTACCTGTACAAGTTCCGTACTCCAGTATTCTCTGCCAATTCGTACCTTTGATTTAATTTACTTCATGTTCCTCTATGAGTAGGATGAAAGTACAGTGGTTAAGTTTATCTAACTTGTCATACAGAGACAACGGTCAAATCCTATGAAGGGAAGAAATCGCCATGTGACTCCAGAAAGCCTCCCTGTGGTTGACGGTAAAAAGGAAATGCCTTCTGAAATGGTCTGACAAGCCACTCAGCTGTCACCCATGGGCAGATCCTGAAAAATGAATCAATTTTCAAAATGTTGCACCCTACCTCAGCAATTTTATCCTCTCTACCTTCATCTGGAAGTGAAACCTTGTTTGAAAGCCAAGCAACGTAGGTGACAACAAGGTTTTGCTTCCAAATGAGCTCAATACCATCTGACCGTCAAAACTTGGAGGAACCTTCATGAACGCACAAACCCCTTGAAGACTCTGGGATTTCAGTCTCTGAGGCCGACGTGAGAATATCCTTCAGGAAGGTGAACCCACGGAAAGCAACAGGCCCAGATGGGAAACCTGGCTGAGTACTAATAGTTGTACCTGTTGAAGGGTACTCTAGGGCCAGAGGGCACATCCTCAGAATTAGAGGGTCGTCTATTTAGCACAGAGGTGAGGAGAGATTTCTTTAGCCAGAGTGTGGTGACTATGGAATTCATTGCTACAGACAGCTATGGCGGCCGAGTCATTGGGTATATTTAAACCGGAGGTAGATAGGTTCTTGATTAGTCAGAGCGTCAGAGGTTGCAGGGAGAGGACAGAAGAATGGGGTTGAGAGGGAAAATGAATCAGCCATGATGTAATGGTGGAGCAGACCTGATGGGTCAAATGGGCTAATTCTGCTCCTATGTCTTGTGGTCTTTAGATTTTACCTACTAAGGTGCAATGCTTTATGTTTGGCTAGGTTAAACTCCATCTGCCATTTCTCTGCCCAATTCTGCAACCGGTTAGCTGAACAGATTTGGTTAACCCAATTGGGCTATGTTACAGAACAGTTTGTGGAATTTAACAGTGTAATGTGTGAAGTATTGAAGAGTTTTGTGTTTCAGAGAATTGTGTATTCAAACTGAAAACACTGAAATAGAGGACTGCCCTTTCCACTGAGTGTTTATTTTGCATTGGTCTGTGTGAGAGGCTGATGTTCTGCACTGAAATCTAGTTCATAGTGAGATTCTATCACCACAGCAGTCCATTGTTGGATCAAAAGTTTTGCTGTAACAAGATTGTTTGAATTGGGAATTAAGTCAACTTTATAAAGCAAACATTGCAGTTACTTGGGACGCTTGAACTCCTTTAGGGCCCTGTTTATTTATTCTATGTAGAGGATTCAGTCTGTGACTCAGTGGTTTACTAGAAAATAAAACAGCAAGTTTTGTGGGTGTTCAGCAAGAAATTCAAATCCCCCGATGGTTTATTTTTTTCGGAAAGTATGAAATCTTTACCAGGCATTTTGTTTTGGATCATTCATAATGCACGCAGGTCATCAGGAACTTCAAGTTTACCTCCTTGGATGAGCTTTCTTGGAGATATGGGGCTCAGTTGTCATACCTACCAGACTTGTCACCCACCTGTGCTCACATCTCCCGGAGCACGCTGTCCATCCTCATCTGACAGTTATCTGGCCAAGTCAGACAAACTCGAGCAGTGACTAGGACATAGGTAGTTGATCTCAGGGTCCTTCACTGGAGCTGTTCAACAACTTTGGACAACTCACTGCCATCCACGACATATAGCCAGATATATTTAACAGCTACTTAAACAAATTTAAGTAATATAACTTCAGAAAGATTAACAGTAAAAGAAATAAAACATCTATAAATACCTTCAGTATCAGGTTTATGATCACTGACATATGTAAGTGGGACTTCCTGGTGGCCAAAGATTTTAATTCCCATTCTCATTCCCATTCTGACATGTCAGTCCATGTCCTCCTCTTATGCGAAGATGAGGCCATTCTCAGGATGGAGGAGCAACGTCTTATTTTCTGTCTGGGTAGCCTCTAATCTGATGGCATGAATATTGATTTCTTCTGGTTAAAAAAAGTAATTCCCACCCCTCCCCTCTTCTTCTATATCTCATTCTGGCCTCTTACCTCTTCTCACCTGCCTATCACCACCACCCCCCACCTCCCCAGGACCCCTCTTTCTCCTATGGTCCCCTCCTCTCCTATCAGATTCCTTCTTCTCCAGCCCTTTACCTTTCCCACCAACCTGACTTCACTTATCACCTTCCAGCTAGCCTTTTTTCCCATCCTCCCTCCTTTTTATTCTGGCAATTCACC
This sequence comes from Hypanus sabinus, assembly GCF_030144855.1. Lineage (NCBI taxonomy): Eukaryota > Metazoa > Chordata > Chondrichthyes > Myliobatiformes > Dasyatidae > Hypanus > Hypanus sabinus. Next base: position 3,465,377 of record NC_082729.1, read on the forward strand.
CCTTCCTTCTCAGTCATGAAGAAGGGTCTTTTCCTGAAACATCGACTGTTTGTTCATTTCCATTGTTGCTTCTGGCCTGCTGAGTTCCTCTGGCATTTTGTGTGCATTGTTCTGGATTTCCAGCGTCTGCAGCATTTCTTGTGCATATGTTTTGAGATTTGTTGCTTTGCAGCAGCCGTATAATGCAAGGCATAAAAATTACTATTAGTTACAAAAACTAAATACTTAATGTGTAAGTGGAATAGTGAATAGTTCATGCACTGTTCATAATGGCAGAGGGGAAGAAGCTGCTTCTAAATCGTTTGTGAATTTCAGGCTGCTGTAACACCTTACTGATGATAGCAATGATAAGAGGATTGGGTCCTTGGTGAGGGTCCTTAATGATGGATGCTTTCTTCTTGAGGCACCATCTGTTGAAAATATCCTCAATAGTGGGAAGAGTTGTGCCTGTGATGGAGCTGGCTGAGTTACCAACTTTCTGCATTGGAGCCTCCATACCAGCTAGTGATGCAACCAGTCAAAACGCTCTCTAGCTCACATCTGCAGAAAATTGCTCGAGACTTTGGCAAAACTTGGTTTTGCATGCAATCCATACAGATTATTTCATCACAGCATTACATTGAGGGGCAGTGCAAGGAAAAAGCAACAACATATGCTTCAAGAACACTTACTGCCCCTCAACCATCTGGTTCCTGAATAAGAGGAAAAGCAACAACTGAATGCAGAATAAACTTAACAATTTTCCCTGGAGTGAAAGAGGCTGAAGACTGATCTGACAGAGGTGTATGAGTTTATAAAAGGCACAGATAGACCAGTGAGTCACAATAGGATTAACAAAAATGAGATGGTGTAGATTTAAGGTGAGAGGAAAGAGATTTGAGGGGAAGGTTTGTTTTTGCACAGAGGGTGGTTATTATCTAGAAAGTGCTATTAGAAGAAGTAGTAGAATCAGATACAATCGCAACATGTAAGAGAATTTAGACACTTAAATAGGCCAGGTGTGGAAGGGTATGGACACTGTGCAAGCAAATGGGATCAGTGCAGATGAACACACAGGTAAGCATGGTTCGAATAGGCAGACGGGCCTGTTTCTGTACTGTACACTCTATGTCTTCATGTCCAAGACATGCTGAACCCTGAGCCGCTGTTGTCCGAGCTGATGGTCAATAATCCTCTATAGATCAGTGCATTTTGGTAATTTGGCATTTTCAAGAGCCTTTCTTTCTCTCAGTCCTGAAGAAAGGTCTCAGTCCAAAACGTCAGCCGTCTATTCATTTCCATAGATGCTGCCTGAGCTGCTGAGCTCCTCCAGCTTTTTGTGTGTGCTGCTCTAGTACCTCAAAGCTGTTGGTAATCACAGGAAAACTATAAGACGTAGGCACAGAACTAGGCTATTTGGTCCTTTTCTCATTGTTACCATCAGGATGAAGTTCCTGGAGCCTGAAGGCACATATTCAGCAATTCAGGAACAGCTTCTTCCCCTCTACCACCCAATTTCTGAATGGACATTGAACCCATGAACACTGCCTCACTACTTTTTTATTTCTATTCTTTCCACTACTTATTTAACATATATATTTGTATATATATATATATATATATATATATATATACACACACACATATACTTACTGTGACTCACATTTATTCTCTGTTATTATGTATTGCACTGTACCGCTGCCGCAAAGACGACAAGTTTCATGGCATATGCTGGTGGTATTAAACCTGATTCTGATTCTGAGGCTGCTCTGTGCAGAGAACCCAGTGGAAGTATAGGCTGCTGTGCACAATTGCGTGGGGTCTGCATTTGGGAAGATGAGGTTGATGTAGGTGAAAAACACAAGACGGCAGTGGAAGGAGATGGAGACAAGGAGCGAAGGCAGTCAGAGACAAAATATTGGAATCAGAGCGGTGGTGGTGGGGAGAATGAAAAAGATTTAAAATGAATCAGAACAAGGCACTGAACAAAACTGAACTTATGAAAAGGTACAGCAGATACTTGTGTACAATTTCCTTTCTTTCAGTTTTCATTTCAGTGTAGTTCAAAGTAAATTTATTATCAAAGTACATATATGTCGCCATATATATCCCTGAGATTCATTTTCTGTGGGCGTTCACAGTAAATATAAAGACACACAGTAGAATGAATGAAAGACCGCACACAAGAGGGAGAAGCAACCAATGTGTGAAAGACAAAAAAACTGCACAAATAGAAAAATAAAACTACAATAAAAATAATAAACAAATAAGCAATAAATATTCAGAATATGAAATGAAGAATTCTTGAAATTGGTCTGTAGGTAGATTGTGGGAACAGCTCAGTTCAGAAAATAATTATTTTGTTAAAATAAAGCAAACTATTGGAAGACTTCAGCATTGTGGAGGCAGATGTGCTCCCCCTGATGGAGGGGTTTAGCCTGAAATATTAACAGTCTATTCCCCTCTGTTGCTGCTGCCTGACCTGCTGAGTTCTTCCAGTATTTTGTGTGTGCTGCTCTGGATTTCCCTTGTGTTTATGACCCTGTATCATTCCTGATGAAGGATTTCAGCACAAGATGTTGACTGTTCATTCTCCTCTGTAGACGCTGCCTGACCAGCAGAGTTCCTCCAGCATTTTATGTGCATTGCTCAAACTCCCCAGCAGATTCTCCTGTGTTTATGAGTTGGAGCTCAAGAAACATCAGACGCTGGAAATGTGGAAGGACAGACATAATAGAAGAGCAGCAGTTCCCAGCTGGGGTCCACAGACTCCTTGCTTTATGGTATTGGTCCATGGCATATAAAAGGTTAGGATCTCCTGTACTAGAGGAACTTAGCAGGTTGAGAAGAATCTGTAGAGGGAAATAGACAATCCAGACAAAGGATCTCGACCCTAAATGCCGACTGTCCATTTTCCTCCATAGATGCTGCCTGACCTGCAGAGTTCCTCTGGCACCTTTGCGTGATGCTAACAAGGCAGTGTTCATGGACCATTCAGAAATCACATGGCAGAGGGGAAGAAGCTGTTCCTGAATCACTGATTGTGAGTCTTCAGGCTTCTGTACCTCCTCCCCGAAGGTAGCAACAAGGAGAGGGCACATTCAGATTGGTGAGGCCGATTCCCTTTGTGTAGGCTAGCATATGCTGCCTCCTGAGTGAGGCCAGATCAAGCATTCTTGTAGTTGTGATCAACTGCAGCCATGTGACCTCTCAACCCTGTGTGCTAACGTGAATTCTCACAGACCTGTGAGGCATCATTTCATACGTATTGTTGACTAAAAGACTTATTGTCACGAGGAGAGTCAACATATAACTGTTCCATAAGTGAATTCATTATGAAGCAAGGCTGAGTTTATTCAATTCCATTCTCTATGTCTGAACACCTTTCAATGCAGCTTCAAATTCTTCATCTTCATAATTAGAACCTTGCGATTGAAGTAAAAGCAAGTAACATCTTTCAGAAACCAATTAATTCAAACAAGACAATGATTCAAGTTTCCAAGTACTTTAAATATCAGAGTATGTATACAGTATATCACTGAAATTCGTCCTCTTCACACAACGTTTCTTACTGCAATGAACAAGAGAAAATCTGCAGATGCCAGAAATCCAAGCAACGCACACATAATGCTGGAGGAACTCAGCAGGTCAGGCACTATCTACAGTCGAAGACCCTTCATCAGGAACTGAAGGAAAAAAGATGAGGAGTCTTCGTCATGACAGGCGAAGGGTAAAATCGAGAGAGGGGGAGAGCTTGTAACTTAATTTGTGAAAAAGATACAGGGCTGGAGAAGGGGAAACTGATAAGAAGGCCAAAAGGCCAAGGAAGAAAGAAAGAAAGAAAGAGGGGAGGAGTGCCAGAGGGAGGTGATGGCCAGGACAGGAGATAAGGTGAGAGAGGGAAATGGGAATGGGGAATAGTGAAGATGAGGGGGGCATTACCAGAAGTTCGAGAAATCAATGTTCCTGCCAGCAGGTTGGAAGCTACCCAAAAGGAATATAAACTGTTGATCCTCCAACCTGAGTGTAGCCTCATCACAACATAGAGGAGGTCATAAACTGACATGTTGGACTAGGAATGGGAAGTGAAATTAAAATGGGTGGCCACTGGGAGACCCCACTTTTTCTGGCAGACGGAGCATAGATGCTTGGCAAAGAGGTCTTCCAGGCTATGTCGGGTGTCACCAATATACAGGAGGCCACACCAGGAGCACCGGATACAGTACAGGACCCCAACAGACTCACAGGTGAAGTGTCGCCTCACCTGGAAGAACTGTTTGGGGCCCTGAGTGGTAGTGAGGGAGAAGGTGTACGAGCAGGTGTAGCACACATTCCGCTTGCAAGGATAAGTCCCAGGAGGGAGACCAGTGGGGAGAGATGAATGGTCAAATGAGTCGCATAGTGAGCGATCCCTGTGGAAAGCAGGAAGTTGGGGGAGGGAAAGATGTGCGTGGTGGTGGAATCCAGTCAGAGATGGCAGAAGTTACAGAGAATTTTGTGCTGGACGTGGGGGCTGGTGGGGTGGTACATGAAGTCAAGAGAAACCCTATTGCTGGTGGGGTGGTAGGAGGATGAGTGAGGGCAGATGTGTGTGAAATAGAAGGGAAGCCCCTTTCTTTGAAGAAGGAGGACATTTCCTTAGTTCTGGGATGAAAATCCTCATCCTGAAAACAGATGTGTGGAAATGGAGGAATTGAGAGATGGGGATAGCATTTTTAGAAGTAACATTGTGGGAATGGGTATAATCCAGGTAGCTGTGAGAGTCCATGCATTTAAAATAGACATCAGTAAATAAGCTGTCTCCAGAGATAGTCACAGATAGATCGAGAAAGGGGAGGGAGGGGTCGTAAATGAGCCAGATAAATTTGAGGGCAGGGTGGAAGTCAGAGGTAAAGTTTATGAAGTTGATGAGGTAAGTATGGTTGCAAGAAGCAGCACTAATGCAGTCGTCGATGAAGCGTACCAGAATGGGGAATGGAGAAAGTGAAAAGGCAAGAGATGGGAGAGACATTATAGAAAATCAGAAAAATTGAAGTGCATGCCATCAAGCTGTGGCTATCCAGGTGAAATACGAGGAGTTGCTCCTCCAGCCTGAGTTTGGCTTGATCATGGTGGTAGAGGAGGCCATTGGCTCCAACCTGAAGATGTGAATGGCATGTGGAGGTAATGTTGTAGGGAAAGGTTGGATGGTGGATTTGGCATGAAAGACGTGCAGCCAGCATTGAAGGCCCAAGTACTATCCATGGCTGCAGTAAAGAGGGCTTTGCTGTTTGGTAATAATTAAGCTCTGGTAGCTGCTGTGGTTGGAATTCAGTTAATGTAGTGCCTGGTCACTATCCTCAAATCAGTCAATGAACTGCATCTGAAGTCTGGTGCTGTGGGCACACTGGGAAACGGGACAACCAGCACACATCGTACCACCCACGGCAGGGAGCAGATGATTTGAATTTAGGGTTGAGAGCTCAAGGCGAGACCTAAACCCAATCAGACTCTTTTGCTCATCTGAAACCAATGGCCCACCTCTCAGATACAGCTTGTAGAGCACAGCACCACAGAGAAATAGGTCATTGGATTCCAGTCAAGATGTGTACCCCAGTTTATTCGTTCATTTGCTCCATTTTCCCTAATACCTTTAATAACAAGGATGTACAGAACTCTGCGAAAGTCTTGGGCACACATATGTAACAAGGGTGATTTTATGTATTGCTCTATACTGCCAATACAAAAACAATTCGTGAAGGATGTGAGTGATGATAAATCTGATTCTGATATGGGTATCTATTGTGGACTGAGAGTGAGCAGGGGGCAGGGAAAAAGGGAAAGGAGAGGGAAGGGAGCGGGAAGCACCAGAGGGACATTGTGTAATTATCAATAAGCCAATTGCTTGGAATCAAATGACCTTGTTTGGTGTCTCAGGGCTAGGTGTGTCTGCACCAGTGCAATCCCCTCTCCCCCATCCCCAACACTCATTTTTGTCACCTTTCCCACACCCCTCCCACGGCACTCCACCCTCGCCATTCCCAAAATACTTTGCTCCCACCAGATTTACAAACTCGGTCTCCATTCCACATTGACAAATACAGTCCTGTGCCAAAGTCTTAGGCACCCTAGTTATATGTACTTCATCACACCACCCCCCCACCCCCCGCCACCCATCAGGCTTCACCAAAAGCAGGATTTCCTGGTGGCCAGCCATTTTAATTCCCATCCCCATTCCTGTTCCAGCATGTTAGTCCATGGCCTCCTCTTGTGTCAAGATGAGGACAGCCTCAGGGTGGAAGAGCAACACCTTATATTCTATCTGGGTAGAATCTGATGGCATGAATATTAATTTCTCCTTCCGGTAAAAAAAAGGAAGGTTTTTCTATCACCTATCTCTTCTATCTTTCTCCTATCCTTCTCTCCTATTCTTCTGTTCCCCACTCTGGCCTTTTATTTCTTCTCATCTGTTTATCACCTCCCCTGGGTCCCCTCCTCCTTCCCTTTCTCCTACAGTCTACTTTCCTCTCCTATCGGATTCTTACCTCTCCAGCTCTTTACCTTTCCCACCCACCTGACTTCACCTATCATCTCTAGCTAGTCTTTCTGCCTCTCTCTCCACCTTTTTATTCTGTCATCTTCCCCTGCCTCCTCAGTCCTGATGAAGGGTCTCGGCCCGAAACGTAGACTGTCTATTAATTTACATAGATGCTGCCTGACCTGCTGTATTCCTCTAGCATTTTGTGTGTGCTGTTCTGGATTTCCAGCATCTACAGAACCTTTAATATTATCTAAAGTGGAATGTTGCAAATCTTTGTGGCAAAATGTTTTCTCATTTCACTACTAAATAACCACAATTTTTGGATAATATGGCAGAGCTCTCTACTTGTTCCCTAGCTTTATAATTTTAATGCATGGGTATATCTAAGTTCATTCATTTATTTATCAGCTGTACATCGAAACATAAAGTGCTTCTTTCCGTCAACAACCACCACAGTTCAAGCTTGTACTGAGGGGCAGACTGCAAGCATAACCATGCTTTTGGTGCCAACATTGCATGCCCACAACTTACTAACCCTAACTTGTACATCTTTAGAATGTGGGAGGAAACCAGAGCACCTGGAGGAGGTCCACATGGTTGTGGGGAGAGCATACAAATTCCTCACAGACAGCAGTGGGACTGAACCTACTTTACCTGTGCTGTAAAATTGTTACACTATGCTATTGCGGCCTGCCCAGTTTATTGGGATGAATTCTTACTTAAATTAAAAACCTTTAATCCTTGTACAGCCTTTAACTGGAAGACACTCCATCATCTTCAGAATGCAATTGGATTCCATTTATTTGCTCATGATTAAATTGACTCCATCCTATTCCCTTGTTAATTGTTCAGCACGCTGTCCTGAATTACTCCCTGGATTTACCCACTGAGCTGAAATGAAGGAGGAAGTGTTGGATACACGCAGATTATGCAACAGTGAGAGAAATGAGAATTAATATGTCAAGTCAAGGTTTCCCTCAGCATTCTGCAGATGCTGGAGATCTTGGAGCAACACTCACAAAATACTGGAGGAACTCAGCAGGTCGTCAGCATCTGTGGAAATGAATACATAGTTGATGTTTTGCGCTGAGACCCTTCATCTGGATAGTGCTGACAGGTGATAGATGGATCCAGATGTGGGGAGTGGAAAATGGAAATCGTGTCAGAGGCTGGCAGGTGAAAGGTGGATCCGGGAGTGGAGAGTGGGAACGGTGTCAGAGGCTGACAGCTGAGAGATGGATCCTGGTGAGGGGAGAGGGGAGTAGGAACAGTGTCAGAGGCTGGCAGGTGAGAGGTGGATCTGGGAGTGGAGAGTGGGAATGGTGTCAGAGGCTGACAGCTGAGAGATGGATCCTGGTGAGGGGAGAGGGGAGTAGGAATGGTGTTGGAGGCTGGCAGGTGGGAGATGGATCCTGGTGAGGGGAGGTGAGGGAAGAGGAGAGTGGAAATGGTGTCAGAAGTGGCTCAATTGTAGGCTACTTGTCCATTGTAAATTGACCTGTAGTTAGGCTAGGATATACTGGCTAGCAGGTCATTGATCATTGTAAATGGTGCTGTGATTAGGCTCGGGTTAAATCAGTAGGTTGCTGGGAGGTGTGGCTCGTTGGGCTGGAAAGGCCTGATCCCGCTGTGTCAGAATTAGTTTTAATATCACTGGCATATGTCATAAAATTTGTTGCCTCTATGGCAGCAGTACAATGCAATACATAATAATAGAGAGAATGTGAATTACAAGTATATATAATAAATATTTAAATTAAATAAGTAATGCAATAAATGCAGAAATAAAAAAATGGTGAGGTAGTGTCAATGTCCATTCTGAAATCAGATGACAGAGGGGAAGAAGAGGCTTCTGTACCTCCTTCCTGACGGCAGCAATGAGAGAGACCATGTGCTGGGTGATGGAGATCCTTAATGAAGGATGTCGCCTTTTGAGGCATCGCTCCTTGAAGATGTCAAATAAATAAATAAACAAATATTCATATATGGATGTATATCTACATGCATTTGTGTGTGCAGCATCAAAATTTGTCCAGAGACTGACCTGTGCTTTAAATTATCTGTTGACAAACTTTCCATTAGTTCTGTGAAGTTGTAGAAAATAGTTTAATAAGTTTTCTTTCTGTGAGGAATGTTGCATATTCACTTATTAAGGGTCAATAGGAGTCTAAATCCTGATTCGACACTGGAATCACTATTCCCAATGTATTTTTTTATGCTGCTTATAAGCATGCGCATTGTAAACATTTGTACATAAAATATCAATGCTCTTCTGTTCTGTTAGAATATAATAGGAAATATTGCATCTTAAATACGAGATCTCAACCACACAATTAGGAAACTGTTTTTGTCATTTGTAGTTGTAGTTCAGAATGCAAGTGTTTTAGAAAATAATTTTAGAAATGGGTGATAGGAGTTTTTGCTTAATGTTTTAATTCTCTTAAAATTGGAAGAACTGAAATATTTTAAGAAGTTTTGATTTATTTCAAAGTTCAAAGGATGTATATGTCACCATTCACTACCCTGAGATTCACTTTCTTGTAGACATTTACTGTAGATACAAAGAAACGTAGTAGAATCAATGAAAAACTACTTACAAACAACCAGTGTGGAAAAAAAGATAAACTGTGCAAATACAAATTATAATATTGTAATAATACAGGATAAACAAGCAATTTACTTAATAGTTCAAACACACACAATTTACAGAAATCAATGTGAAAAACACCAAAAATATGCAGAATTAAAAGAGGAAATTGAAAGACTATGGAACATGTACAAGGTATAATTGTCCCAATAATATCTGCAACTGGTATCATCCCACAGTCACTACACAATAGCATTAAACAATTAGGCCTACATAGTAATATTTATGTAAATCTCCAGAAAGCCACAATACTAAACACCACTAGAATAGTCCAAAGGTTCCTAGGAATTGAGAAATGAGTGTGCCCGTACCTCAGGTTTTACGAGCTTGAACTGAGAAAAAAATTAATAATAGTAATATATAATACTGAGAACATGAGTTGCACAATATTTGAAATTAAGTCCATAGGTTGTGGAATCAGTTCAGAATTGAGGTGAGTGAAGTTATCCCCTTTGGTTCCGGAGCCTCATAGTTGAGGGATAATAACTGTTTCTGAACCTGGCTCCTGTACCTGCTTCCCAATGGCAGGCGGAAGAAGAGAGCATGATGGCCTGGACAATAGGGGTCCTTGATGATGGATGCTGCTTTCTTGTGGCAGCACTCCTTGTAGATGTGCCCAATGGTGTGGAGGACTTTTCCTGTGATAGGCTGGGCTGGGCTGTATCCACTGCATTTTGTAGGCTTTTCTGTTCAAGGGCATTGGTGTTTTCGTACCAGGCTGTGATGCAACCAGTGAAGGTACACTCCACTGTGCATCTGTAGAACTTTGTCAGAGTTTTAGATTGGTTAGGACCATGATACCCACCTAGCTAGTCCTAATTCCTACATTCAGCCCAAATCCCTCCAAGTCCCACCTTTCCATGTCCCCATCCAAATGCTCCTTAAATACAATTGTACCTGCCTCAACCATTTCCTCTGGTATCTCCTTCCACATGCTCACAACCCTCTGTGTGAATGAAGTTAGCCCTCAGACTTCTTTTAAATTTTTTCCCTCCCACCCTAAATCTATGTCCCCCTAGTCCTGGACTCCACCTCCCTGGAGAAATGAATGTTGCTGTCCATCTTAACTGTGATTTTATAAACCTCTCAACCCAGGTTGAGAGCCCAAGCTGGGGTGCACGGCCCCCTCGGTTAATGGTAGGGAAAAAGGATGGGAAGTCCTGCTCTATAAGGTCACCCCTCGTTCTCCTGTGCTCCAAGGAATAAAGACCTAGCCCGGTCAGTCTCAGGCTCTCTAGCTCTGGCAACATCCTCGTAAATCCTCTCTGCACTATTTCCATATCTTTTTTATAACAGGGTGAGCATGTACTTCAACCGTGGCCTCACAAACAACTTACGCAACTATGACTTAATGTCCCATCTCCTAAGCACTGTGTCCGACTGATGAAGGCCAGTATGCTAAGTGCCTTTTCACCACCCTGTCTACCCAGGACTTAAATATGCATGTTCCTCTCAGAGTCTACTCATTTCAATTCTACTTCCCATTCCCATCCCGACATGTCAGTCCATGACCTCCTCTATTGCTACGATGAGGCCACACACAGGATGGAGCAGCAGCATCTTATATTCTGCCTGGGTAGCCTCCAACCTGATGGCATGAACAGCGATTTCTCATATTTCTGGTAATTGTACCCTGCTCTCCTTCACCATTCCCCATTCCTGTTTCCTGCTCTCACTTCATCTTCTTACCTGCCCATCACCACCCTGTGGTGCTCCTCCCCCTTCCCTTTCTTCCATGGTATTCTGTCCTCCCCTATCAGATTCCCCCTTCTCTCCAGCCCTGTATCTCTTTCACCGGATTTTCTAGTGTTTGTGTTTCTCGTGGTTGCTATTGGAAGTCCATGATTTATCCCCTCCTAGTTTTCAGACCTCTTCAAGATTCAACATTGTTTATTGTCATTCTTCAATAGAGAAGGAAATGATTGTTACTCCAGATCTAATACAGCATAAAAACACAATACATACTAATATTAAACCAATCCTATCAAATATACAAGTAAGTGTTGAGGGTGGCCGTGCATACAAAGATTAGCTTATACACATAGACTGATGGTACATACATACAGTAATGCTAGGTGCAGGATTATCTGAATTAAGGTGACTCTGGCGAATCATGACTATGTGGGTTTCCTCTGGTTTCCTCCCACAGTTTGGTTGGTAGGGTAATTGGTTATTACAAATTGTCCCGTGTTTAGGCAAGGGTTAAATCGGGGGTTGCTGGGTGGCGTAGCTTAAAGAGCTGTACATCCATAAATAACTGAATAATGTGATAATAACTCAAGTAAGTATTGTTACCAATCCATGATATCTGGTTTATTTGGAATATCCTTATTTTCTTTATTTAAAAAGAAATTATTTGTAGTTACATCATGGTGACAGGATCCTCCAGGCCAACAAGCTCACACTACTCAATAGATCCACATAAGCAATTAACCTACCAACCAGTACATCTTTAGATTGTGGGAGGAAACCGGAGCACCCGGAGGAATCCCACACGATCACAGGGAGAACATGCAAACTCCTTACAGGCAGTGGTTGGAATTGAACCCGTGTTGCTGGTGCTCTATAGAGTTACGCCAAACGCTACATCACAGTGCCACTTTTAAGTTCTGCATTTTACAATGGTCACTCACACTGAGGTAGACCAAGCTAGCTAAAACAGAAACAGTTGTTGAATTATTTTTCAGGGGGTTTACAGCCCAGTGGTTTGGTGTTGTACAAAGAGCTTTGTGCATTTTGTTCGAAAATCTCCTAAAATAGTCAAAGAGCCCCAAATAACACATGTTTTCAATGATAAAAACAGCATTGGGGAGCTCTTGCTCAGGCAGTGTTCCTGGAACAGCATGCTCCCAAGGCTGTGTTGGCTGCCGGTGAAAGTTCGTGTCGTGCTGCTGCTGCTGACTCTTTCCCTCTGGCAGCACAAATCTTTACAATGTGTGCTGCTTTTATAAGACTTCTCCCACGTTTGAAATCAGTACGGCTGCTGCAACGCGTACGCTCCAGATTTGCCAGTGCAGGAAGGGATTGTGCTCTCCGGCGGGCAGCAGCAGTGTCATCTCACTGGGAGGAGACGGTGATGCGCAGACGTTCTGAACAGGGCAGGAACCCAACGCGAACCGCCAATCCCCGGGGACTGGTCTGATTGCTGTGAGTTTCCTGCAGTCAGCAACAGCCAAGAATACATGTAGTGGTTGGTATTAACTTCCATCGCGGGATCAAAACTGTGTTTAGAGTGCTGAAGAAGGGTCTCAGCCCAGACTATTGACTGTTTATTAATTTCCATAGATGCTGCTGAGTTCCTCCAGCATTGTGTGTGTGTGTGTTACTTTGTGTTTAGATTTGCTGTGCAGTGATTTCAAGAAAGAAACGCTCAAATATCCCATTTGGGACATAAATTGTTATTTAAAGCGAATGCCGTCCAATTAAATAATCTAGGGATTTGACAACCGCATTTTAAACAAAAAGTCCTTAACTTTGTTGAAAGTTTTATATTTTATCTTTGTGTGGAATGCCGGTTAGCTTAGGGTGGACCAGCATATTCTAAACAAAGTATGTTAACAAGACAATCTGTGCTGTGCTTTGTATTGAATAAAGTGATGAAATTCTTGGCAACGCACAAAGTGCTGGAGGAACTCAGCAGGTCAGGCATCATCCATGGAAATAAATAAATGGTCGACGTCTGGGCCCAAAATGTTGATTGTCTATTCATTTTCATAGATGCTGCCTGACCTGCTGAGTTCCTCCAGCACTTTGTGTGTGTTGCTGTGGTCTTCCAGCAGTTGAAGACTCTTTCATGCTTATGATGAAATTTTTGGTTGTTCTTGGTCACAGAATACTAAATAATTGCTGAAACGTTGAAATAATTGTTCCTTTGCAATCTGGTGTTTGTCTTGTTGAGGCCTCCATCAGTCAGGGTCGACCATGGATGTTACATCCTCGCTGTCTAGATGCACAAACCAGGGCAGTACGATGTGGAGAGCAAGCTGTTGCCCATGTAGTGAGATCCCCTTCTCCACACATCTAATGAACCAAAAGCAACAGCCGAGACCAATACAGTTTGGCACCTGCAGCATCACAGGAATTGCCAGTCAGTATTGAACTCAAAGCAGGACTACCTTAGGAACTTCAGCTCCGGATTTTTCCATGGGGGTTTTCTCCAGAAACCTTCCCCATAAGTGGGAATAGCTGCAAGGCAGCAGTGGTTGGAGATCAGAGTTTTTCTTCTCCTAGTTGAGCTGCCAAACACAGCTGACGAGCCCCATCTGCCCAAAGTGACTGGCTTTAAGGAGCCAGGAACCTGCCTTTGCCTCTTCTCCTGTCAGTAGAAACAATTGGATCCATAGAGTCATAGGAAAGTACAGCACAGAAATAGGCCTTTCTGCCCATCTAGTCCATACTGAACCATTTAAACTGCCTACTCCCATTGACTCCATCGGGTCCGTAGCCCTCCATGCCCTTATCATCCATGTATCTATCCAAACTTCTCTTAAATGTTGAATTCAAGCTTGCATTTACCACTTGTGTTGGCAGCTTGTCCCACACTCTCATGATGCTCTGAGTGAGGAAGTTTCCTCCCATGTTCCCCTTAAACTTTTCACCTTTCACCCTTAACCCATAACATCTAGCTGTAGTCTCACCCAACCTCAATGGAAAAAGCCTGCCTGCATTTACCCTATCTATACCCTTCAGAATTTTGTATACCTCTATCAAATCACCCCTTAATCTTCTACGTTCCAGGGTATAAAGTCCTAACCTATTCAGTCTTTCCTTGTAACTCAGGTCCTCCAGCCCCAGCAACATTCTTGTAAATTTCCTCTGTGCCCTTCAATCTGGTTCCGCCAGGCTTAGTAGCTAACCCACAGGCGAAGGCCAGGAGCTGGACTTAGTTGACAGAGGCTATCTGAAATGCACACCATTGGGAGCGTTTAATAGGTAGTAGGACCCACTGCCACTGCTGGCTATAACAAGCTTAAGGAACTGGTTCTTGTTTTAGCACATTGTAAATCACGACAACCAGTGCAGAATCTGTTAAGTTCTACCTGGTGAATTTATGGTATGGTGTTTGTATGTTTTAAGCTCTTCTTTTGTTGTTGCTTTGCTTTGTGGTAAAAGAACAGAATAACTTCATGGTTGGTTGGTTTGTTTTTTTTTTGTTTATTTATTTATTTATTTATTTGTTCATTTATTTATTGAGATACGGCGCAGAATCAACCCTTTTGAGCTGTGTTGCCCAGCAACTCTCAGTTTAACCCAGCCTAATCATGGGACAATTTACGATGACCAATTAACCTACCAAGCGGTAGGTTGGTGCGTCTTTGGACTGTGGGAGGAAACCAGAGCACCCAGAGGAAACCCACATGATCATGCGGAGAATGTACAGGCTCCTTACAGACAGTGGCAGGAATTGAACTTGGGTCACGGTACCATAAAATGTTGTGCCAACCTCTATGTCACCATGCCTTCCTATGGTTCTACCTGGTGAATTTATGGTATGTTGTTTCTACATTTTAAGCTTGTTCCTTTGTTGATTTTTGCTTTGTGGCAAAAGAACAGAATAACTTTGTGATATATTAAATATATGACGTTAAAGTAGATTGCAAGCCCTATGAACTGCATTCCTCTGACTTAGAGCAGTGGTTTCATATGTTACTGTATGACAAGATCTTTGCAGATACGGGCAAACAGGGAGACATTGAGATATTGGACTATTTGGAATACTGACAGTGGAGAAGCATGGAACATTGTGTCATGTTGAATTTGGTGGGAATAATGGTATATGATCTGCTGGAGAGACGCTAGTGGGGTGGAATACAAGAGACAGGAAACCCTATCCTTGTTCCAAATTCTTGGAGACTGGGTGAAGTTATTCGGACATTTTTGATCATAGGGGAGCCTTGATGAAGATCTTTTCACTAGCTGGAGAATGACGAACAAGTGGTAACAACCTCAAAATAAGGTCCCAGTCATTTAAACTGAGGCATTTAGAAAAAAAAAAATCTCTCAGAGGGCAGTGAATCTCAGTTCACTGGGATGCTGGAGGTTTCGTCGTTAGAAATGACATCTCTCAGAAGGTAGTGAATCTCAATTCACTGGGACGGTTATTTAAGGTAGAGATAGATAAAGGAGCAAGATTGAGGAGTTCAGGCTTTTGTGGAACTGGCACTGAAGAAGAGATGAGGCGAGAATCAGAACCAGGTTTAATATCACTGGCATATTTTGTGCAATTTGTTGTTTTACTGCAGCAGTGCATACCAATACATAATTATAAAAAATTATAAATTACAATAAGTTTATCTTAAAAAAGTTAAATTTTGAAAGTAATGCAAAAAAGAGAGGCAAAAAAACAGTGAGGTGGTATTCATTGACCATTCAGAAATCTGACGGCAGAAATGAAAGAAACTGTTCCTGAATTGTTAAGTTTGTGTCTTCGGACTCCTGTACCACCTCCTTGATGGTAGCAAAGAGAAGAAGGCATGTCCTGGCTGCTGAGGGCCCTTAATAATGAATGCTACCTTTTTGAGGCATCACATTTTGAACGTGCCCTCGATGCTGGGCAGGCGAGTGCCCATGATGAAGCTGGCTGAGTTTACGACTTTCTGGAGGTTTTTCTGATCCTGTGTAGTAGCCCTCCCCCACCATATCAGATGGTGATGCAATCAGTTAGAATGCTCTCCATGGTACATCTATAGAAATTTGCTAGAGTCTTTGGTGACATATCAAATCTCGTACAACACCTAACAAAACATAGCAACTGTTGTGCATCCTTTGGAATTGCATCAGTATTTTGGGCCCAGGTTAGACCTTCAGAGATGTTGACACCCAGGAACTTGAAACTGCTCACCTTTTCCACTGCTGATCCCTCAATGAGGATTGGTGTGTCTTTCCTCTAGTTCCATTTCCTGAAGTCTGCAATCAGTTCTTTGGTCTTACTAACCAAGGTGCAAGGTGGCAAAACCACTCAACCAGCTGATCTATCTGTCTTGTACACCTCTTCATCACCATCTGAAGTTATGCCAACTATAGTTGTGTCATTGGCAAATTTATAGATGGTTTTTGAGCTGTGCCTAACCACACAGAGCAGTGGGCTAAGCACACATCCTTGAGGTGCACCGGTGTTGATTTGTCAGCAAGGATCAGATGTTAATTCTGATCCCCACAGACTGGTTTCCCAGTGAGGAAGTCAGGGATCTAGTTGCAGAGGGAGGTACAAAGGCCCAGGTTTGGAGCTTGTTGATTAGAACTGAGGGTATGATTATGTTGAATGCTGTGTTGTATTCAATAAACACCAGCCTATTGTCCAAGTGATTCAGGGTCAAATGGAGAGCCAGTGAGATTGCATCTGCTGTAGACAATTACAACAATAGGCAAATTGCCATTGATCCAGGAGTATGTTCAGCTAGAGACTCATTCCACCGAGATGTAACACTGAGCATCATAGGAAGTCATTCCTACCTGTGGCCATCAAACTTTACAACTCCTCCCTCGGAGTGTCAGACACCCTGAGCCAATAGGCTGGTCCTGGACTTATTTCCACTTGGCATGATTAACTTATTATTATTTAATTATTTATGGTTTTATATTGCTATATTTCTTCACTATTCTTGGTTGGTGCGGCTGTAACGAAACCCAATTTCCCTCGGGATCAATAAAGTATGTCTGTCTGTCATTGCTGAGATAGGAATTGATTCTAGCCATGACCAATTTCTCAAAGCACTACCTCACAACAGATGGGAGTGCCACTGGGTGATAGTCATTGAGGCTGCTAACCCTGTTCTTCTTCACCGCCAATTAACGCTGGCATACCTCAGGGATATCTGCTTAGCCCACTGCTCTACTCTCTCTACACATGAATGTGTGGCTAGGTTTTGCTCAAATGTCACCAATAAATTTGCTGATGATACAACCATTGTTGGCAGAATCTCAAATGGAAATGAAGACGAGAGGACATATAGGAGGGAAATAGACCAGCTAGTTGAGTGGTGTTGCAGCAACAACCTTGCACTCGACATCAGTAAGACCAAAGAGCTGATTGTGAACTTCAGAAAGGGGAGAATGAGGAAACATGAACCAATCCTTATCGAGGAATCAGGTAGACAGAGTGAGCAATTCAATTTCAACTTCCTGGGTGTCAAGATCTCCGAGGGCCAGTATATCGATACAGCTATAAAGAAGGCAAGACAGTGGCTATAATTCATTAGAAGTTTGAGGAGATTTGGTTTGTCACCTAAAACACTCAAAAAAACTCTACAGATTTACCATGGAGAGCATTCTGACAGTGGAGGAGGCCATGGATAGATAATTTGGAAAGGGAAAGGGGAAAAAATAAGATCTCCCAGTGGCCACCCATTTTAATTCCACATACCATTCTCATTCTGATAAGGTCACATTCAGGTTGGAGAAACAACTCCTTATATTCCATCTAGGTAGCCTCCAACCTGATGGCATGAACATCAATTTCCGATAATGGCTCCCCTCTCCTTCACCATTCCCTATCCCCTTTTCCCTCTCTCACCTTGTCTGCCCATCACCTCCCTCTAATGCTCCTCTCCCCTTCTCTTTCTTCTATTGTCTTCTGACCTCTCCCATCAAATTCATCCTTCTCCAGTCCTGTGGTTTACAGGGTTCTCTGTTGATATTGGTACTGGTTACTGCACATCTGCTGTAGTCTTTCTTCAAACTAGAGGAAGGAAAGGGAGCCTCTGCACTGGAGGAGCCAAGCACAGGTTGTGTGACCACTGCCTAGAGCATCACCATTCAAACTACAACAGAGACCTGAGCTACCAGCTGCCTGTCACTTGAATTCTTCCTCTTGCTGTGAATGCTTAGTTTTTGGCTTCATTTAATACGACAACAAAGCTCAACAAAGCTGGAGGATTGGCACTTCATTGCTGTCCTTGGACTTGTCAAGCACCTTTTCGCTATGTCTTATAATAAACAACAATTAACTCAGAGTGCATCGATCATAAGGGTGTTTACTTTACTTGCAGCAAGGGAAAACTAGTATTGCACAAGAGCCGGTGATAGCTTTGAAAAAAACGAGACAGCATAGTCACTCTTTTATATGCCGGTGTTATCTACCTGTGTCAGTTCAAGGATAGGGTCCATTCTGTTCATTCGTTTAATTAATGTACATGGCTTTATTCCAGTAATCAAATACACTTGCCTTTCTACAGTTTGTCATATACTCAAGGTCCATCAGCTTAAAGTTGCATGAACACTATTAGCAAAGCACGCTGGTACAATACAGATTCCATTTTGTTGCAGATAAAAATTGCCATTTCACTGCTACAAGTAAGGTACATTTCCACAGCTTCAACATTGAAGTTAACAATTTCTGATAACCAGCGTTTCCAAGTTTGTGTCAGAACTGACCAGTTCTGATGAAGAGTTATCAGTCTAGAATATTACTCCATTTTTCTCACTCTACAGAGGTTATCTGACCTGCTGAATGTTGCCAAATTTGCCACCTTTTATTTTGAATTTCCAGTAGCATCAATGTTTCATATCCTATGGTTTCTGTATTATCTGTTTACTCTACTCTTTATTGCCATTGACTTCCTTCTGTTTACGTCTGACAAGTCATCTCCAATAAGGCCCAACATTCAGCTAGAAGTGAAACCACAAGTCTCTCTGTCACCCTGAGTCTCCACACACATCCTCTTCTCTCCAATCCTCCCCATTCACTGCCACTCAAGCCACATCTGATTTCTAGCTTTTCCTCAAAAGCAATTTAGCTCTAGTTCTCTCTGTATGGATGCTGGCTGACCTGCTGAATATGTTCAGCATTTTCTAATATTACAATCTACACACACTCTGTGGACAGTTTATTAGGTATGCCTATACATCTGCCAATTAATGCAAATATCTAACCAGCCAATAACGTGGCAGCAACTCAATCCATAAAAGTACGTTGACATGATCATGAGGTTCAGTTGTTGTTTGGACCAAACATAAGAATGGGGAAGAAATGTGATCCAAGTGACTTTGACCCTGGAATGATTGTTGGTGCCAGACGGGGTGGTTTGAGTATCTCAGAAAGTGCTGATCCCCTCGGGTTTTCAAGTACACCAGTCTTTAGAGCAGGGATTCTATACCTGGGGCCCACTGACCACTCAGTTAATGATTAGGCTCCATGGCATATTAAAGGTTGGGAACCCCTGCTCTGGAGTTTGCAGAAAATTGTACAAGAAACAAAGAAGAAAGTCCAGTGAGCACCAATTCTGTGTCAAAAATGCCTTGTTAATGAGGGAGATTAGAGGAGAATGGTCAGACTGTTTCAAACTGACAGGAAGGCAACAGTAACTCAAATAACTGTGCTTTACAACAGTGGTGTGCAGAAGAGCTTATCTAAAAACTCAACACATTGAACCTTGAAGTGGATGAACTACAGCAGCAGAAACCCACAAATATGCACTCAGTGGGTACAGGTGGTAACTAATAAAGTGGCCACTGAGTGTATAATACAGATTAATACCAACAGTTCTAATGGGAGAAATCTTGTGTCCCCTATCCTTAATCTCAACAGTTGAATCCTCGGTTACATGCATTATTATTTAGCTCTTTCGAATATGGAAATCCACACTGGTCAGCTATTGAAATATTTAAAACCTCTGGTGTTTTCAACATTAATGTTAATATTAGAATTTTAATTAAGCCTGCCTTAGTTTGCTGCATGGAGTTCCTGCCTACTTTTAGCCAGTGTAACAATCGATATAATTTAAAAATCCATTTAATTGCTGTACTTGGGTTTTTTAAAAGCACTTAATGCACAATATTGTAGTTAATGGCAGTAACCAGCACTCTGCTGTTCAGCTGACTGGGGGACTCTCAAGCACCAAGGTCAAAGTTATGATTGCAACCCTGGAAGTTTACGTGGCTTCGTGCTGATTCTTGAATTAATTTGCCTAGTTGAGGTCTAAGTGGAGAAGGTTGATTAGTCATCAGCAACAGATCCAGCTTCACCACGATGGATCCAGCTTTATCAATCTCGGATCTGGCTTCATCATGATGGATGCAACCTCATCAACAATAGATCTGGCCTCATTAACAACAGATCCAGCTTCAACAACAATGAGTCCAACTTCATCAGCAACAGATGTAATTTTATCAACAATGGATCCAGCCTCATGAAAAGTAGGGTCAGCTTCCCACCTATCTTCTCATTCTCTGGCAGAGAACAATCATTTATTCGGCTTTAAAAGTAACCATGACGCAAGGTGAGCAAAGAAGGCCGAGTGGAGATCTGATCAACATTGACATGATCAGATCGAATTGGTAGAGATAAGTAATTCCCAAAGATGGGTGCTTCGTGGATCCAAAACCACAGATTAAAAATCTGGAGCAAGTGGTAAAAGGGAAGTGTGAAATAAGTCTCTTTTACTAAGGATCTCATCGAAACCTATCGAATATTGAAAGATCTCAATAGAATGGACATGGAGAAAATGTGTCCTATAGTAGGGGAGTCTAGGACCAGAGGGCACAGCCTCAGAATAGAAAGACATCCATATAGAACAGAGATGAGGAGGAGTTTCTTTAACCAAAGGGTGGTAAATCCGTGGAATTCATTGACACAGATGGCTGTCGGGGCCAATTCATTGGATATATTTAAAGCTGAGGTTGATAGGTTCTTGATTAGTCTGGGTATCAAAGGTTACCAGGAAAAGACAGGAGAATGACCTGAGAACATTTCCAGAGAAAAATGTGAAGTGTTTCACATTGGCAGGTTGAATTTGATGAAAGAATACAGGGTTAATTGCAAGATTCTTAGCAGTATGGAGGAACAGAGAGATCTTGGAGTTCGTGTCCATAGTTCCTCAAAGTTACCACACAAGTTGATCGGGTGGTTAAGGAGGTGCATGACATGTTGGCATTCATTAGTTCAAGAGCCATGAGGTAATGTTGTAGCTCTGTAAAACCACGGTGGGACCACACTTGGAGTATTGTGTTCAGTTCTGGTCATCTCTTTATAGGAAAGATGTGAAAGCTTTAGAGAGGTTGCAGAGGAGATTTACCAGGATGCTGCCTGAATTGGAGAGCATGTCTTATGATGATAAGTTGAGCGAGCTAGGGGTTTTCTCTTTGAAACGAAGGAGGATGAGAGGTGACTTAATAGACAAGAAGCGTAAATTGAATGGACATCCTGAGACTTTTTCCTGGGATGAAATGGTTAATATGAGTAGGCATAATTTTAAGGCAATTGGAGGATAGTATAAGGTGATGTCAGAGGTAAGGAATTTTACACATAGAGTGGTGGGTGCATAGAACTCCTTGCCAGGGGTGATGGTAGAGATATATTAAGGGCAACTAAGAAACTCTTAGATAGAGAAATGGAGGGCTATGTAGGAGGGAAGAGTTCGATTGATCTTAGAAAAGGTTAAAGGGTCAGCACATCTTTGCGGGCTGAAGAGCCTGTCATGTGCTCTATGAAATTGCTCTTTTGGGAGATAGAATTAAGTTAATGGGCCAAATGGCCCCACTGTCAGAGATTCTACAACATCTTTCTCAGCTTCACCTTTGGCAAAATGCAAACTGTAAAGTTTACTGAACTAAACCCAGATTTTCTGAATGTTGTTTTTTAGATCCACATAATGTCTTACCCATTGCAGGATCTGTCCCTGTGAAACCATTGCCAGTGACGTTTGTACTACCATGATCTTATGAAGTGAATGTTCTATATCAAAAATAGAACTCATTCTACTCGGTTTGAGAAGATTTTTTTCTTTATTTCCGTTGGTATTCTAGGGGAATGATTACAAGTCTTAAATTTTTACTGTCGTGATGAATGTTCCAATGTGTTCGGGGGCAAGAATAGGAACAGAACACCTCGTGCTTTGATCGGCTCCATCTGAACATAATACAGGCTTTAAAGTTTATTATTCTCATTAACAAGCACATGGTTTAAATCAGAACCTCAGCTCTCACAGGGTCTGAGTATTGCATTGCACACTGTTGGTCCTGCAGTAGGCCCCGGGTATTTCTTCCATTCCCATCAAGACGGCTCAAAGGGGAAAAGCTCCTCAAATTGTGGTCTGGAATTTGCTGTTTATTTTGGGCTGCTGAGGGAATTGGAATTAGTGCGTTTTAGGGAAGGAGGTCTGTCCAATGTGTGAGTAACTCCTCCTGAGATCACTCTTAGTGTGCATTGAAAGGACAGGAGGCTTAAATAGGCAAAGAAAATGGAGGGTTATGTGGGAGGGAAGAATTAGATTGATTTTAGAATAGGTTAAAAGGTCAGTACAATTTCATGGGCGGAAGAGCCTTTACTAATTTATTAAAAGATACAGCACAGAACAGGGCTTTCTGGCCCAATGCTTGGCAACCCACCCATTCAACCCTAGCACGATCACAGAACAATTTACAATGACCAATTAACCTGCTAACCGGTATGCCTTCGGAAAACAGGCTGAATAGGCTGAATGGCCTGATGCTGCTCCTATATCTTATGGAAATAAAGGAAACAGAAGACAAATAGGTCAGGGGAAAGCAAGGGTCTCGGCCAGAAACGTCAACTGTTCATTCCTCTCTATAGATGCTGCCTGACCTTCTGAGTTCCTGCAGCATTTTGTGTGTGTTGTTCAGGAGTGTCAGCATCTGTAGAATCTCTTGTGTTTATGATTTGCCCCTCCATAGATACTCCCTCACCTGTTGAGTTCCTCCAGCAGTTTCTGTGTGTTGCTGAACAGTTAGCCTTTTATAGTCAACATAACTAGTAGCAACTTGGGTGGTGTGGTGTAAGGTGCTCTTTCCCTGCGCTGGTCTGTAGGTCACCCTTGGGCAAGGTGTAGCACCTGCTTAGCCCCTGAACAGGGTCACGTGATGCCATGGGAGCAGCTGGTGCACATCACAAGTCCTGGTTATGCGACCACAGATGCCAGGCAGACAATCTATGAAGAGTATTGATAGTGGCTGGGGTGACCCATCTTGTAAAGACACTGCTCAGAAGAAGGCAATGGCAAACCATTTCCGGAGAAAAATTTGCCAAGAACAATCATGGTAATACAACTCAGCATATAATGATGATGTCATATGACACAGCACATAATGATGATGTCATACGAGATGGCGCATAACGATGATGAGTAGCAACAAGGGTGGCCTCTGGTCCTCCCAGCCAACATATTGTGTTAGCTCCCCCAGCAGTTCGATTTTTGCTCTGGAATCTAGCATCTGCAGTCTCCTCCTGTGGCTCACGTTTAAACTACATTGTTGGAGCTTTGCAGAAAAGTGACATATCCAGCATGTATTCAAGAGAAATAAATAAATAAGTTACCAATTCCGAGAAGCTTTCTGATTACCAAACAATAAGTGTGGGTTGAAATTTCTATTTTTGTTTATAACATAAACACAGTCATTGCAACTTTATAAACCCCTTCATTCCCCATTGTATTAAGTCAAGGAGGGACTTGAATTCACTCTTGACCTGATATTGGTCATGTTAATTCCTCATGGATGTTTTGATTAAACCTGAACGGAGCGATGTATCTTGTTGTTGCTGTATCTTATTTATTAGAACAGAATAGAACTTTACTGTCATTGCTCAAGACAAGCAGATAGTAGTACTACTGAAGTCCATGCAAAAACAGATATTTATAATGCATGTGATAACCGGATTCCAGTGTAATTCCCTTAGCAGGGAGGTTAGAGATTTGAAATAATTAGAATAGAATAGAACTTTATTGTCATTGCTCAGGACAATGAGATTGCGATGCTACTCCAGTCCATGCAAAACAGATATTTACAATACTTGTGGTATGATTTAATTTAAAAAAATCCCATACTTACATGGAACAATGACTTTGACAGTCTGTAACACTTGAAGGCCATTGGTAAGCTGGGGTGTAGCATTATTCAGCTGCACAACAGCCCTCGGGAAGAAGCTGTTTTTCAGTCTTACTGTCTTGGCCAAAATGTTTCTGTATCTCCTACCAGATGGCAGGAGATTGAACAGACAGTGTCTGGAATGATATGGGTCTTCAGTGACTTGGCCTCACAACTACCGTGGCTTAAAGTTTCAGTTAACCAGCCTTCCCTCCATGGACTCTAGCTTGACTTGAGAAAGCAGCCAGCATAATCAAAGACTCCACCCACCCTGGTCCCTCTCTCTTCTCACCTTTCCCATCAGAATTCAATGTTCATGCCATCAGGTTGGAGGCTACCCAGTTAGTATGTAAGGTGCTGTTCCTCCAACCTGAATGTGGCTTCATCTTGACGGTAGAGGAGGCCATGGATAGACATATCAGAATGGGAATGGGACGTGGAATTAAAATGTGTGGCCACTGGGAACATAGGTCCGCCAAAGAAAGCAGGATTTCCCAGTGGCCACACGTTTTAATTTTATGTCCCATTCCCATTCTGATATGTCTATCCATTGACTTCTCTAACTTCTGTTAACGCCCCTTCTCCCCTTCTTACCCCATCCCTGATATATATCTCTGATGTACTTAGTTTTTTTCCCCTTTTTTCTCTCTCTCTGCCCATCACTCTCCCTGTTCTCCATCTCCCTCTGGTGTTCCCCTCCCCCTTTCTTTCTCCCTAGGCCTCCTGTCCCATGATCCTTTCCCTTCTCCAGCTCTGTATCCCTTTTGCCAATCACCTTTCCGGCTCTCAGCTTCACCCCACCCCCTCCAGTCTTCTCCTATCATTTCACATTTTCCCCTCCCCCTCCTACTTACCTGCCTGTCCAGGTAGACTTATTGTCTCAGCTTGCTCCTGCTCCACTGAACTCATTTCTGCATACCTTGACACTGTCTTATCCCCCCTTGTTCAGTCCCTTCCCACCTATGTTCGTGACACTTCTCATGCTTTGAATTTTTTCAATGATTTTAAGTTCCCTGGCCCCCTCCGTCTTATCTTCACCATGGATGTCCAGTCCCTATATACCTCCATCCCCCACCGAGATGGTCTCGAAGCTCTTCAGTTTTTTTTGGATTCCGGACCTAACCAAATCCCCTCTACCACCACTCTCCTCCGTCTAGCAGAATTAGTTCTTACTCTCAATAATTTCTCCTTTGGCTCCTCCTACTTCCTCCAAACCAAGGGTGTAGCCATGGGCACCCGTATGGGTCACAGTTATGCCTGCCATTTTGTTGGCTTTGTGAAACAGTCCATGTTCCAAGGCTATACCGGTATCCATCCCCCTCTTTTCCTTCGCTACATCGACGACTGCATTGGCGCTGCCTCTTGCACGCGTGCTGAGCTCGTCGACTTCATTAACTTTGCCTCCAACTTTCACCCTGCCCTCAAATTTACCTGGTCCATTTCCGACACCTCCTTCCCCTTTCTTGATCTTTCTGTCTCCATCTCTGGAGACGGCCTATCTACTGATATCTACTATAAACCTACAGACTCTCACAGCTACCTGGACTATTCCTCTTCCCACTCTGTCTCTTGCAAAAAGGCTATCCCCTTCTCACAATTCCTCCGTCTCCGCCTCATCTGCTCTCAGGATGAGGCTTTTCTTTCCAGGACGAAGGAGATGTCTTCCTTTTTTAAGCAAAGGGGCTTCCCTTCGTCCACCATCAACTCTGCTCTCAAACGCATCTCTCCCATTTCCGGCACATCTGCCCTCACCCCATCCACCCGCCACCCCACTCGGGATAGGGTTCCCCTTGTCCTTACCTACCACCCCACTAGTCTCCAGGTCCAACAAATAATTCTCCGTAACTTCCGCCGCCTCCAACGGGATCCCACTACCAAACACATTTTTCCCTCCCCCCCCCTTTCTGCTTTTCGTAGGGATCGCTCCCTACGTGATTCCCTTGTCCACTCGTCCCCCCCATCCCTTCCCACTGATCTCCCTCCTGGCACTTACCCTTGTAAATGGAATAAGTGCGACACCTGCCCTTACACTTCCTCCCTCACCACCACTCAGGGCCCCAGACAGTCCTTCTAGATGAGGCGACACTTCACCTGTGAGTCGGCTGGTGTGGTATACTGCGTCCGGTTCTCCCGGTGTGGCCTTTTATATATTGGCGAGACCTGACGCAGACTGGGAGACTGTTTCGTGGAACACCTACGTTCAGTCCGCCAGAGAAAGCAGGATCTCCCAGTGGCCACACATTTTAATTCCACATCCCATTCCCATTCTGATATGTCTATCCATGGCCTCCTCTATTGTCAAAATGAATCCACACTCAGTTTGGAGGAACAACACCTTATATACCGGCTGGGTAGCCTCCAACCTGATGGCATGAACACGGACTTCTCTAACTTCTGTTAATGCCTCTTCTCCCCTTCTTACCCCATCCCTGACATATTTAGCTGTTTGCCTGTTCTCCATCTCTCTCTGGTGCTTCCCCCCCCCCCCCATTTTCTTTCTCCTGAGGCCTCCTGTCCCATGATTCTTTCCCTTCTCCAGCTCTGTATCACTTTCGCCAATCACCTTTCCAGCTCTTAGCTTCATCCCACCCCCTCCAGTCTACTCCTATCATTTTGCATTTTCCCCTCCCCTCTGTACTTTCAAATATTTTACTATCTTTCCTTTCGGTTAGTCCTGATGAAGGGTCTCGGCCCGAAACGTCGACATCGCTTCTCCCTATAGATGCTGCCTAGACTGCTGTGTTCTACCAGCATTTTGTGTGTGTTGTTGTTTGTATTTCCAGCATCTGCAGATTTCCTCGTGTTTGCTCTTCAAATCTCTCACTATTTTTCCTTTCAGTTAGTCCTGACGAAGGGTCTCGGCCCAAAACGTCGACCGTGCTTCTCCCTATAGATGCTGCCTGGCCTGCTGTGTTCCACCAGCATTTTATGCGTTTTGGTTATTTTTTATTCTTTCTTATTTCTCTTCTAATATTTGTATATCTGTGCACTTGTAAAGCTACTGTGACACTGTAATTTCCTTCGGGATCAATAAAGTATCTATCTATCTATCTTGTGTTTGGAATGATCAGTCTGGATGGGGAACAAACAAAAGTTTTTCTGTGCATCTCTGTGCATGTGACAATAATAGTCAGATTACCAATCGAACGTGGGTTTTATGCACAACTATGCTCACAGACAGTTTCAGTTCTTAAGACAATTGCCAAGAAATTAGATCTTGTACGGTACTGTGCAATAGTCTTAGGCACATATATATAGCTAGGATACCTAAGACTTTTGCACAGTACTGTATGCCTGTGATAATAAACCTGATTCTGATAGCCCTCAATTCCCTTCACATTCATGTGCTTATCTAAAGGCCTCTTAGAGTGCATCTGACAATCTGCTTCCACGAGTGCCTCGCTAACCTATTTCAGTAATCCAATATTCACCTCTCCCTCAGCACCACCAAACTTCCTTTGTGGGAACTTGCGATACTTCTGGGAATACTCAACTTCCAAGCTATTTCTTTGGCTGTGAAGGCCTTCAAGAGATCCTGAAAGGGATGTGACAGGTGCTACTGAAATAAAAGTCTTTTGTTTCTGCCTGTAATTCCTTTGTCTATTTGGATGTTTGGAGTTTATTTGGAGAGAGTTTAAGGTAGGTTCACAAAAATGATTCTAGGATTGAAAGGCTTATCATATGAGGAGTGTTTGCTGGCTCTGGGCCTGTACTCACTGGAATTCAGAAAAATGAGGGGGGATCTTATTGAAATCTATTGAATATTGAAACACCTTAATAGAGTTGATGTGGAGAGGTTTTTTCCTATGGTGGGAGAGTCTAAACCCAGAGGGCACAGCCTCAGAATAGAGAGATGTCCATTTAGAAAGGAGATGAGGAGGAATTTCTTTAGCTAGAGAGAGGAGAATCTGTGGAATTCATTGCCACAGGCAGCCGTGGAGGCCCAGTCATTGGGTATATTTAAGGCAGAAATTGATAGATTCTTAATTAGTCAGGGCATGAAGGGATACGAGGAGAAAGCAGGAGATTGGCACTAAAAGGGAAATGGATCAGACATGATGAAGTGATGGACTCGATGGGCCAAATGGCCTAATTCTGCTCCTATATATTATTATTTTATATTTGGCTCCTGAGGTAAATTATATTATACAGAGATTATTAGAAAGCTCTTTTTCCTTATTTAACTCAAATGTACATTGTAAACTCTTCGAAGTAACAGGAAAGGGTCCTTGAGCTCATCTTTGCTAGTACAAAGCACCGTGTGTTGAAAGCAGTCTGTGTACAGATTAGTGCAACATAACTCCTTGTCACACATAAGCACATCTGTGTGTGCCCTCACGGATTGAGATTAGTCGAGCGAATGAGCAGAGGAGGAGGAGGAGGAAACAGCCTGTTCTGTGCCGAAACAGCCCGTTCTGAGGGAGGTATTGAATGTGCTGCAGTCCTTCAGCACACAGCACTGAAGCTCCTGCGAGCTCAGAACAAGGAACCAAGATGTCTGTGCTGTTTCGGTGTCTATTAACAGCGTTTCTACAGCACTCGACCGTAGGCAGACATTGCGTGTGGCAGAGCTTGCACAGTTCGTGAGCTGAATTATTCATGCATGTTAATAGAATATAGGACATAAACCAGTACAGCACAGGACAGGCCATTCAGCCCACAATACTGTCCCAAACCAGCTAAAAAGCAAATAAAAAACACCTAAACAGTAGTACCTCTTATTTACACAGTGTCTGTATCCCTCCGTTTTCCTTACATCCATGTGCCTATCCAAACATCTCTTGAAAGTCTCTAATGTGCTTGCTTCTACTACCATACCAGGCAACACACACCAGGCATCCACCACTCTCTGAGTAAACAACCTACCCCTCACATCCCCTTTGAACCTACCCTCTCTCACCTTGAATGAATGCCCTCTGATAATAGACACTTCAACCCTGGGAAACAAATACTCTCTGTCCACTCTGTCTATGTCTCTCATGTTCTTGTAAACCTCCCTCAGATCTCCCCTCGTGTCAGGCAGTGTTTTGTTGTGGTCCTCACCGAGGGGATGAGGGGTTGCGTCAGTCCACTTTCAGCTGAAGTTTTAATAGAATACATATGTCAGCTAAGCTTTACACTCAGTGCAGTTTCCGTACAATGGAACAGAATGATTACAAGTAAAATATTATCAGAGAAAGCTGCCCTGTTCAAGTTACAATAACCAATCATTTCTGATTAATTCAAGGGGATTAATCTATTATGAATGTGTTCACCCACTCCCTATTTAAACAAAGCAGAGTTGGAGGTACATGATTTAACTTGGAGGAATGACATATTTGTCCATCTCACTGACTAACATCCCACCTCAGTCACTCCACCCACAGTATAGAGTAACTTACAAAAGAAATATGGCTCTGCTGGACTTAAGCCACCTATTTCAATTCTACTTCCCATTCTGACGTGACAGTGTATGGCCTTACTCAGGGTGGAGGAGCAACATCTTATATTCCATCTGGGTAGCCTCCAAACTGATGGCATGAACATCGATTTCTCGAACTTCTGGTAATTGCCTCCCCTTTTCTCCATTTCCCATTCCTGTTTTCCTCTCTCTCCTTTCTCCTTACCTGCCCATCACCTCCCTCTTCCCTTTCTTCTATCATTTTCTGACCTCTCCTATCAGTTTCCCCTTTCTCCAGTTCCATATCACATCCACCAATCAATTTCCCAGCTCTTTACTTCACCCTCTCCCCCATCCCAGTTTTTCACCTGCTACCTTGTGCTTCTTCCTCCCCTCCTTTCACCTTTTTGCTCTTACAGCTTATCTCTTTTTTTCCAGTCCTGATGAAGGGTCTCAGCCTGAACCTGTGGTTTTTATTCATTTCCTTAAGTTCTGCCTGACCTATTGAGTTCCTCCAGCATTTGTGTGTTTTGCCCAATATAGATTGTCTTGGTTACAGGAACTTTTAAAGGAAGGATGAGAGGTTGGTCATGGCTAGAATCAACTCCTACCTCAGCAAGGACCTAGACCCACTGCAATTTGCCTATTGCACGATAGTCTATGGCAGACACAATTTCAATGGTTCTCCATGCGGCCTTGGATCACCTGGACAATACTAATACCTATGTCAGGATGTTGTATATTGACTATGGCTCAGCATATTGATGTTAGGAGTTTGAAGATATTTGGTTTGTCACCTAAAACAGTCAAAACTTCTGTAGATGTACTGTGGAGAGCATTATGACAGACTGCATCACTGTCTGGTATGGGGGAGGATGGGAGCTACTGCACAGTGTCAAAACAAGCTGCAGAGTTGTATGTAAACTTAGCTCCATCATGGGCACTAACCTTCATAGTATCCAAGACATCTTTAAGGACCCCATCACCCAGAACATGCCCTCTTCTCCTTGTTACCATCAGGAAGGAGGTACTGAAGCCTGGAGGCACACACTCAACAATTCAAGAACAGCTTCTTCCCCTCCGCTGTTTAATTTCTGAATGGACATTGAACCCATGAACACTACCGCACTACTTTTTTAAATTTTCTGTTTTTGCACCTCTTATTTAATATACAGATACAGTATATACTTACTATAATTCAGCTTTTTTTCTCATTATTATGCATTGCATTGTACTGCTGCTGCAAAGTTAACAGATTTCACAGCATATGCTAGTGATATTAAACCTGATTTTGATTCTGATTTTGTTGAGTCTTTGGAGAGGGTACAGAAGAGGTTTACCAGGATGCTCTCTGTTTTAGAGGGCATGTGCTATCATTAGAGGCTCGACAAATTTGGGTTGTTTTCTGTGGAGCGGTGGAGTGCGAAGGGAGATCTGATAGAGCTTTATAAGATTGTGAGAGGCATAGATAGAGTAGACATGGAGTTTCTCTTTCCCAGGGTAAAGATGTCTAATACCAGGGGGCTTGCATTGTAAGTGAGAGGGGAGAAAGTTCAAAGGGGATATGTGTATATGTGTAAGTGTTTTACTCAGAGAATGGTAGATGCCTGGTACGGTGGTAGAGGCAAATCCATTAGAGGCTCTTAAGAGATGTTTGGATAGGCACATGAATGTGAGGAAGATGGAGGGATATGGACATTGTGTAGGTAGGAGGGATAAGTTTTTGTTTTTTTATTTACTTTTTAGCTGGTTTGGAACAACATTGTGGCCTGAAGGACGCAAACAATGCATTTCACTGTACATTGGATTTCAATATACGTGTATCAGTGGTTCAGTTTAATATAAGAGAATACACAACGTGAAATTCTTACTCTACACAGACATGCATGAAACAGCAAAGAATGAATGATATTAATATCAGAATGCCAAACCCCCCCCTCCCCCCCACGTACAAGCATCAGCAAAAGCATCAACCTCCCCCTCCAGCACAGCACCGACCCCCTACCACACCGCCCTACAAGCAATAGCAAACCCCCTGAAGAGACCATGATCTGGAGTCCATCAAAAAACTTCTGTCCATTCCAACACTTCAACAGC
Source organism: Hypanus sabinus (assembly GCF_030144855.1). Classification (NCBI taxonomy): domain Eukaryota; kingdom Metazoa; phylum Chordata; class Chondrichthyes; order Myliobatiformes; family Dasyatidae; genus Hypanus; species Hypanus sabinus. Next base: position 3,496,817 of record NC_082729.1, read on the forward strand.
TCAGACAGGCTTTCACTCACTAGCAACAGGGAGAGAAATACTGCTTCTGCAACAGATGAGAGCAGGAGACCAGCAGCTCACTGGTTCAGCGTTATAATCTGCTGCATTGCTTATCCAGGTCCCACGACTTGAGGACCAGCAGACTCTCACTCACCATCGAGAGACAGAGAGAGATCACTCGAGTACAGAGGCCTTCTGACCAGCAGCAAACACCGCCTGTTGTCTCAATGCTTCAGTCTCCCGTGACGCTGCAGTTGCCAACATCGGCGAGGAACCCATGCCGTGCCTCAAAGCCACACCTGGACGTATCGAAAAGCCAGGCCTCATGGCGAGTCCGCAAGTGAGAACCCACTGCTCTTGGAGAACCATCGGTTGAGCTGCAGCCGTAGATCACGGACTCCAACAGGAGCTCTGCCACCTTGAAAAGAAAAGAGAGACCTGAGAAAAGAAGAAGAAGCTGTTTCACAGACAAGCTGGAAGAAGTCATCTGGTTGTGCAAAAACCTCTGGTGCCATGTTTTCTATCTCCTCCCATGTAATAAATAAGTGACCCTGAATCTGACCTGAACTGATGTGGCTGCCCATTGATGTGAAATTTACATTTCTCCAACATCATATTAACTAATCACAAGAAACTTTGATCAGCAGAGCACGGTAGGGGTAGAATGCTGCAACTCTTCACCAAACCTGGAATGGAAATGGGAAGGGGGAAACTTCTCCCAAGTCCTTCCCAATGATTTTCCCAGAGGAGAGAGGGGGTCATAGGTGACACTTCCTCCTGCCCAACATTCTGCTGATGGTGCTTTAACAAAAGCCTGCAGCTAACAAGAGGTACGTGAATGCCTTTGCACAAGTTTCAGTCCTGTGTCATTAGTCATTGCCTTTGGGGAATACTGAGGAGGAAGTCTCTTCAAAGCTTATTAATAATCTTCTCAGTAATTCTTTCTTCTATGAGCAACGAAACTTTAACTGCCGACTCAGCGTCTTGCTGTGTTGAGCTGAAGTTGCTTCACAGAACTGATGTTCATTGAGTTGTTCAGCATAGAAAACAAGCCCTTCAGCCCATCATATCCGTGCTCACCATCAGCTACATATCTGCACCAGTCACATTTGCCAACACTTGATCCATAGCCTTCTTTGCTTTTTCAATTCGGATGCTCGGCCAGATTCTGCACTGTTGTGGATAACATTGCCTCTACCCGTTGCTCAGACATTGTGTTCCAGATTCCTACCCACCCTTGTTAGAAACAATTCTTCCTCAGGTCCCTTCTAGTTGGTGGTACGGTTAGTGAAATGCTTTACAGTGCCAGAAATCAGGGAACAACTACCGCTGTTGGTGAGGAGTTTGTACATTCTCCCTGTGACCATGGAGGGGAATAAATAGTCAATGTCTTGTGCTTTTATCAGGACTGGTACAGAGAGGGGGCAGAAGCTGGAATAAGAAGGTGGAGTGAAGGCGAGGAGTACAAGATGGCATTTGATAGGTGAGAGCAGGTGAGGGGGAGGTAGGTGATGGAGGGTTTACCCATTATGCACAGCCCAGAACAGTGGTGTCATCAGCAAATTTGTATATGGTGTTGGAACTGTACTCAGCCATACAGTCATAGGTGTAAAGCGAGTTTACCAAGGGGCTAAGTACACATCCATCTGGTGCACCTCTGTTGATCGAGATTGTGAGGGAGATGTTTTGTAAATCCATTCTACAAATGAGGAAATCCAGGATTCAATTGCACAAGGGGGTATTGAGTCCCAGGTCTTGGAGTTTACTGATTAGTTTTGAGGGGATCATGGTATTAAATGCTGAGCTGTAATCGATAAGGAGCATCCTGATGTATGCATCTTTGCTGTCCCGATGTTCCAGGGTTGTGTAAAGAGCCAATGAGATGGCATCTGCTGTAGGCAAATTGGAGCAGATCCAAGTTGCTATTTAGATGGGAGCTGATGTGCTTCAACACCAGCTTCTCAAAACACTTTATCACTGTGGATATAAGTGCCATTGAGCAATAGTCATTGAGGCAGGTTACCACACTCTTCTTGGGCACTGGTACGATTAAAGCCTGCTTGAAGCAGGTGGGTACCACATATAACCAGAGTGGGAGGGTGAGGATATCCATGAACATACCAGCCAGTTGGTCAGCACAGGTCTTCTGTACTCAGCCAGGAACTCTGTCTGGACCAGATGCTTTCCCTGGATTCACTCTCTGGAAGTCAGCTCACACATCATCTTCAGATACTGAGACCAAAGTACCATTGGGAGATTGTGGTGTGCAATGATTCCTCCCTGTTCTGGTAGTCAAATTAAGTGTAGAAGGCATTGAGTTCATCTGGAAGCAAAACTTTGCTGTCCCCTATATCATAAGATTTTACTTTGTAGGATACATGTGATTCCCCCCATCATTCTTCTAAACTCCAGCAAGGATAGGCCCAGAGCCATAGGTAGCTGCTGTAAGGTTATAATTGTCTCTCTGGTCTGAACAGGATGGTTGAGAGCTCAGCATGAATGCCCAGCAGGACTTGGATGGTAAATGCCTCTTGGAGCAGGAAATCAGTGCCAGTATCTGAGGTGGCGCTCCCTGTTCCCAGCTTCCTGCACACCACCCACTGGGCTTGTAGCTGAGCCAAGAGAATATGAAGAACCTTGTACTGAGTGCTCCAGTACACAAGCTACTTGTTCAGAAAGTCTCTGCCCGCTCTCTGTAGTTCTCATGTCCAAGTCATCCTGTGACGCAGTGTCGGAGTTGTCAAGGTGTAAGTGTGAACCTCAACTCTTTCAATTAACCGAACCAAAGTTTCACAGTGATTAAAAAATCTGCTGAAGTGGAGCATTCCCTGGACTCCACCTCATTATACTGCTCACTTTTTGCACTGCTTGTGTATATTTTATATACATTTGTCATTCTTATGTCTTGCACTACACTGCTGCTGCAGAGCAACAGATTTCACGACAAACAACAGATGATAAACCTGATTCTGATTCTGACATTCAGAACTGGTAGAAGCATGTTCTGTGTCTATTGAAAACTTAGGACATAGGACAGTACAGTACAATAGGCCCTTCAGCCCACCATGTTGTACCAACCCATTCCAAGATCAAGATACCAACCCATTCCAAGATTCCTTTACTCTTCCTTCCTACATTGCCCTACATTTTTCTATCATCCATGTTCCTATCTAAGAGTTGCTTAAATGTCCCCAGTGTACAGTGCCTATAAAAAGTATTCACCCCCTTTGGAAGTGTTCATGTTTCATGGTTTTACAACATTGAATCCAACGGACTTAATTTGACTTTATTGACACTGATCAACAGAAAAAGGCATTTCTGTGTCAAAGTGAAAACAGATCTCCACAAAGTGATCGAAATTAATTACAAATATTGCCCTCCCATATTAAGCATTTTTGCCCTGGAAAAATGTCTCTGGCTATCCATTCAATCCTTTTCTTCACTCCAAAGAGAAAAGCTGTAGCTCATTCAATCATTCCTCGTAAAACATGTTTTTAATCCAAGCAGCATCCTGATAAATCTCCTCCACTCCCTTTCTAAAGTTTTCTCAACTTTCCTATAATGAGATGACCAGTACTGAGCACAGTACTCCCAAGAGATGTGTTATTCTCTGGGGTGCCTCCAGGGATACCTTTTAATCTTTATCTTGGGAGGCGGGGTGGAAATACATCTCTACTAAAAAAGGTGTAAGGTGCCTGTTCCCTCCGCTAGCCTGTAAGTCACCCTTGAGTAAGGTGTAGCACCTGCTTAGCCCCTAGTCAGGGTCACATAAGGCCACAGGAGTAGGTGGTGGATGGTCGTATGAGCAGCTAGTGCATATCACAAGTCCTGGTTATGTGACCACTGATGCCAGACAGAGTCTGAAGAGTATTGAGAATGGCTGGAGTCACCCATCTTGCAAAGACACTACCCAGAAGAAGGCAATGGCAAACCACTTCCACAGAAGAATTCGCCAAGAATAATTCTGGTCACAGACCATGATTACCCATGTCATAAGACATGACACATAATGAACAAAACAAACCCAGCAACGTCCTGATGCTGACTTTAGTATAGGGGTCTCAACCTGGGGTCCATGGACCCCTCAATTAATAATATAGGTCCATGGAATAAAAAGGCTGGAAACCTCTGTTCCAGTAGCTCAGATTATGCAGGAGATATGTGGACTTGGAGAGTTGATCAAAGCCACTTTTTTAGAACACTATACCAGCAGAAATGCCCTTTGTGTGAAGCCCTTGGAAGGTTCTACACATGTATTTTCTGTTGGGCCATACACTGAGAGTTAGAAAAGGGATATATTTTAGTTAAAATAGGGAAATGGTCATCACTGATTAGGAAAATAGAAAGGCAGAGATTTTGTTTGTTTTGAATGGAGAGGGGAGGGCCACAGAACAGTGGCTATTGTAGTGATTTACATTTCTCTACAAATGGAATGCAGAATGCAGCTACATATTTAGAAGGCAGGTGGAATGTAGGCCTTCATTGCAAGCAGCAAGGACTCTTGCTACAGCGACACACAGTGTTGGTGAGACCTTACCTGCAGGTCACTGTTTTGGTGATCTCGTATAAGAACGGACGAACGTGCTTTGAAGATCAGGCACAGGAACTCCACGTGATTGATCTTCTGGCATGAACATACACTCAGTGGCCACTTTATTGGTTAGAGGAGGTACAATCATGTAGTCATTGTCTTATAGGGAATGATGGACCAGTTTTGGGGCTATATCGCTGAATTAAATTGAATTGAATTGAATTTATTTCTTTACACTCTTCACATCCTTGAGTAAAAATCTTTACGTTATGTCTCCGTCTAAATATGCAATGTGCATCATAGTAATTTATAATAATTGTTAATAAATAGAACAGTCAATGTAACATAGAAATGCACTCAAATCAGCATGAGTTAACCAGTCTGATGGCCTGGTGGAAGAGGCTGTCCCGGAGCCTGTTGGTCCTGGCTTTTATGCTGCAGTCCCATTTCTTGGATGGTAGCAGCTGGAATAGATTTGTGGTTGGGGTGACTTGGGTCCCCAATGATCCTTGAGCCCTTTTTTCACACTTTTCTTTATAAATGTCCTGAATCATGGGAAGTTCACAACTACAGATGCACTGGGCTGTCCACACCATTCTCTGCAGAGTCCTGCGATTAAGGGAGGTACAGTTCCCATACCAGGCAGCCAGTCAAGATGCTGTCAATTGTGCCCCTTTAGAAAGTTCGTAGGATTTGGGGGCCCACACCAAACTTCCTCAACCATCTGAAGTGAGTGAAGCGCTGTTGTGCATTTTTCACCACATAGCTGGTGTGTACAGACCACGTGAGATCCTCGGTGATGTGTATGCAGAAGACCGTAAAGCTGTTTACCCTCTCAACCCCAGATCCATTGATGTCAATAGGCTTGGAGGAAGAGGTTGTTTTCTTGACACCACTGTGTCAGAGAGATGACTATTCACTGAATGACAAGAATTAGCAAATATCATATTGAAGCTCAAGAGAATTTTGATTGAATTCAATAGGGTCCATTCCCAGGCGATATCAAAGTCAAAGTGAATTTATTATCTAAGTCTACATATATCATCATGTACCGCCTTGAGGTTCACTTTCTTGCAGGCATTTACAGGAAAATGAAGAAATACATCATAATTTATTAATAACCATACGTAAACACAGACTGACAAACAACAAAGTACAAAAAATACAAATTGTGAAAATCAAAAATAAATAATACACAATCATTCAAAGTTCAAAGTATTGTAAGTTCATTATTAAAGTACTTTTTTGTCACCATATTCTGTCCTGAGATTAATCCTCTTCTAGACATCCACAGTAGAACATAATACAATAGAATCAATGAAAAACTGCACATAAAGTCTGACAATGTGCAAAAAAAGACAAAGTGTGCAAATACAAAAAAACAAAATAATAGTAGATAAAAAAATAATACTGAGAAGATGAGATGTAGATTCCTTGAAAGTAAGTCTGTTAGATGTGGGATCAGTTCAGAGTTGAGGTGAGTGAAAGTAACCACGCCGGTTCAAGAGCCTGATGGTTGTAGGGTAATAACTGTTCCTGAACCTAATGGTGTGGGAGCCAGGGCTCCTGCCCCTCCTGCCCGATGGTAGCAGTGAGAAGTGGGCAAGGCTTGGATGTTGGGAGTCGTTGATGATGGGTGCTGCTTTGTGGCAGCGCTCTGTAAATGTGATCAATAAATTTTGCAGGAGTTTCCATTTAAGGGCATTAGGGCACTGTTTTCTTACGACATTGCTCATTATTATTGTGCTCAATGGTGCAAAGGGCTTTTTCTCTCTTTTCCATTCATGGGGCATTGGTGTTTCCATACCAGGCCATAGTGCAACCAATCAGGATACTCTCCACTGTACACCTAAAGAAGTTTGTCGAAGTCTCTCCCAGTGAGGGAATCTAGAACCTAGAGGAGGTGGTTTCACAGGGTTGTTGATGGGACTGGAGGGCTTGAGTTATGAGAGGAGGCTGGATTGTCTGAGAGTGTTTTCCAAGGAGTGAAGGAGGCCAAGGAAGTGCTGTTATAGAGGACTTGAAAATCTTGATGGAAAAGGTGAGTTGTCACGATTGTACCTCCTTTAACCAATAAAGTGGCCACTGAGTGTATGTTCATGGTCTCCTGCTGCTGTAGCCCATTCACTTCAAGGGTCAACATATTGTACATTCATAGATGGACTTCTGCACTCCACTGTTGTAACACGTGATTATTTGAGCTATTGTCGCCTTCCTGTCAGCTTGAACCAGTCTGGCCGTCGTTCTCTTCTGACCTCTCTCAGTAACAAAGCATTTTCACCCACAGAACTGCTGCTCACTGGATGTAGTTTTTTTTTGTTTTTTCTACCGTTCTCTATAAACTCTAGAGCAGGGACTCCCAACCTGGGGCCTTCAGACCCCTCAGTTAATGGTAGGGATCCATGGCGTAAAAAAGGTCCTTGCTCAAGAGACTGTTGTGCGTGTAAATCACAGGAGACCAGCAGTTTCTGTGATAATCAAACCACCCCATCTGGCACCAACAATTATTCCAGGATCAAAATCAGGACCTACACCACCAGGTTCAGGAACAGTTATTACCCCTCAACCATCAGGAGATAACTTCATTCAACTTTGCTTGCCCCATCATTAAAATATTCCCACAACCAATAGGCTTACTTTTCAAGGACTTTTCAAATACTATAACTATAATCACGTCTTGACGGCTGAGAGTGGGTGTGGTTATTACGTGATTAATGCGTCTTGGAACCAGATGGCTAATGGACAATTCTGTCAATCAGTTCCTCCACTGAGCACATTTACGTAGAGTGTTGTTGCAGGAAAGCACCATCTATTAATAGGGAGGATCCCTACCACCCAGGTCGTGCTCCCTTCTCGCTGCTGCCATCGGGAAGAAGGGATAGGGTCCTCAGGACTCACATCACCAACTATTCAAGAACAGTTGTTACCCCTGAACCATCAGTCTGTTGAACCAGAGGGGATAATGTCACTCAGCTTCACTTGCCCCATCATTGAAATGCTCCCACAACCAATGGACTCACTTTCAAAGATTCTTCATCTGATGTTCTTAATATTTATTGCTTATTTATTTATTATTATTTAATTCTTTTTGCATTTGCACAGGTGTTGTCTTCTTTACTCTGGTTGAATGCCAAGTTGGGCGGTCTTTCATTGATTTTGTTATGCTAATTGTTCTATGGATTTATTGAGTATGCCTGCAAGAAAGTGAATCTCAGGGTTGGGCATGGTGACCTGAATGTACTTTGATAACAAAACTTACTTTGTTTTTGTCTGAACTGTATGGTGATAAGGGTTGCTGACATCTCCCTTACCTTCCCGGTACTATCTCCTTCGAATTTATCTTTAATATTGATCCTTCCCGTTATTCATATTGTTGCTTGATGTTTCTTCTTTGCTTCTCCCCTGTTTGCTTTCAAAGAGCTGCAGCCAAGAGTTAGCCAGCATATTTTCTCCGTTCATGGCTTACACATTCGTCCAAAACTCTCAGATTTCATTTTTCAACTGTGCAATGTTTGAAATTAATACAGATCCTTCTCCAATCAGTGGTAATCTGTCTGTGAACATTATAAACAGTTAGTAATCTGTTCAGTTTGCACACTGAATCCTGCGCATTGTTGTAAATCAACTTTGTCACCTGTACATTGAAACTACAGTGAAATGCATAATTTGCGTGAATATTTGTGATGTGCTGTGGGGTGGGGGGGGGGGTGCCCACAAGTGACACCATGCTTCCCTCACCAACATAGCATACCACCAACTCAATAACCTGAACCCGTACATCTTTGGAATATGGAACACCCGAAGGAAACCCACATGGTCACAGGAAGAACATGTCGTCTCCTTGTAGACAGTGGCAGGAATTGAACTGTTACTGATTGCTGTCACTGTGCTATATGCTAACCACTACACTATCATATCGGCCTCCCAGAATCTGTGACTGAGCTATTAGCACGATGATAAGTTTTAATCTTAAATATCATTCAGGTCCCCACCCATACCACCCCCACAGATGGTGAGAGCTAAGAGCTGTAACCCAATCTTCAGATTCAGATATTGTTCACAGACCTTCACTGCCCTAGTTTTTGACATTTTCTGAACATCTCGATTGGGTTACAGTCTCTACATTGCTTCTGGCTGTCTGTAATTCTCTCTGTTATTATTATAACATTGGCTGTATGACAGGTGCTGCCTTACGGACAGACCCAGCTGTGCTATCCTTACCTACCTTATCCAAATCTGTATTCACAAAATGGCTTTTAAGATCACTAGGACTTAAACTGTTGGCTATCCTCCTTAATAATATTTTGTCATTATTGGATTTTGTTGCCTGGATTGTTGGAAATGACTGCTGCACTGCACGCTTTGCAACAATTTCAGATGACGGTGCGCGAATCAGCTCATGGATCCGAGCACTCCTTCCCATCTGCTGAAGGATGCTGTTGCCATTGTAACAAAGACCGCAACACTCGTTCCCTTCCTCCACTGCATCAGTGCAGCCCACAGAAAAGCAACAAACCCAAAGAAAAGACAAAAGAGGTTCTGCAGATGCTGGAAATCCAGAGCAACACACCAAAATGCCAGAGGAGCTCAGCAGGTCAGGCAGCGTCTGTGCAGAGGAATAAAGAGTTAGCGTTTCAGGCCAAGATCTTTCCTCAGGACTGGAAAGGAAGGGGGAAGAAGCCAGAATAAGGTGGCAGGGGCAAGGGGTAGGAGTGCAAGCTGGCAGGTGATAGGTGAGACCAGGTGAGAGAGTGAAGGTGGGTGGGGGAGGGAGGGGGAATGAAATGATAGGGTGGGAGATGACAGGTGGAAAAGGCAAAGGGCTGAAGAAGAAATCAGATAGGAAAGGAGACTGAATCAGAATCAGTTTTATTATCACTGACATACATCATGAAATGTGCTGTTATTGCAGCAGCAATACAGTGCAGTGCATAAATATTTCTATAAATTACAATAAGAAATATATTTACTGTATATTAAATAAGTATTGCAAAAAGAGAGCAAAAATAGTCAGATAGTATTCTTGGGTTCATTATCTGATCAGAAATATGATGATGGAGGGCAGAGGTTGCCAACCTGGAGTCCATGTACTCTCGGTTAATGGTAGGGCATAAAAAAAGGTTGGGAACCCCTGCTCTAACCCTTCCCTCTCATATACTTACTTACTTACTGCCCATTATGCCACTGGTGTTTAGGGCAGCAATGAAGGTCCTCCACCTCAGGCAGTGTCATCGTGTCAGTAGCTTCCTCTCAGTTTCTACTGACAGTCACACAGGTCCCAGGAGGAGACTCAGGAATACCATTGCACTCAGGTGTAGAAGTATCCTTTGTTGCTGTTTCCATAACAGTTTGGTTTGACCAGTCAGGGTTATTAGCACTGAGCTAATCCCCCGAACCTGGAGGACTGGTGGACATCTTTGACCATTTGACCAGTTTGGCATGGGTAGCCCTACCAAGAATCAAAGCATAAAGGCCTAACTCCAGCCAGTATAGCTCTCTGGGTCTTTGAGGCATGCAAGCCTCCAAACCCTATGAAATGGTTGTGGGCCTCTTAGAGGCTTCCCTCCCCATGGCTCTTCATTTTTCAGTCATCATGTACTGAAGAGTTTCTTAAATTTTCCTAATGCATCGGCTACTATGCCCCCGCTCTCCCACCCCGTTATTCTCTGTTACTCAGTCGTTCAATTTAATATCAGAGAATGTATACAATATACGACCTAAAATTCTTACCCTTCACAGATGTCATTGAAACAGAAGAGAAACTTCAAAGGATGAATGACAGGGAAAATGTTAGAACCCCAAAACCCCGCCCTCCTACACACAAACAACAACAAAGCATCAACCCTTCTCCTCTACCGCCCCCGACTTAGTCTAGCAAAAAGCATCAGCACCCCCCCCCCACTACATGCAACAAGAAGCCACATGAAAGACCACAGTTCATCCCAACATTCGACATGCCACAGCCTCTTGCTCTCCCAGTAACAAAGGAGAAAGAGAGAGGTGGCACTCCTGCTGCAGTGAGAGGGGAGCCAACTGCATGCAGTTTTAATGTTACAGTCTGCAGAGTCACTTTTATTTCAAGATCCCCCCCACTCAAGAATCGGCAACATACTCTCTCTCACCAATGAACAAACTACATGTGCGCATTCAATGTCAGCGATCTATTAGTATCAACTCTCTGCTGAATTAAAAAAAAGAAAAATTGGTTTATTATTGTCACATACACCAAGTAACAGTGGGAGTTTGTCTCGCATACCATTCATACAGATCATTTCCTTCCAGCAGTGCATTAAGGTAGTACAAGGTAAAACAGTTATAGAGTGCAGAATAAACTATTGCAGGTGCACAGGAAGTGCCGTGGAGATAGACCTTAAGGTGCAAGTGCCATAATGGGGTAGACTGTAAGGTCAAGTGTCCATCTTACCATCCTAGAGGGCCATTCAGTAGTCCATGAGGGTCTGGGACTCTGGTCTATATAACACTATATCCACAAGATCGGAAGATGCCAGACCTTATAAGTAAATTTAAAAGAACGTTATTAGTAATTCTTGGAGTCACGGCACTGACATTTAAGAGTAGAACGACTTTAAAGAAGTAATCTGTAGATCGCTGAGGGCAGCTTGCAACAAGTCTGTGCACTCTGGCAACAGAATATTCAGGTCTTTTAAGCACATTCTTAACCCATAAATTAGAGGCCTCTGTGATATATATGTGGCAGGGTGGAGATAAGTCTCTACCAAAGGAGGTGCAAGGTGCTCCTTCCCTCCGCTAGCCTTTCCCCAATCAGGGTCACGTGAAACCACGGGAGCAGGTGGTGGAAGGTCTTATGAGCGGCTGGTACATATCACAAATGTTGGTTAAGTGACCAATGCCGCTAGACAGACAATCTCTGAAGAGTATTGATAATGGCTGGAGTCACCCATCTTGTAAAGACACTGCCCTGAAGAAGGCAATGGCAAACCACTTCTGTAGAATTTGCCAGGGCCAATCATGGTCTTGGGACCACGATCGCCTACGTCATATGCCATGGCACATAATGCGAATGTGATTATATATTAATGGGAAGCACACAGTATTACATGAGACACCCTGTTCCCTCTAAGCTGTGTGGATGCACAGCCACACAGTAACTGAAATGTTCCCGTGCACATAGTCTTTGTTGCTGCGCAGTGGAATTTTTTTAATATAATGTTAGTATAATTTTGAAATTATGTTAATACTATTGTGAAATACCCTGTAATTAATTATGTGTTAATGAATATAATCCATAAATTTTCTAAATAAGCAAGCCACAACCTTTACTTTGAAACATTTTAGAGCTTCCGTGTATTTACACTGTCAGTGTTTCAAGTTAAAACACTGTTACAAATTGTAACAATTAATACAGAATGGAAGTCGTTAGCTTATTGTTAATAAACTTCTGGCCCACTGAATGCCAACGCTGTCTAGTCAAAACATTTTACTTTTGCCATTGTGCCTGTCAGTTGTTTTGACTGCCTGACGTTGCTTACTTATGTGTGAGTTGCTGTTCGTATTTGTTTAAAAAGGATATTGTTTTATGCATATTACAAAAAAACATTTAAATTATTGCATAGTTTTCAAACCATATAAACATTTCTTGCACAGAGAAATGGTTGATCTATGCAGCTGTTAAAAAAAGATTAGAGAGAACGTTGAATACGGCATAGAGGCAGAATTAGGCCATTCAGCTCAGCTGATGGAATATTTGACAAATGTACAGGCCATTTCACACAGCCTGCTTATGCTCACTTCTACACTCAGTAGCCACTTCGTCAGATACCTACTGTGCCTAGTATAGTGGCCACTGAGTGTATGTTCATGGTTTTCTGCTGCTGTAGGTTCGATGTGTGTTCAGAGATACTCTTCTGCGTACCACTGTTAAAACGCATGGTTAGTTGAGTTACTGTCGCCTTCCTGTCAGCTTGAATCTGTCTGGCCACTTTCCTCTGAGCTCCCTCACTAACAAGACGATTTCACCCACAGAACTGCCACTCACTGGATATTTCTGTTTTTCTCGCCATCCTCTGTAAACTGTTGAGGCTGGTATGCATAAAAATCCCAGGATATCAGCAGTTTCTGAGATACTTAAATCATCTCGTCTAGCACCAAGTTATTCCATGGTCAAAGTCACTTAGATCACCTGTCCTCCCCATTCTGATGTTTGGTCTGAACAGCAACTGAACCTCTTGGCCATGTCTGCATGCTTTTCTGCATTGCGTTGCTGCTGTATGATTGGTTGATCAGATATTTGTATTAACGAACAGGTGAACCTAATAGCGTGGCCACTGGGAGTATTTTCCCTTGCTGCTTGATCAGAATCTACCAGTGTGATCTTCAGTTCCCCTCTGCTCATCACCATCTTGTCCAACTCCCCTTCAATGCGTCAACTGTCATTTCTCTAAGCTCTGCCTGTGGAGGTGACTTCCCCACCTTCGCTATTCTTTGTGAAGGAAGCTTCTTTTTTCCCTTAATTTCCTGTTTTTTTAATTTATTTAATTTCGAGATACAGTGCAGAACAAGCACTTCCAGCCCAGCAACCCACCAGTTTAACCGTAGCCTAATTAGAAGACAGTTTAATAACCGGCATATCTTTGGAATGTAGAAGGAAACCGGAGCATCCAGAGGAAACCCACGTGGATGCAAGAAGAATGTACAAACTCCTTACAGATGACGCTGGAATTGAACTCTGAACTCCAACGCCCTGAGCTGTAATAGCGTCATGCTAACCGCAACACTGCCTTATTAGATTTCTTGGTGAATCTTTTTGTATCAATACAGGTATCTAATAATCTTACATATATGTTTTCTAAAATGTATGCATGTGTGTATTCAAGGGGATACGTGGAGAAATTTTGTGCCTGGTACTTTGTGCTCTAAAGCATTGGACTCCTTTCAAAACAGTTATATATACACTCAGTGGCCACTTTATAAGATACATCTTCCCACACACCTGTTCGTTAATGCATAAAAGCATGCAGGCATGGTCAAAAGGTTCAGTTGTTGTTCAGACCTAACATCAGAATGCTCTAAAGTTTAAAGAGAATGGTGTGAAAAACAAAAAAAAAAATCCACTAAGTGGTAGTTCTGAGGGCAAAATCGCCTTATTAATGAGAGAGGGCAGAGGAGAATAGCCAGACTGGTTCAAGCTGACAGGCAGTGACAGTAACTCAAATAACCACATGTTACAGCAGAAAGCTTCTCTGAATGCAGAAGACATTGAACCTTAAAGTGGATTGGTATAACAGCAGAAGACCATGAACCCGCACTCAGTGGCCACTGTATCAGTACATGAGATACCTGATATTGTAGCCACTGGGTATATGTGATATTTTCTCTGTCTTTTGTACATTTTACACAGATTAATGTCATGTGCGTGCATTTATTTGTGTGTTAGAGGGTGGGAGGGAGATATCTGTGAGAACTTGGGGCAGAAACAACTTAAACACCCCCCTGCCCACCTGGTCTGACCTTAGTGTACATATTGCTGGACATACTTGTACCTCATTGGAGCTGTCATGAACTGGAACAGGGGGTAGCTTTATCCAAAGCGGGGAGAGAGCATTGCCCTGGGAGGACGAAGACAATCGAGTTTCCTCTGTTCTCCCCCTACCTGGCCACACTGTTCATTCACTGTCCTAGTGGGACCTGTGTTTCAGATTACTATGAGAAGCCAATTATATGCTGGATTAATTGTGTATGGGTGGAGCCCACCTACATTCCCCCCTGACACCACAGTCCTCCTGACTGAATTGTATTTATTGCCAAAGTAATTATTTTAACACATGCTAAGAGTGATTTTCTTATTTAAAAAAAAATACTGGAAACTTGGCAGGAAGATCTGAGGGGTACGTTCTGGAGATCTGAGGGTTAATTTTTTTCTGTACGGGGTGTTTGATGTCTTGAGCTCGCTGCCAGAGGAGGTGGCGGAGTCAAATACAATCCCTGCCTTTAAGAGGCATTTGGACAGATACATAAAAAGACAAGGCACAAAATGGAACTGTTCTGAAGCATGCAAATGAGATAAGTGTAGATACAGAACAGTACAGTACAGGATCAGGCCCTTCGGCCCACAATGTATGTGCCAAACACAAAGCCAAATTAAACTAAATCCCTTCTGCCAACACATGATCCATGTCCTCCTATCCCTGCACATTCATGTGCCTATGTAAAAGCATCTGAGAACTCCTCCAAGATTCAGATTTACATGGAATCATGCAGTGAAATGCCTAGACCAGCCAGAGCATACCACAGCCACAGCCTCAGTTCAACACATAGCATAGTGAACATCACGAAGCCCGAGCAGGCCCACAGCTCAGTGAAAAGTGGAGTGAATGTCACAGAGCAGCGAGCAGCAGAGGCTTGACCCGTTGCCTCTGGCCCTGACACCCTGCATTCTAATTCACCTGGCCCGGTGTTTAAATTGTTCAAACTTCAGGTGGTTCCTCACTGAGTAAGGAAGAAAATTTACCCCATGCATCCTTTTTGGACATTGCCAGTGTGGTGCTCCTGACCTGACTTATAAAATTCATTCTTCCATGGACTTTATTCTCTGGAACGCTGGAGAATTAGGGCATCTACTTTCTTAGAAGTTTGTGAAGATTTAGCGTATCATCTAAAACTTTGACAAACTTCTTTAGATGTGTGGTGGAGAATATATTGACTGGTTGCATCATGGCCTGGTATAGAAACACCAGTGACCTTGAAATGCAAAGCTTACAAAAAGTAGTGAATACAGCCCAGTCCATCACAAGAAAAGGCCTCCTCACCACTGAGCATATCTACAAGGAGCATTGTCACAGAAATGCAGCATACATCATCAGGGACCTCCACAACCCAGGATATGTTCATTTCTCACTGCTGCCATCACAAAGAAGATACATGAGCTTCAGGACTCACACCACCATAAGGAATGGTTACTGCCCCTCAACCATCAGGTTGTTAAAACAAAGGGGTTAACTTCACTCAATTTCACTTGCCCCATCATTGAAAAGTTCCCATAACCAATATACTCACTTTCTAGGTCTCTTCATCTCATGTTCTCAATATTTATTGTTTATTTATTTAGTATTTCATTCTTTTTGTGTTTGCACAACTTGTCTGTTGCACACTGATTGTCTGTTTTGTTTGTCTTGTGTGAAGTTCTTCATTGATTCTTTTGTGTTTCTTTGTATATATTGTGAATTACCCACAAGAAAATGAATCTCAGTGTTGTATACGGTGACATGTATGTACTTTGATAATAAATTTACTTTGAACTTTGTGAGTACGGGTACTCAATATTATGTGGGATATAGATAGTGCGAGTGCAAGCAAGCTTTTCCATTGAGGTTGGATGAGACCAGAAGTAGGTTAACGGTCAAAGGTGAAATATGTAAGGGGAACGCCTTCACTCAGCGGGTGGTGATTGTGAAACTAGCTGCCATCAGAAGTGGTTGTGAGTTTGAGTGCAACAATTAAGAAAAGTTTGGATAAGTATATTGATAGGACAG